>NC_083693.1:69495230-69813980 GCF_033118175.1 Dama dama
AAATTCTTATTTCCCGAAAGGTGAATCTCACTGCCGTTGATTACAGAAATAAGTTGTACTGTTTGATGTTGCAATAACAACAACAACAACAACAAAAAGACTTTTAATTTATCCCTGCCCCATACAAACTAGAGCCAGGGAAGATTACATGTTTTCTGTGACTCTGAGTTCTGCAGAAGCAAGAGGCTGTATCAATATTGAAAATGAAAATGGAGAGAACACTAGATTTACCTTCTGCCCTAGAAAAGTAGATCCTGTTCTTTGTCTTTACTCTCTGTTGACGATGGATAGCAATGAGGACCCAAAATGTGATTCTTTGGGCATGCAGAGGTCATTCCCCTCACCTCCTCACCCCCAGAGGTAGGGGGCACTCCTCAGAAGGATAAGAGCTTATAGTACGGGGGTGGCTTCTTGTTAACAGTCGTGAAGTTTTGAGCTTCAGGATAAAATCAACATAATCACTTTTAGCTCTTGAAAAATAATTAAATCCCCAAAGCTGCTTATGATCACTCTCTTCATCATATCCATGAGTAGCCACGGCACACTAGAATATATGTGTCCCAACCTGAGATCCCACTGGCATTTGTGGGTGGTGTCATTAGGACTCCCAGAAATAGGCTCTGAATAGAGCAGATTGGAGCACAGGAAAAGAGCCAGAGGAGGGCTGGGGCCCTTAGCCCCCTGGCCAGCTTGTCCTGGACATGTCTTCATCTCCATGAGCCTTGGTTTTCGCGTCTACAAAGTCAACCTTGTAAATTACCTCTCTGCCTGTTGGGAGGACTCAGCATGATCAGCCTGAACTGAGAGGGCAGTTGTTCAACTGCAAAACTCTACGTTGCTTATTTCCAGCCCAAGGACTTGGCAGATACTATAGGTAAAAGGTGAGATCACAGATCACTCTCTTGAAGTATGTTTACCTTCTCACTAAGAATTGATCTAGTGATTCACAGACACATGACCAAGCGAAAATTTGTTTTATAGTTGAAAATCAATTATTGGCCTGTATCTAAACATCTGTTTACAATTCAGAAGGTGTTGAGTTACATCCTAGAAACTTTGTTATTTAAGCTTCACTAAGTCTCAAATCTTTCACTGCTTCACCTGTAAAAAGGGAATGGTGGCCATAATTCTTTAAATTACATAATACATATATAGGAAATTGCCAAGCACAGTGCTGGGGGCATAGTAGCTGCTTAAAAGATAGCAAGGACAGCTGAATCTGAACATTTACTAATCTTATACGTCCTTTCACAGTTCAGAGTTCTGGAGGGCAGAGGAATTCCTGGACATGGCTTATCAGGAAAGGAGGAGCATATCACTTATATGTGGAATCTAACAGATGGCACAAATGAGCTTATCAATGAAACTGAAACAGATTCAAACACACAGAGAACAGACTGTGGTTGATGGGGTCAATGAGGGATGGACTAGGAGTCTGGGATTAGTGAATGCAAACAGATATATAGGATGGATAAACAGTAAGTTCCTACTATATAGCACAGGAAGCACGTTCAATATCCTGTGATAAGCCATAATGGAAAAGAATATGCAAAAGAAAGTGTATGCATATATATATATATGTATATGTATACATATTTGTATATTTGGATCACTTTACAGTACAGCATAAATTAACACATTTCAAATCAACTATAGTTTAAAGTAAATTTTCTTAATACAGGAAAGCAGGGTGATAAAGGTCTTCCATGATATCCTACCTTTTAATGAGATTTGAATACTTTCCACACATTAACTTAATTAATCCTCTCAACCACCCAGCAAAGGAGGCTTTTACACCTCCACTAACATGGAGAAGGAAGTGGCAACCCTCTCCAGTATCCTTGCCTGGGAAATCCCACGGACAGATTAGCCTGGGGGGCTACAGCCCAGAGTCACAAGAGTCAGATACAACTTAGCAGCTAAACCACCACCACCAATGAGGAAATGATACTAGAGAAGTTAAAAGTTGACCAAGGCCAGGAGCTACAGGAATGGGGTGCAGCTGGGTTTAGAACTCAAGTTCGTTTCAATGTCTTGTGTTGGCCACCTAAGTAGGTGAATAAAGCAAACGTGAGATAAAATCTTTACTGCCTCCCACCCCCAAGTTGGTACACAGTGGAAACTACTAAGTCAGACCTCCAGACTAGAATCTTAGCTGCATCCTTTATCCTTTCTTCGACTCTGCTTCTAGGTATACAACTGGGATAATACTCTTATGTGGCAGGCAGATGCTGTTCTAAATGCTTACATGTATTGACTCACTGAATCCTCACCAGAACTCTGGGAGTTAAGTACTGTTATTATTCCCACTGAATTAGTAAAGAAGCTGAGTCACAGAAGGGTTACAAGCAAGTTGTCAAATAGAGCTACCATATGGTCCTGCAATTTAACTCCTGGACATATATCTGGAGAAAACCATAACTTGAAAAGATACATGCACCCCAGTGTTCATAGTTGAACAACACTTAAGACTTGGAACCAATCTAATATCCTTCATCAGTTGAATGGATGCAGGAGATGTGGTATTTTGTACAACGAAATATTACTCAACCATGAAAAAGAATGATACCATCATTTACAGTATCATGGATGGACCTAGAGATTGTCATATTAAGTGGAGTAAGAGAGATAAAAACAAATATCATATAATAACACTTGTAAGTGGAATCTAAAAATATAATACAAATAAACTTATTTGCAAAACAGAAATAGACTCACAGGCATAGGAAACGAACTTACGGCTACCAAAGGGGAAAGGGGAGAAGGAGGGATAAATTAAGAGTTGGGAATTAACAGATATACACAGTTATATATAAAATAGATAAACAACAAAGGCATACTGTATAGCACAGGGAACTATATTCAGTATCTTATAATAAACTATAATGAAGATGAAACTGAAAAAGAATACACACATGTACACATACACATATTTATCTGAATCACTTTACACCTGAAACTAACACAACATTGTAAATCAACTATACTACCGTAGAAAGGAAGTTTTCTATAGATAAGAAACTAGTATATGGCCAACTTGGATCAATATCCAGACAGTGGATCCTGAAATCTATATTCAGCCACCATACTAGCTGCCCTCATAGACTATTACAAGGATAAAATGATATAATATTTGAAACTCCTTAGAACAGTGTCTAACCCATAGAGTTATTCAATAAACATGAGCAGTTATTTAATATTATTACTACTATCATGGTTGTTATGTGGGCAACAGCTAACCTTATCAAACTCACGTGTATCCTCAGTTGCGTCAGTCGTGTCTGACTCTTTGTGACCCCATCGACTGTAGCCCACCAGGCTCCTCTGTCCATGGGAGTCTCCAGGCAAGAATACTGGAATGGGTTGCCACGCCCGTCTCCAGGGAATCTTCTGACACAGGGATCGAACCCTCGTCTCCTGCGTTTCCTGCATTGCAGGCAGATTCTTTACTGCTGAGCCACCAGGGCAGCCCTTATAAAGCTCATAGGTAATCAAAAGGCAAGTTTAAGAAAGATTGCCTCCAAGCTACTGAAGAAAAGAGGGTACAATCTGTAGCCAAGATGCTTCGGGGATGAGGGTCCATTTTTTTCTGCATCCTTGATTCAACCATTTCAAACAATTCTGAAAAAAGACGTATATAATTCCATTCTCAGCCCTTAAGCAGAAGGGAGTGAGGGAGGCAGCTGTGGTTCTAAAAAAAAAAAAAAAGAAATCTGACTACTTAATCACAGATAATCCTGACAAAAATAAAATGGATCAGTGTTTAAAGCAACAAGGAAGCTGCATAGGCGGCCCTCTAATAAGCTCAGATATTTATAATATTTTCCCCCTTAAAAACGATTTAAATTATTCTTTACATCATCTTAAAAAGTCAAAGAATGCAAGAATTCATGATAAAAAGCATCTGTCCCCAGGCCCCATCTCCACTCCAAGCTCAATCCCCCAAGGAAATCGCTTTTATTTTTTTCTGTTATTAAATCTTTGAAATACTATGGTCTTCTAGTCTTGTTTCTCATTTTTCCAACATCAGATGTTATCTACTGGTTTCCTACTGTGATAAAGCACAGTTTTATTCACCTACATCACTTTCTACCAAATTTCCCATTGATTCAGTTAATTTCATTGCTAATTCTGAATCATTACTTTAGCTCATCTATTGGCTACCTGTGTTTGTCAATGGTCTATTAACCCTCTATTTCTATTGCATAATTTTGTTGTTTTTTAGTCACTAAATCATATCTGACTCTTCTGTGACCCCATGGACTATTGCCCCCCAGAGTTCTCTGTCCATGTGATTTCTCAGGCAAGTGTACTGGAGTAGGTTTCCATTTCCTTTTCTAGGGGATCTTCCCAATCGAGAGATTGAACCCACTTCTCTTGTACTGGCAGGCAGGTTATTCACCCATGAGCACCAATGAAGTCTGTATTCCATAATTAATGTGGTATAATAAGAATATTTGCTCTCTTCCAGGCTACCCCTCCCCCAACCCTTTCCTATCTCACCTCCCATTTCTTGCTCAGCTGTATCATCACTCTTAACTTGTCAAGGAGGATCCCACTGGCCTTCTGCTTCATCACTTTACTCATCTCTTCTATGTTTTCTCTTCAGTTTTATTTATAAGTGAAAACCCAGCACATCATCCTTCCATTATTATAAAACATCTTAAATGCATCATGCTGGAGGCCTTCTGAGTCCCTCAAGCATGTGGTTGGATGGGCTGCAGAAAGCTCTCATCCTGGTTTTCCTTTTCTTTCAGTGGCCCTTGGATCTGAGTCCTTTAAGATCATGGCATCTGGTCCTATCACTTCATGGCAAATATGTGGGGAAACAGTGGAAGCATACTTTATTTTCTTGGGTTCCAAAATCACTGCAGACTGTGACTGCAGCCATGGAATTAAAAGACACATGCTCCTTGGAAGAAAAGCTATGACCAACCTAGACAGCATATTAAAAAGCAGAGACATTACTTTGCCAACAAAGGCCCGTCTAGCCAAAGCTATGGTTTTTCCAGTAGTCATGTATGGATGTGAGAGTTGGACTATAAAGAAAGTTGAGCACCAAAGAACTGAGGCTTTTGAGCTGTGGTGTTGGAGAAGACTCTTGAGAATTCCTTGGACTGCAAGGAGATCCAACCAGTCCATCCTGAAGGAGATCAGTCCTGAATATTCATTGGAAGGTCTGATGCTAAAGCTGAAACGCCAATATTTTGGCCACCTGATGCCAAGATCTGACTCATTGGAAAAGACCCTGATACTGGGAAAGATTGAAGGCAGGAGGAGAAGGGGATGACAGAGGATGAGCTGGTTGGATGGCATCACCGACTCAATGGACATGAGTTTGAGTAAACTCCAGGAGTTGGTGATGGACAGGGAGGCCTGGTGTGCTGCAGTCCATGGGGTCACAAAGAATCAGACACCACTGAGTGACTAAGCACAGCACAGCACGTTCTCCACAGATTATCCTTTTTACGTCTTGCTTGCCTGACTGGAGGTATCTTCAAGAAGCTCTCTCAGGTGGGGGATTTAGAAAGCAAAATGTGGGTCCTTGAAAGTAAAAATAGGCAAACAAAAAAATGCCATACCCTCACACTTAACTGACAGTTTGACTAAGTGTAAAATTCTGGGTATGAAACTATTTCTCTAAAACCTTAAAAGATGTCATTTCACTGTCTTCTAACACCTGTGTGATTATCAAAGATGGATTCTATTTAGATCTTACTTTTTGGTAGGTAATATAGTTTTTATTTTTCCCTTTGTTATATTTTAGAATCTTCTCTTTCTGACTGAGGTTTTGAAATATGCAAATAAGATAAGTGGACTTTGGACTGATTAAATTTCCTTACCGGAAGAATCATGATTAGAACAATACAACTGAGGAAAAGGACCATCTCCCCGACTCCATCCTATATTACCACCTACCTCAGAAGTCTTGGGTAAAGACATGAAAATATGAAAACCAAATTCCAGACAACATACAGAATCTGCAGGATATCAAGATTCGGAATATCTAAACAAACTTGAATATACTCAGTTATCTCCAACAAGTGGCGGCAGTGTAAGAGGGCATAGACCATTCGTGAGCCTTGCGAAGCAATTGCCGATGTGATTTCAAAATTTTCAGTACCCCAACCCCCTTCATACTCTCTAAACATTCATATTCTTTCATTCTGACTTCAGTGAAAACATCCAAGGATGGCGATGGCGTGCCACCTCACTCTTTGGAGCCATGAAACATTCTCTTCTCTGTAACATGTTTTTCTCTCTTTCATTATTAATATATTTTGTTTCCCTGGAAAATGACTGGAGCCTCTTGCTCGTCCTCTTTCCTTCCTCCCATAAATACACTTGGATGACACCCACTGTGGATGTGAGGCTTCCCAGACGTTAGAGTTCAACAGGGAAAAGAAGCCTGAAGCACATAAAGTTATGCAGGAATACACAGTACTCTGAGGATAAGCAGCAGGGTTGCCTAGCACATGTTTTGTGGGCACGTGAGCTAGTCCAGGAGGCTTCCTGTGAGTGGGACAGAGACTGGGCCAGCAAGTTCGGCTTGTTTACCCTCTAAGACATTCTCCCTATGGCATTCTTTCCTATTTAATCTTGAGACTTCAAAGGTTTCATGAAAAATCTGAATTCTTAGAATAAGTTTTATCTTATCAGTGGCAGAAAACCCAGTAACTAGCCCAGTGGCTATCACATAGTAGGTGCCCAGGAAATTGTGGTGGCTGTTGTTCAGTTACTAAGTTGTGTCTGATGTTTTGCAACCCCTTGAACTGTAGCACACCAGGCTACACTATCTTCACTATCTTCTGGAGTTTGCACAAACTCATGTCCATTGAGTTGGTGATGCTATACAACCATCTCATCCTCTGTCTCCCCTTTTCCCTCCTGCCCTCCATCCTTCCCAGCATCAGGGTCTTCTCCAAAGAGTCGATTCTTCGCACCAGGTGGCCAAAGTATTGGAGTTTCAGCTTCAGCATCAGTCCTTTCAATGAATATTCAGGATTGATTTCCTTTAGGATTGACTGCTTTGATCTCCTTGCTGTCCACGGGACTCTCAAGAGTCTTCTTCAGTACCACAGTTTGAAAGCATCAGTTCTTCAACATTCAGTCTTCTTTATGGTCCAACTCTCACATCCATACATGACCATTGGAAAAATCATAGCTTTGGCTATACAGACCTTCATCAGCAAAGTGATATCTCTGCTTTTTAATATGCTGTATATTATAGGTTTGTTATAGCTTTTCCTCCAAGGAGCAAGCATCTTTTAATATCGTGGCTGCAGTCACCGTTCTCAGTGATTTTAGAGCTTAAGAAAATAAAATACGTCGCTGATTCCACTTTTTCCCCATCTATTTGCCATGAAGTGATAGGACCAGATGCCATGATCTTAGGTTTTTTTTTTTTTCTTAATGTAAATAAATGTGACACTAGGTAATTAACTTTTATCCCTTGGAAAACATCTAGTCTAATACACATGTTCCTAATTATCCATTTTATAAGAGGATTAGAGTAGTTAAGAAACTTACATAAGATTATTTAATATACAACATTAAGTTGCTACTTACCATTGTCAGTTTGTTTTCATTTTTGTTACTTCTTCTAGTTTTGACCATTGTTTAACATGTCCTGCCGCATACTCATTCCTGTGTCCAGGGTTATTGGACAAACAGAGTTAAACTAAAATCAGTGCCTGCCATCCCTAAGCTTATAGGCAATTGTGTTGATAAAACAAAATCTGCTGCTATGAATGTTAATAATAGTAAGAGTGTCTGCCTTATAGGAGCTGATGATGATTACACGGGATTACACACGACACATGGGAAGCCTTACAATAGTCATGGCTAGTAGTAGAAGTAGTGATAGCAAATTTGGTACTTTCCTCTAATTAAACAGGGTTCAACTGATGTTGGGACTCACAGAAGGGAGTCATTGCATGGAACTAAAAAGATGAACTATGTCGTGAATTAAATAAATAAGTCTTCTCTCTGCATAGCAAAGGCTGAGTGCTGTAATGAAAATACCTCTGCTTGGAAAGATAGGTGGATAGGATATTTGAAAAGAGCTAACACAGTGTTTGACATTTAGTAAAAGTGCATGACTTACAAGTCCAACACTGTATTGTTTACAAACAGAAAACCTAGGAAAACCTACGTGACACAATAAGCAAGTGGTTAAACTATGGAATAGTCCATAGTGAAGTATTATATAGCATATAAAGAATAGACAGGAGAAAGATCAACAACCTCAGATATCCAGATGACACCTCTTTAATGGCAGAAAGCAAAGAGGAACTAAAGAGCCCCTTGATGAGGGTGAAAGGGGAGAGTGAAAAAGCTGACTTAAAACTCAACATTCAAAAAACTAAGATCATGGCATCTGGTCCCACCACTTCATAGCAAATAGACGGGGAAAAAGTGGAAACAGTGACAAGTTTTATTTATTTCCAAGTTTTATTTCTGAGCTCCAAAATCACTGAAGAAGGTAACTGCAGCCACAAAATTAAAAGACGCTTGTTTCTTGGAAGAAAAACTGTGACCTAGGTGGTAGGTTATAGGTGTTAGTCACTTAGTTGTGTCTGACTCTTCACAACTCCTTGGACTTTAGCCCATCAGGCTCCTCTATCCATGGGATTCTCCAGGCAAGAATACTGAAGTGGGTTGCCATTCCCTTCTTCTGGGGATCTTCCCAACACAGGAATTGAACCCAGGTCTCCTGTATTGTAGGCAGATTCTTTATCAACTGAGCTATCCTGGAAGTTCATATTAAAAAGCAGAGACATCACTTTGCCAACAAAGATCTGTATAGTCGAAGCTATGCTTTTTCCAGGGTTCATGTACAGAAGTGAGAGTTGGACCATAAAGAAGGCTGAGCATGAAAAGAACTGATTCTTTCAAATCATGGTGCCAAAGAGGACTTTTTTTTTTTTTTCAAAGAGGACTCTTGAGAGTACCTTGGATAGCAAGGAGATCAAACCAGTCGATCCTAAGGGAAATCAATCCTGAATATTCACTGGAAGGACTGATGCTGAAGCTCCAATATTTGACTGATGTGAAGAGCTGACTCATTTGAAAAGACCCTGATGCTGGGAAAGATTGAAGGCAGGAGGAGAAGGGGACAACAGAGAATGATATGGTTGGATGGCATCTCCAATTCAATGGACATGAGTTTGAGCAAGCTCTGGGAGATGGTGAAGGACAGGGAAGCCTGGCATGCTGCAGTCCATGGGGTTGCAAAGACTCTCACATGACAGAGACTGAACAACAACAAAAGTTTTAAGAGCTATTCAGGATATAAAATCTATGGGACTTTGGGATTAATTAATGATGAGGAGTGTGGAATTGAGGGCATCTTCTAGGTCTCTGGTTTGTAGCTCTGGATGGATCATGGTTTCAACCACTGAAGTAGAGAACTCAGAACCAGAACCAGGCTTGAGGAAAAGACAGAAAATTCAGCCAGGTAGGAGGGAGAGGGGCTTAATGGCAGCAGATAAGCCTTGACAGAGAAAAAGATCAGAAAGCTCTACCAAGGAGCCATGATTTAGACCAGACCTTGAGTACATTCCAAAGATCAAAGTCAAGCACAGTGGGCAGAGCACACGGTAAGGGATAGCCCCAACAGAGGGGATACTCAGAGCCAAATTCTGAAGGATCTTGACACTTCTGTTCATTTTTCTGTTTGTGAACTTTGCATTGAAGTGTGACATACACTGGAGAAGGCAGTGGCACCCCACTCCAGTACTCTTGCCTGGAAAATCCCATGGACGGAGGAGCCTGATAGGCTGCAGTCCATGGGGTCGCGAAGAGTCAGACATGACTGAGCAACTTCACTTTCACTTTTCACTTTTATGCATTAGAGAAGGAAATGGCAACCTACTGAAGGAGTCTTTTGGGCCTAGAAAAGAGAACAACAGTCTCAAAGGCCGCTTGCTGAATCATCTAACTTCGGAGAAAACAAAACAGAATTTTAGTTCCACCCTGATGCTCTAGGCTGGTTGCATCTATCTGGGACTTATCAACCCCTGTCCAGAAACCTTCCACCCCCTACACCTGCCCAGAAGACTTATCACCCCTGCCCAACTACAAATGTCATCTCAGCAAAAGAATATTCAAAATATCCCGTCTGATTAACGTTTCCCTTATCGCTTCCACAAACCTCCCTATAAGTATGAAGCCTCCCTGATCCCTCTCAGCGCTCAGCCTGGTTGTCAGGCCGACTGTCGCCCCTCCTTGCCTGAATAAAGGTAACCTACTTCTGTTGAGGTCGTCTTTCCTTTTTGCCTTGCCTGGCAAACTATACCCTACACCCACTCCAGTGTTCTTGCCTGGAGAATCCCAGGGATGGGGTCGCACAGAGTCGGACACGACTGAAGTGACTTAGCAGCAGCAGCAGCAGTAACATACACACAGAAAGTGCATACTTCATGACAAAACAGGTCTACAGAGTTTAACAGCGTGAATCATTCATTTCCTTGGGAGACGTGTCCATTATTTTATTTTGTGTTATTTATCTTAGTTGATTTGTTTCATTTTATTTTATTTTAATTATTTATTTTGTTTTGTTATCATTTTCCAGTTTAACTGTATCTAGTTCTCGGATTCAAAGTTACATCAAATTCTTCTTGGAAGCAGATGGGGAAAAAAAAACTCGTTACATGAATAAATCCACTTGGTAAGAAATAGTGGGGTCATAATGATGATAATAGCACAGTGATTGAAAACAGTGTTGGCTGTAGTTGGAAAACCACCGTAATTTGTATTGAATTAGGAGGAAGCAAGGTAGGAAGGAGACTGGGAGACGTAACGTTGTCGCTGGTCCCCAGTTTTGTGTCCTTAGCAACTCTCAACTGTGAAATGTTGAGTTCAGTCTTCGACATTTACAGTTCCAGGGTGAACCCAAAACTCACATGTAGCATCTAGAAGAACAGAAGGATGGAGCAGAAAGACACATGAGTGCAGAAAGTGAGAGAGAGATCCTTCCTGGAGAGAGAAATTTTTGAGCCTTGTTTATACGTATACTCATTGACATACTTGGTTTAAAAGGAGTTATTTGTGTGTGTGTGTGTGTGTGTGTGTTTTCCTGCTGTTTATTTTTACCCACAAAGGAATGAAAGTGAGTGGAATGTCTGTTATACGGTCAAAGATGTTCCAGAGCAAGAAAGATTCATCAAAGCTGGAGGTAGGGTTTTGGGTCCTGTCGGTCTAAAGAGAGTAAGAGATGCTCTGGGGGGCTTCCCTGGTGGCTCAGGGTGAGGAAGCTGCCTGCCAACGTGGGAGAGTTTGATCCTTGGTCCAGGAACATCCCACATGCTGAGGAGGAACTAAATCTGGGCGCCACAACTCTAGAGTCTGTGCTCTGGAGGCCCTGGGCCAAAACTCCTGAAGCTCACACACCCTAGAGCCCATGCCGCTCAAGAGAGGCCAGAGCAAGTTTTGGACGTCCGAGCCCCACAACTAGAGAGTAGCCCCCACTGGCTGCAGCTACAGAAAAGCCCACACAGCAGCGAAGACCCAGCGCAGACCAAGATGAGCCTGTCACTAAATAGAAATCCCTGGGCTGGAATGAGACCGTCCAGAGGAAGCAAGGTCTAGATTGAGGGTGTGGGGTCTAAAGATGGAGCTGAGGGCAGGGGGGTTTCTGCAGCACCTCTGTGGCCTCAGAAAGTTAGGTTAGGATGAGGCAGGGAGAACCTAGGGGTTGACCCAACACAGGGTTAAAACCTAGATAGAGTGCTTTCCAGATGTCAACAGCCGATTGCAGACAATTAGGAAGCTGTCTTTTTGGCTCTCTCCCCGGACCCTTAACAAACTGTCTGAACCACAGCAGTTGATCGGAACGTATCAAATAAGGAAGGCAAAGGGGGACCCCACAAAATAACTGTGGTTAGTGGTTTGTGGGGCTGTGGATGGTGTTGGGGGGAGGGCTGCTCGAAAGAAACTTGCTTCTAATCAATGTGCTAATCCGAGACAAAGGTTTTCCTTTGTCTCTGTCCTCATTTCGTTTTCCTGGGTTCAGTCCTTTTCCCCCTGCCCTTCAGACTCCTCCTCATCCTGGTTGAATGAAAATTTGGTTCAGCTTTTTTTTTTTTTTTTTTTTTTTAGTATAGATACATTAAAAAACAGACACTGATCTTCAAAGAAGCCTGCAATTTCACTGGCGACGGAATGTTTATAGCCACAATTTGTTTGGTTCTGATAAAATGCACATGCCCCATATTCTGTTTTCTTTTGCTTCCCAAGTTAGTCTTACTCCATGCACGGCCTGCACCCTTCCCAGAGAGTAAGGAAGGGGCAGAGAGTAGACGGACAGAGAGATCGTTCCCGGAGCTGTGGCTGCATCTGCCTGTGACGTTCTGGATTGTCTGGGCTGAGACATCAGATGTAGCTGAAGGGGACACATTCAGGGGTCAGGGCAATTAGCTAGAGGAGCATTGAAAATACTCCCTGAGGCCCTACTCAGACATGTGCCAACCTCCGTAAGTCCAGTTTGAGCTAAGAGGCAATCTCCTCAATTCTTTTAGGGAGGTTGTGTGATGGAGGGGGGAGGGTCGAAAGGCTAGCAAGATGTGGGTTTAAATGTCGGCTGTACTGTTTACAATAGCCAGGACATGGAATTAACCTCAACGTCCATCAGAGGATGACTAGATGAAGAAGATGTGGCATACAGATGCAGTGGGATACTACTCAGTCATAAAAGAGGAGTGAAATGAAACAGCACCATTTGCAGAGACATGGGTGAACCTCGAGACTGTCATATAGAGTGAAATCAGTGAGAGAGAGAGGAAAAACCAAATATCATATAATATCACTTATAAGTGGAATCTAGAAAAATGGTAGAGATGAACTTATTTGCCAAGCAGAAATAGAGTCAGATATAGAGGACACATTTATGTGACGAAGGAGGGAAGGAGGAGTGGGATGACTTGGGAGACTGGAATTGACATGTATATACTATTGATACTACATATAAAACAGGTAAGTAATGAGAGCCTACTATATAGCACAGGGAACCCTACTGAGTGCTCTGTGGTGACTTAAATGGTAAGGAAATCCCAAACAGAGGGGAATATATGTATCCGTGTAACTGATTCACTTTGCTGTATAGCTAGAAACCAACACAACATTGTAAAGCAACTATAATAAAAATTAGTTCTAAAAATAATGAATGTCAGCTTCATTTCTCGCTGTGTGATGTGGAACCAAACTTTCTCTAAATTGGCTTTCTCCACTTAACAGCCGGGAGCATCTTTCCTGTAGGATTGTTATGAGATTAAGAGGCCTGGAGGCAGGCCAGCATCACAGAAGTTGCCTGGAAGGAAGCAGAGAGTGGAGTGTTTGCGAGAGGGAGACTCAGGAAGAGGATTCTAGGTTGGAGGGCAGCAGACACCAGGGCACATAGGCATGAGAAAGCAACATTGCTTGGAGGAGAAAGAGAAATTGGGGGTCACTGGGATAGAACCACAGAAGAGGAGGCTGGAAGAACAAGAGGTCAAATTGTAAATTTAGCTGAGGAACTTAAGTTTTTCTCTACAGGTAGTGGGAGAGCTTTGGAAAGAACCATGCATGTTTAGATGGTGTTCTAGAAAACTGACCATCCGCAGCATGGCAGGTCCCACTGCACAGGTGAGGAAGAAGGCAAGAAGTTAGAAAAGGCAGGTGAAGCTACTCAATTCCATGCATGTATTAATGTTGCTATAGCATTCCATACCTATATCTATGTACCTATACCTGTACTATGCATATATCTTAGGATGACGGCAGGGAACTCCACTGAACAGTTCAGAATCGCAGCTCTGAGTTCAGATCCTAGCTCTATCATATACTGATTGTGAAAGCTGGAACAAGTTCCTTCTCTGGGCCTCAGTGGCCCTATCAATAAATGTGTCTTCCTCACATGACTATAGTGATGCTTCAATGAGTTTTAAAAACACTGGAAAGACTATTGTTGCTGTTCAGTTGCTAAGTTGTGTCCAACTCTTTGCAAACCCATGAACTGCAGCACGCCAGGCTTCTCTGTCCTACACTATCTCCCAGAGTTTGCTCAAACTCATGCCAATTGAGTCAGTGATGCCCCAACTATCTCATCCTCTGTCACCCTCTTTTTGTCATATCCTCATTCTTTCCCAGCATCAGGGTCTTTTCCAATGAGTTGGCTCTTTGAATCAGGAGGCCAAAGTATTGGAGTTTCAGCTTCAGCATCAGTCCTTCCACTAAAAATTCAGGGTTGATTTCTTTTAGGATTGACTGGTTTGATGTCCTTGCAGTCCAAGGAATTCTCAGAGTTTTCTCCAGCACCACAGTTTAAAAGCATCAATACTTCAGTGCTCAGCTTTCTTTATAGTCCAACTCTCACTTCTATACATGACTGCTGGAAAAACCATAGCTTTGACTATACAGACCTTTGTTGGCAATGTGATATCTCTGCTTTTTAATACACTATCTAGGTTTGTCATAGCTTTCCTTCCAAGGAGCAAGAATCTTTTAATTTCATGGCTGCAGTCACCCTCTGCAGTGATTTTGGAGCCCAAGAAAACAGAATCTGTAAGGGTATATATGGCTTGTATATGCTAACTGTTATACCTAACATTATTATTATTTCAGGCCTTGATGTGCTCTAAGTGCTTTGCACACATTATTTAATTTCATATTTGAGTATATGCTACAAAACAAATCCTACTTTTCTTTCATTATTCTTTGTAAAACTTAAAGCTCAAACAGTCATTGCTGCCATGATTAGCTGCTATGTGAAAGTGCTGGGGTAGAAACTCAGGGTGACTTCCCAAATCAACACAGCAAAACATTCCCTATTGAAAGAGGGTGATCAGGAATAAAAAATCTTAAGATTCTTCAGTCTTGAGATGCTCGGAAATAATGCTGGTTGAAACTACTAAGTTGCTAATTTGTGTCTGACTTTTTGTTACCCTGTGGACTATAGCCTGCCAGGCTCCTCTGTCCATGGGGTTTTCCCAGCAAGAATAGCGGAGCAGGTTGCCATTTCCTCCTCCAGGGGCTGATGGAAAAGCCTGGCTTTGTTGATTTATAAAAAGTTGTCTCCCCTGCCCCCTCTCCACTCACTCTCCATCTCTGTGTGTGCATGCAATTTATCAGGTTGGCTCTGACCAGAGCTAATAGTTCCATGATTTTGAGAAACTTCAAACGAAAGTTTGCATTTGGACAGATCCATCAACCAAAGAGCAGATTTCCACATTTTTCGCTCTTGGCTAAGGTCTTTTCTCCTATTCCTCCCTTCCTCGTCTTAGCTATATTTGGTGGAAGTTTAAATCTGATAAAGATGAGCTGTATTTAAAACCAGTCAGGCTCTATTTCAGAAGATCAGTGTGATTTTATCTGAAAAGTAAATTTGTAATTATAATTTGAAGTTTCTTTACAAGCGAGACACCGATTTTCCATCCCCAGTGAGAGAAAGCAATAAAGCAATGGAATTCTGGAGCTGGTACAGCCTGCAGTAGAACCACCCACCATGCCTGAAGCCCCACAATGGTCCCCGGGCCATCAGTTGACTGTCTCCAAGATACAGAGCCTTCTGCTCCCAGGGATTCTTTCCTTTTCATACCTGGGGCACTCTGACTGTTAGAAGGTTGTTACTTGCAGCTGAAATGTCATTCTCTAGAGCACCCCCACTGAACCTCATTGGCCCCCGAAGCACTTTTCCGTCCTTTTCTTCCCAGGAGAGCTCTTTGGAACTCTGCAACTATTACTTTGTGTTGCTCTTGAGTCTCTCTTTCCTTGAACTGACATTCGCAGTTTGTTTCTTTATTCCCTAAAAGGGCATGATTTCCATATCCTTTGGGGAAAGCTGTGCTCTGAAGCTAAGTCAAGTCCACCCGGATGCCACTTCCTACTCTGAAATTACAGGCTGGACTTCGTTATCAGATCGTTTCCAGTGAAATTGATGTTTTGCATTGAACTTGTAAGGACATTGTACTAGAGCTGTTGCGTTATTGCATTATTGACATAACTGTGATCCTCTGATAGCTCTTCAGTGCTCTTGAAAGATTCAAACTCCTCCTCCTTGACAGAGCCCCATAGGCTGCCATCCCTGCCCTTGAACCCCAGATTATCCTGCCGTATTCTTCCCTTGCCCTGTCTACCCCAGCCACACTGCCTTTGTTTCTTGCCTTAAACATGCCAAGGTTATCCAGTAGGGTCTTTTTAAGTGCGATAACCTCTCCCTGGTAGCCAGGCTTCCCAAGTAGTGCAGTGGTAGAGAATCTGCCCGCCAATGCAGGAGATGCAGGTCCACTCCCTGGGTCAGGAAGATCCCCTAGAGTAGGAAATGGCAACCCAGTCCAGTGTTCTTGCCTGGAAAATCCCATAGACAGAAGAGCCTGGTGGGCTACAGTCCACAGGGTTGCAAAGAGTTGGATATGACTGAGCACACACACACAAACATACACAAATAACCTCTACCTGGAGGAGTCTTCAATGGACCTCTGCAGTGGTGGTTCCTACCTGCCTTCAGGTCTCCATTCATTCCTCTCCCTTTCTTTCTCAGGTATTCCTTGCTATCTAGGTCTCTCCCTTGCTCACCATCTCATTCCATTTCTTCACACCCCTTATCAAGATTGTTTACACATTCGGTACTTTCTCCACATAGGCTACAGGCTCCATGAGTAGAGGTGATGTGCTCTTCTTGTTTGTATCTCTGTCTCTGTTGACTGGAGATGTGCCTAGCGCTTGGTGTGACCCATGAGAGTATTTGCCGAATTAATGCCCCTGCAAGTGAGCCAATGGACTGGATGTGGGGAGGACTCAAAGCAAGTGTGTGGAATCACAGCATCTTAGAGGCTGCAAAACTACCAGAGAGATTGATTCTCATCCACTCTGCTTATATCACAGGGAATGAATCTGTGTCCAACAAGGGTGATGGATGACCTGATATCACACCATAAGTTCATACAAGAGCTGGCACGAGAATCCAGCTTTTAGAAATAACACTTTTTTTTCCCCCAATGAAAAGCAAAATGTGTCAGTGTACAGTAAAGACTAAAAGCACTAAACTAATTTTGGGTCTTAGTAGAGAAGACTGAGGATTCTCAGAGCAGATTTTCCTGCTGGTACAGAGGTGATTTGGTTAGAAAGTACAGAGGTGAAAATACACATGAAGAAACAGCCCAGAAGCAGAATTCGGCAGATGCAATGCGGGAAAAGCCTAGAACCAGATCTGGTGGGGAAGGATGGAAGTCTGGGAGAGAAGAGGGGAAGAGAGCTGATTGGAGGGCAGGACTTAACTGTTCAGAAAAAGGCCTTGGATCCCCGCCCATGGGTGATCCATGAATGGGAGAGTGGGATTTAGGGGGCTTCACATGACAATGGTGGACCAAGAAGATAGGGAGAAGAAATGAGTGAATGGGTGAAGGCCCACCCAGACATCACTGAGGGGTCTAGCCATTCTATGATGGTGACCATTAAGTAGCAGAGAGAGACAGGGAGGTTGAGAATTAAGGGTTTTGTGCAGATCAAGGGGCAGGAAGGTGGAGGACACTTAGGGGAATGTTCCAGGACTTCCTGCAGCATGAAGTGCTCAGGGTTCAAGGACACATCAACTATATCTTCAATGTCATTCCCAACGAGCTGACAAAACCCTGGCTCACACAAATGACCTCACTCCCCACAATGCCTTATGGAGTTGTCTTGGAGTCAGACAAGCTGGTTTTCTAGGAAACAGCTTTGTGATGTTGTATGTTTTTGCATTCTTTTGTCACACAGTTTTTTCCTCTGTACAAAGGGAACAAAAGTACCCACCACCTAGAACTCTTGTATAGATTAAGTGACAGTTTATGTGTAAAATGCGCACAATCATTTACGGCAACAGCGAGTGTTCGATACATACCAATTTCTCTCTGTTCTTGCTTTGTGTGTAACCTGGACTTCTCGCTACACCTCCAATTTTGCATTTACCTCATTGATTGATTCATTTGAAAAGAATAGTCCCAATGAAGAAGTTTGAAAATCATAGTTTTAGAGAGTTCTACAACTGAACAGCAATTTCAGGTCATTTAGTCTAGAGTTTCAAATTTGTGGCTAGAAGAGATTTTTTTTTTTTTTTTGGTGGGAAGTGGTAGAAGGGTCAGAGTCATAGAATTATTTAAAATTTTTGAATCAATTGTTATTTTAAAATTGGGAGGTTTCACACATTGAGAGGTTTCTGATGTGTCTTGGCAAGTCTGAAGGTCCAGTAGAGCCTGTCAAGTTTGGGCTGTTAACTGGAGCTGGCTGGCTGCCCCCACCCTGTTCAGCTATATTTGTTTCCTAGGGCTTCACTCTGGGTGGTTGAAACGATAGAAACTTATCGTCTCACTGCCCTAGAGGCTGGCAGTTTGGGAGGAAGGTGCTGGCAGAGTCAGTTCGTTCTGAGGCTGGAGTGAGGATCTATCACAGGCTTCTTCCCTGGCATCTGGGAGTTTCTGGCAGTCTTTGTCAATCCAGAAGCATCACTCTGCTCTTAGGTTCATGTGGCGTTCTTGCATGCTTGTCTCTGTGCTTAAATTTCCCTTTTTTATAAGAACACCAGTCTTACTGGATCAGAGACCACTCTAGTGACCTCATCTTAACCAGTTAAATCTGCACTGATTCTTATTTCTAAAGAAGGTCACATGCTAAGGGGCTGCAACTTAGATCTTTTTTTTCAGTTGCTAAGTCATGTCTGACTCTTTGAAACCCATGGGCTGTCCTCCACTATCGCCTGGAGTTTGCTCAAACTCACTCCATTGAGTCGACGATGCCATCCAACCATCTCATCCTTTGTTGCCCCCTTTGCCTCCCGCCTTCAATCTTCCCTGGCATCAGGGTCTTTTTCAATGAGTCGGCTCTTTGCATCTGGTGGCCAAAGTATTGGAGCTTCAGCTTCAGCATCAGTCCTTCTGATGAATATTCAGGGTTGATTTCCTTTAGGACTGACTAGTTTGATCAGAACACAACTCAACCTATAATACCACCAGCTGACAACTTCCTGCTACCAGACTCCTGGTCCTCATCTGTGAAGTCCTACTGGCCCTTTTCATGCATCAGCAGGCAGTGGCTAACTTTTAGTCCAAAGCCTCCCTTCTGTCATTGAGGACCTGGGGCCCCCTCTTTACAGCACTGATCAGCTCCGAGGTCTGAAGTGGTTGTTGGTGGATGCTCACACACCGTGGTTCTTGGAGGCGGCAAAGATGGTGGCTCCTGAATCTGGGGTGTGCCCTTTCTCTTGGCCACTTCCTCAGCCCTGAGTCTCCTGGGAGGTCAGGGAGGAAGCACTACATGGTACTGTTCCCATGTTGGTGCCCCAGAGATTGGCGAGAAGTGAAAAGTCAAGAAGGAGCGTTGGGGGCAGTTGACAGGCAAGGCTGTGACAGGTGAGCCTGCGGGGACATCCCAGGAGAAATGTCCAGGAGGCAGTCAGTGTGGGTTTGACGCGTTCACGTCTGCCCTCGGAACCAGTCAAATCAGAATCTTCTCACACTTGGCGAGACCCTTATCAGGGTGATGTTTTGTTAGCAGTTCATGTACGTTTCTTATCTTTTCCCTAATGTAAGCTGATAATTAGGAATCATTACACAGATTCGCAGAGGAAAGATTTTGAGGTGAAACACAGTTTCCCAAGGTTTTATTTTGGATGGGAAATGCTCCTTTGTGTGTTACTCTTATGAACAGCAATGGTGGGTTTTTTTTCCCCTAGCAAAATGCCATTTAAATTATATTTTAATAATTTTCTCAATGTGTCAGCTGCCAACAGCACTTTAAATAATAAGAATTAGATTCCACCTAAATAAGGCAGTAATTCTATTAAAAAATGCTGGCGGCCCCAGAGCTCAGGGTGTAAGGAACTGAACCACAGGCTTGCTGCAAAGTTTACAAAATTCTGAACACCCAAACAAAAATTGACCATACTGTGCTAGGGATCCGCTATACACTGTGATTCTAATGAGGAATTACAACTCTTAGGAGATGACTAAGAACATTCATATGATTCTTCTCATGTGGGCATCTCTAAACTTCATGTGATGAGGAAGAATTATTGTCTTCATTTACAGAAGAGAAAACTGAGGCTTAGAGAGAAAACAAATCTCATCCAAGGTTGTACAAAAAGTGAGTGGCTGAGACAGGAGTAGCCACGGTGACCACCCTCTGGGGTGTCATAGGCTTTGGTCACCTACTGGAACCAACGTGGCCATAGTCAGTGTCATGATGATTCCAATGTATTTTCCATTTGGGGTGTTAGAAATAACCACAAATTTGTATTCATGTCTTTACTTTGAAGAGCTAATGCATTGAGGATTAGAGAAAGAAACAGGTACAAGATACATGTAGAGTAGTAAGTATTCATGAATGATTACTGTGCATCAGGCTATACATTGAGCTCCTGAGCTTGTTTATATCACCTGTTAACACCACACAGCTCTACTGCTGTTGTCATCATTACCATTCATTTTAGAGCTGAGGAATCTCAGTCTGTCTATCTATCTATCTATCTATCTATCTATCTATCTATCTATCTATCTATCCATCCACTGTCTACCCTCTACCCATCTGTCTATCATCTATCTATCTACTCAACATATAGCAAATTATTTAGCAGGCTTGGACTGCAAGGAGATCCAACCAGTCCATCCTAAAGGAGATCAGTCCTGGGTGTTCACTGGAAGGACTGATGCTGAAGCTGAAACTCCAATACTTTGGCCACCTCATGGAAGATTTGACTCATTGTAAAAGACCCTGATGCTGGGAGGGTTGGGGGCAGGAGGAGAAGGGGACGGCAGAGGATGAGATGGCTGGATGGCATCACTGACTCGATGGACATGAGTTTGAGTAAACTCTGGGAGTTGGTGATGGACAGGGAGGCCTGGCGTGCTGCAATTCATGGGATCGCAAAGAGTCGGACACGACTGAGCGACTGAACTGAACTGAACTGATAGGGGCTTCCCAGGTAATGTCAGTGGTGAAGAATCTGCCTGCCAATACAGGAGGTGTAAGAGACATGGGTTTGATCCTTGGGTGGGAAAGATCCCCTGTAGGCGGGCATGGCAGCCTACTCCAGTATTCTTACCTGGAGAATTCTGTGGACAGAGGAGTCTGATGGGCTACCGTCCACAGAGTCGCAAACAGTCGGACATGACTAAAGCAACTTAGCACTCCCATACGTGAAAGTGAAAGTGAAAGTCGCTCAGTCGTGTCCAACTCTTTGCAACCCCATAGGTACAGTCCATGGAATTCTCTAAGCCAGAATAGAATACTGAAGTGGGTAGCCTTTCCCTTCTCCAGGGCATCTTCCCAACCCAGGGATTGAACCCAGGTCTCCCACATTGCAAGCAGATTCTCTACCAGCTGAGCCACAAGGAAAGCCCAAGAATACTGGAGTGGGTAACCTGTCCCTTCTCCAGAGGATCTTCCTGACCCAGGAATCAACCAGGGGCCCCTGCATTGCAGGCAGATTCTTTACCAACTGAGCTGTCAGGGAAGCCCACATCCATACATATACATACTCAATTTTTTTTCAGTTCGTATCTATGTATCTATGTATCTGTGTGTGGGGTATGTCTCTGTGAAGATGTCAAATGCCTTCTCTCTCTTTCCACTAAAACTGAAGCTAAAAAGAAAAGCTTGAGAAAGGCAAGGAATCCAAGTTATCTGGAATGAGGAATAGATGTAAGACAAACTCATGCAAAAATTATGGAAAACTCTGAAAAATTCACCCTGATTCAAACTAAAAATAATTTTAGTTAGAAATAATTCAAATGAATGACATAGAAAAATATCATACCAATATTTTAATCCAATACCTAGAAATCATAAATGTGAACATTTAGCTATTTTTTGCTTGACTTTTTTTTAACCACTCTGGAGAGAATCAAAGTCTACTTATATCCCTCTCTGATCCCATTTCTCTTCCTCCATCTCCAGAAGTCTCCAGAGTTTGGAAATTGATTCGCATTTTTCTCGTCCATATTTTATGCTTTTATTAGTCAAGTATTTTTCATAACAATTTGTAGTGTATGTGTAGAATTGTGACTTACCTGGTGTGATGCTGTTTTTTAAAAAGCTTTTCAAGAAATTGTATTCACAAAATATACCAAGCATGTAAAATACACATAACAATAGCATAGAAACAGATACTTACATTGAAATAATACAGAGTTGATATATGTAGATATTTTATTTTGCTTTCTTTAGATATTTTCTCTTGAAAGTTATAAAACATTACAGATTTTGTTAAAGGACCATTCCTTAGCTGCCACATCTCCCCTAACCCTACCATACTAACTCATTCTTTTCTTTCCTCCCGGAGAAAATCTTTTCCAGAACTCTGTTACTATTCTCTGTGTTTTCTCTTTTTACTTTATAAAAGTAGCCCTATATAATACAGAATATTGTGTTGTGTGTTCTGTTTATGATTTACATACATGGTGTCTTCATCTCTCTCCATCTCTCATCTTTTTATTGTTTAAATAAAATTTTCAGAATTGTCCCTGTTGATACATGATGCCTTATTGAACTGCTATTTAACATACTATTTGCTTATCCATTCTTCTTTTAATGGACATGGACTAGTTTCCTTATTTTTTATTACAAATAATACTATAATGAACATCCTTACACATATATCCCTGTACATTTTTGTTAATATTTAATCTGGGAAGCATGAATGTATCCAGAAGTGGAAATGCAGATCCTTGAGTGCACATATCTCCAAGTGACTAGATTTAGCCAAATGGCTCTTCAACATGGTTGTGGCAATGTATATTTCTACCGGTATTATAAAAGACTTTTGTTTTCTCCATATCTTCACTAGCACTTACTATTGTCAAATATATATATATATTTTAATGTCATACTCTTAATGTTATGAAATCTCAGGTGGAGCAGTGGCAAAGAATCTGCCTGCCAATGCAAGAGACACGGGTTTGATTCCTGGGTCAGGGAGATCTCCTGAAGGAGGAAATGGCAATGCACTCCACTATGCTTGCCTGGAAAATTCCGTGGACAGAGGAGCCTAGAGGGCTACAGTCAGTGGGCATAAAAGAGTCAGACACGGCTGGACCCACATAGCACACACACAAAGTCACGAAACAGCAGTACGCTGCTTTAATGGTGTCACTTGGTTTGATTTGCGTTTTTCTGATTGCTGGAGAACAGGACTGTTTCCCATGCTTATTGACATTGATGTTTCTTCTATGAATTATCTTTTAAATTCACTGAAAATTTTCTATGTTATCTTTCTATGTCTTGGGAGAGTTGATGGAGTGTGTATACTAATATATATATATGATATGTAAGACAATTTATGTAATTTATATATTTTTATTATAAGCTTTGCAAATATCTCATTCCAGTCTGGATTTATTACTCATCTTGTTCAAGATTCAGTGTTATCCCTCAAAACAAGGAATTATGTCTTTTATTATTTTTGAGCTATTTTCATCTGTCATCGTTTTTGATGATTCTTTCTATTCTCTCCCTTCAGTAATTCTGTTAAATATTTGTTGGACCTTCTAATGCTGTCATCCATGAACCTTAATCTTTCTTCCATAATTTCTCTTTCCCATACTGTGAGGTATTGAGGTAATAACCTCTGTTTACCCATTCTCCTTCAGCTATGTCTAATCTGCTTTTCCACTCAGAAATGTAGAAAGTTTTAAAAAATAAGCACATATATGTGTGCAAATGTGTATATATTATAAGCACATGTATGCATATACAACTTACATAAATATCTATATTTTCCTTTATCTACTTAAAAAAAATCTGAGTTAACCCTCTAATTTCAATCAACGTAATACAGGCTAGAACATGGTTTCTTCCTCTCCGTGTTTGTAACTACTTTCGCAGGAGTGAGAAATGTGCATCCAATTATCTTCAACATATTTACTCATTTGCTATAGTTTAGAATACACAGAAAGCCATTTCAGTATTGTTAAACCACACCACTGTGAAACGCAAACCTACTAACTAAAGTTCAAAATTTATTTACAACTTTTTACATACAATGTACACACTTTGAAGTGAACAATACAATTCAAGGCAGTTTGACAAATAAATACAGCCTTGAAACCCGTAACACCCCTAAGACATAAAACATTTTCATCCTCCAGAAATGTCCTTGTGTTCCTTCCTAGTAAACCCTCCCTTCTCATTTCCCAACTGGAGGCAACCATTGTTCTGGTTTTTCACCATAGACTCATTTTGCTTGCCCTGGAATTTCCTATAAACGACGTCACATGATATATTTTGTTTTGTGGGATACTTCTTTCGTTCACTATAACAGCACTAATATTGTTCAGCACCAGTAATTCACTTAAAGTTTTTGATAAGTAATATTTTATGAAATTATGATTTTCTTCTCTTATGGACATTCATATTATCCCCAGTTTTCAGCTATTATGAATAAAGTCATTATTCACATTTTTGTACACATTTGTTTAAAGACACTGGACGAATCCCTAGGATTAGGATTGTGGTCAAAGGTAGGTCTGTAGTTAAACTGTAAACTACTAAACTTTTTCAAATAGATTGTGTCATTTTATATTCCTGCTAGATCTACGTTCCACATGATCTGTATCTGGACTTCAACAATCACTACCACTTCAGCCCGCTATAGAATATGGAGGCATCTTACTGTGCTTTTGATTACATTTTCTTGATACATTTTCTTATTTTCTAATAAGACAGGAAACTTTTCAGGTGCTTAATGGCAATTTTCATGTGTTCCTTTGTGAAGTGTTTGTTCATGTCTTTTGCTCATTTTAAAAATAAGCTTTTCCCTTTTGCTGTTGAATTGTAAGAACTCTTTATAGTCTGAATAAAAGCCTGTTAGATAATATTTTGCAATCTTTCTCATTCATTTTCTTAAATGTGTCTCTAGATAAGCCAAATTAAAAAAAAAAAAACATAATAAAATAAATTTTTTTTTTTTTCTTTTACTGTTGTAGCCACGCGTTCTGGGAACAAACTCACTCAGAGGGACAAGGCAGATAGTGGAGTACAGTTTATCACACCAGTGGGCCCAAGGCAGAGTCTCTTCTTAGCCAAGGACCCTGACCAATTTTTGTGAAAACCTTGCTCAAAGCCACCTCCCTAAATTCTCTGAAACTAGTCTGAACAAAGGAAAAGAAAGATACAATCAAAGTTAACCCATGATTCATATGCCTTAAGCCCGTGATTCGTAAGCCTTAAGCCTAGGTAGTTAACAGTGGACAATTATCAATAAGCCTGTGGTCATACACCAATAAGCATAATAGAATGTATGATTCTATTCGGTTACACAGATGATTAGGGTATTCTTTTAGGTGATGGAGAGTCTAGGTACAAGCCCTGAGGCTCTTCCTTAGGAGGTGGGGTCTGCTTTTCCAGTTGGTATGTCGTTTCCATAGACACTGGGCATAGAGCTCAGAGTCCACAGTCCAGTCCAGGATGGAGTCTTGCTTTCAAGATGGAGCCTGTTCTGTCTGTTTCCTCCTTTACTTTACTGAGTTACTGAGTCACATGTTCTAAGAAAACTTTGTCTCCTCACAGGTGACAGAAGTATTCTCCTATGCTTTCCTATCTAAATGCTTCATACTTTTAGCTTTTACATTAAATTCAAATTAATTTTGTCAGGTAAGTGTTGAGGTTCATTTTTATTCCTATGTGAATATCCAGTTTGTTAAAAAGATTTTGGGGAATTCCCTGGCAGTCCAGTGGTTAAGACTGCACTTCCACTCCAAGGCACACAGGTTCAATTTCTGATCAGGAAACTAGGATCCCACAAGCTGAATAGCACCTCCAAAAATTAAGGAAAACAAACAAACAAACAACCTTTGTATCCATCATATAATTCCTCTGATATTGTTGCTGAAAATCTAATAGATGTCTTATTCTGTTTGACTGATTTACTTGTCTATTCTTAAGTCAACACCATAGCCTTGTTTAATATATTACCTGATGTTTTAACTAATGTTCTATTAATGTAATAATGCAATAACTGTGTAGCAATACTTGAAGCTTTGTATGTCAAATCCTCCAAATTTGTTCTACTTTTCAAGATTGCCTTGGATATTTTAGATTCTTTGCATTTTTGTATAATCTGCTTGTCATTTTTAAAAATCAGCTTGAATTATGGTTACAATAGTGCTGTATCTATGTGTGAATTTAAATAGAATTAATATCTTAACAATATTGAGACATTGAGACTTCAGTTCATGAACATGGTATGTCTATTTATTTATGTTTTCTTAATTTCTCTCAGCAATTATTGTGGCTATTAGTGTATAGGTTATTTATATATTATGTTAAATTCATTACCAAGTATTTTATGTTACACAAAATAAAGTTTTAAACTTTAATTCTCTAGCATATATAAAGTTTATTATTGTATATTGATCTTCTATTTTGAGCCTTTATTAGTTCTAAGTGTTTAGTCCACTTGCTTATTTATTTATGGGCTTCCCTGGTGGCTCAGATGGTAAAGAATCTGCCTGCAATGGAAGAGACCTGGGTTCGTAATTTATTTATTAGAATACTGAGTACTCTCTAACCAGTCAAGCTGTCTAAGAAAAGAGAGAGTTACCTTTTTCTTCTTAATGTTTATCTTTTATTTATTTTTTTTCCTGCCTTATTTATCTGATTAAAATCATATTTACCTTATTCCTAATTTCAGGGGAAACTTTTCAGTTTCTTCATTTAGTATGATGTCACTGATTTTTCATGCAATCCCTTTGACTGTGAAAGTTCCCATCTACTCATGCACTGCTGAGAGCTTTTATCATGACTAACTGTTCACTTTTGACAGATAAAATTATCTCTACCTATGATCTACCTATGGTTTTTCCAGTGGTCATGTATGGATGTGAGAGTTGGACTGTGAAGAAAGCTGAGCCCTGAAAAATTGATGCTTTTGAACTGTGGTGTTGGAGAAGACTCTTGAGAGTCCCTTGGACTGCAAGGAGATCCAACCAGTCCATCCTAAAGGAGATCAGTCCTGGGTGTTCATTGGAAGGACTGATGCTGAAGCTGAAACTCCAGTACTTCAGCCACCTCATGCAACGAGTTGACTTATTGGAAAAGACCCTGATGCTGGGAAAGATTGAAGGCAGGAGGAGAAGGGGACAACAGAGGATGAGATGGCTGGATGGCATCACCGACTCAATGGGCGTGAGTTTGAGTAAACTCCGGGAGTTGGTGATGGACAGGGAGGCCTGGTGTGCTGCGATTCACGGGGTCGCAAAGAGTCAGACACGACTGAGAGACTGAACTGAACTGAACTGATGACTGATTTTCAAATGTTAAAAGTTTGCTCTTGGGAAAACACTTCATTTGACCAAGATGTTTGTAATTTTTCTTTTTTACATATGACAGGATTAAATATGTTGATCTTTTATTAATGATTTAGAAATATTTACTAATAATGAATATTTATTTAAGAGTTACTTATTCTCAACTTTTGTATCAGTTTGTTTTTCTTGGTCTTTTAAAACAACTTGGAAAATATTCATATTCATGTTTCCAATTTTATCTTACATTAGTTTTGATAGGACTTCGTTCATTTTCTTTAAATTGCCCATACTACTTTCTTAATATACTTTTAAAGTCTGCAATATCGCTAATAATTTCCCCTTATTTACTCTTAATATCGATAATTTTTTTCTCTAACATTATTGGATGAGTTTTGATTGGAGTTTATTGATTTATTAATAATTTTGATAAAACAAATTTTGTCTTTTTAAAATTTTATTTGACATCCATTTCTAATTTATTAATTTCCATGTTTATCTCTATCTTATTTTTACTTATTTGGGGCTTAATTTACTTTGCTTTCTTAACTTCTGCTGATGGAAACCTAAGTTATACATTTTAAACTTTTCTCTTATAATGTAATATAAGCATTTAAATTATATATAGACATATTTAGCATTTACGTAAACTTATTTACTATTATACAAATATATTTAAGCTATATATAATAATATATGCATTTAGAGTTATAAATTTGTATGTATGCCTTTCTCTAATTGTATTCTATAAATTTTGTTATGTTGTGCTTTTATTATCATTCAGTTTAAAATATTTTTGAATTTCTCTTGTTACTTCTTTGACTAAAGTGTTTAGGAATTTATTGTGTGCTTAGTCACTCAGTCATGTCTGACTCTTTACGAGACCACCAGGCTTCTCTGTCATGGAGATTTTCTAGGCAAGAATACTGGGGTGGGTTGCCATACCCTCCTCCAGAGGATCTTCCCAACCCAGGGATCGAACCCAGGTCTTCCACATTGAAGGTGGATTCTTTACTGTCTGAGCCATCAATTTCTAACTATTGGCGTTTTTCTGGATATCTAGTATTAATATTTAATTTTATTGCAGTCAAAAAATATGTTTTGCATTATTTTGTTCTTTTGAAATTTATTTAGACTTATTTTCAGCCCAGTACCTGATAAATCTTGGTGAATAGTTCATGTACACTTTTAAAAAATATAATCTCTGAAGTTTGGAGGCATAAG
Source organism: Dama dama (assembly GCF_033118175.1). Classification (NCBI taxonomy): domain Eukaryota; kingdom Metazoa; phylum Chordata; class Mammalia; order Artiodactyla; family Cervidae; genus Dama; species Dama dama. The sequence goes on from NC_083693.1 coordinate 69,523,703, forward strand.
GTATTATAGATGCAAATTAGGTCACATGGTTGGTATTTCCATTAAGGTATTCTATATTCTTACTGATGATTTTACCTAGTTATACTTTAAGCATTTATATTTTAAATTTCTTTTGCTTGATGTTGACAATTATTTTTGTCTTTCTAATATAAATGGAATCCTATTGTGAAATGCCCATCTTTGCTCAGAAAATACTTCTTGTCTTTGTCTTTTTTGTCTTATATTAATGTAGTCATTCCACTTTTCTCATGCTTACTATTCTCATGGTATTTATTTTTCTATTATTTTCCTTTTATCTTGTATGTGCCCTTGTATCTAAAGATCATCTCTGTTGGACAACACATAGTTGATAATGTTTTCATGTCCAATTTGGGAACCTTTGCTTTTTATTTAGAGTGTCTTTTGTTTTATTTATGGAATTATTGATACTTAAAGGTGAGCATTTATTTCACTATTATAATTCTTCAAGGTTAGTCCATCATTCTTTCATTTTCTTATTATTTTAGAAATTTTTTACATAATTGGGATAATTAATAAATAATGATAAAGTAATCCTAAGGATGATTAAAGAGAAAAATATTTCAAATATAAGAAAAATAGAATTACTAAGATTTTGTCATGCATTTTAAATTAGAAATGAGTTCAGCGGGCCCAGGTGGTAATAGCAAGATAGAATGAGTTTTATTCTATTAAAATATTCCTTAAAATGCTTTGGTTTTTGGAAGATTGTTGTGAAATAGCAAAAGGCACAGAATGCCAATTCTTATAAGTTCTGTTCAGAAAAGGATCATGATGGCAGAATAGGAAGACTCTGAACTCACCTCCCAGCATGGACACATCAAATCTACAGCTACCTGTAGAGCAGCTCTCACTGAGAACAGCCTGACGACTAGCAGAATGGCTCTTCTACAGTGAAGGTGTAAAGAAAGAACCACCAAAGTCTAGTAGGAGGGGAGGAGAAGTGATCCAGTCAGAACTCAATGACCCTGAAGAGGAGAACGATATTACAGGCCTGAAGATCCCCTCCTAAGAAGGAGCCCCGTATTAGGCACCCAGCCTTGGCTGTAACACTGGGAAGATGAACTCCTGTAGCTGGTTTGAAAACCAGCGGGGTTCATAGCAGTGTTATAAGAAACAAAGATTCTACTCTTGAAGAATACAGACGCAGATTTTCTTGCTCTCAGTCCCGGCACAGGGGCAGACAATTGAAAACTACCTGGTGCTCTGGCTAGCCTGCCAGGACGGCCCCGGCATGCACCCCAGCCCACACAGGACTTAAGCTCCAGCCCCTCCTGCTCTGGCCCTGCTTCTCCTTAAAGCAGATACTGCCATAGCCAATGCAAGGGCAGGAACCAGGGAAGGGGTGGAGCTCGGGCTCTGATCCGGCCCTTAGCCATGGTAGAGACTCAGTGCCAGCTCAAAAGTACAGGGAATATAGCCAGTATTTTACACCTTTTTATGGAGTGTAATCTATAACGATACCAAATCACTATGTTGTACGCCTGAATAATATTCTAAGTCAAATATACTTCAATGAAAATGAAAGGAAGAAAGTGGGCCATCGGATCCTGATGATACATCAATACTTAAGTACTTGCTAATTAATTCAATAACCAGGTTTGCCTCAGAGACAGTTTATACTAGCTGTGTTTTTCTTGTCTGTGGTCACATTTTCCTGTTGCATATCTAGTATCTTTTGATTCTATCCCAGCTATTGTAAGAAATACACTGCAGAGACTAGATTTAGCTATGTTCTTGCGAGAAGCTGTAAGAAGCAAGCAATTAACTTGGCTGGAATAAAACTCACAACTCTGCTTCTCTTAAGATAAATAATATCTTTTCAGCTTTTATTTGACCCAGATCCTATGGAATCTCTCAAATGTGTCTAGTTTAGCTGTTAGTGAAGGATTTAGGCAAGCTCATTGAGGACTGTGATTTTTAGCATCTTCCTCATTAATAGTTAGCCGTGTAGCCATGTTTGCAGTCCTAGAGTCTTCCCTCTTATTCTGGAAGCCAGCAAGACAACAACTTTCTCCTGGCTCTGCTACACAGGCTGGATCGTGCCCTCAGGCCAAAACTCACAAACACACCAGGCTCATCCAGCTTGGTTCCTGCTTTTCAACAATAGACTTCCCTCCAGTTTTTCACCTGCTTTTGGTTACTCTCCAATACCTTCAGCTATTTGAGTTTTTTCTTTTTCAAGTTTTTTACAATTGTTACTGTTCTAGGGTTAGTTCAACCAAGCTATGCCACCATAATAGGAAACAAAATTGTTTTCATTTTTTTAACTTTAGTTTCAGCTACCATAATTTCTATTTCTAGAAGTCTTATATAATTATTTTTCTAATCTTACCATTTTTGAAATGACAATATCCCTTTCTTTCCTTATGGTTTTAAATTTACTATTGTATCTCTTCAATAATCTCAGACATGCTTATTATCTTTTGGATTATCCTAAAAGGCTTACCTGCCTCTTGCAAAACCTGTATGCAGGTCAAGAAGCAATGATTAGAATCAGACATGGAACAACAGACTGGCTCAAAATTGGGAAAGGACTACATCAAGGCTGTATATTGTCACTCTGCATATTTAACTTATATGCAGAGTACATCTTGAGAAATGCTGGACTGGATGAAGCATAAACTGGAATCAAGATTTCTGGGAGTAATATCAATCACCTCAGATATACAGATGACACCATCCTTATGGCAGGAAGTGAAGATGAACTAAAGAGCCTCTTGATAAAGCTGAAAGAGGAGAGTGAAAAACTGGTTTAAAATGCAACATTCAAAAAACTAAGATCATGGCATCAGGTCCCACCACTTGATGGCAAATAGATGGGGAAACAATGGAAACAGTGACAGACCTTATTTTGTTGGGCTCTAAAATCACTGCAGATGGTGACTGGAGCCATGGAATTAAAAGACGCTTGCTCCTTGGAAGAAAATATATGACCAACCTAGACAGTATATTAAAAAGCAGAGACATTACTTTGCCAACAAAGATCTGTATACTCAAAGCTATGGTTTTCCCAGTGGTCATATATGGATATATTCAGAAGGCTGAGTACCAAAGAACTGATGCTTTCGAACTGTGGTGTTGGAGAAGACTCGTGAGAGTCCCTTGGACCGCAAGGAGGTCAAACCAGTCAATCCTAAAGGAAATCAATCTTGAATATTCATTGGAGGGACTGATGCTGAAGCTGAAACTCCAGTACTTTGGCCACCTGATGTGAAGAACTGACTCACTGGAAAAGACATTGATGATGGGAAAGATTGAGGGCGGGAGGAGAAGGGGACTACAGAGGATGAGATGGTTGGATGGCATCACTGACTCAATGGTCATGAGTTTGAGCAACCTCCAGGAGATGGTGAAGGACAGGGAACTACATGCCGTAGTCCATGGGGTCACACAGAGTCCATCATGACTGAGTGATTAAATGACAGCAACAAAAGGCGTATGGCCTCATCTATTGTCCCAGGGTGGGCATTACATATGTAGTCCCTAAAACCTGTAAACACATCGAAGGCCCGCAGGCCACCAAAACTTCAGCTCTAGCTCATATATGAGCTTTGAGTTCCCTCTTTATTTCTCAAATCTAGAAATTTTTCTTCCTTTGAACTAATGTATGCATATTTACATTTTATTCATTATATTTGATCTTGTGTTTTGCTTTTTTGGGCTTCCCTGATAGCTCAGTTGGTAAAGAATCCACCTGCAATACCAGAGACCCCCAGTTTGATTCCCAGTTTGATTCCTGGGTCAAGAAGATCCACTGGAGAAGGTATAGGCTAGCCACTCCAGCATTCATGGGATTCCCTTGTGGCTCAGCTGGTAAAGAATCTGCCTGCAATGCAGGAGACCTGGATTTGATCCCTGAGTTGGGAAGATCCCCTGGAGAAGGGAATGGCTCCCCACTCCAGTATTCTGGCCTGGAGAATTCCATGGAGTATATTAGTCCATGGGGTCTCAAAGAGTCAAACAGGACTGAGCAACTTTCACTTTCACTTCTTTGCTTTCTTGGTAGGAAGAGGGAGATGGCTCCTTACCATCCTATGAAGTAAGGTTTCAAGTGTAATACTGAATAAAGTCAAAATTGAATACAATAGCCAATCACCATGTACTTAAAAAAAATCAAAATTCAGGAAATTTGCAGCATGATAAATTACAAAAGTTTACTCTGAAAAGGCAGCTAGCCTTTAGGAGTGCTCATTCTGTTTATCACACTAAGCCCTAACTCTGTTCTGTTATAAGCATGCATGCATTTTCCTAACTGTATTGCTATCAGCAGTGGAAAGGGACTGCATTCCCACTGACTGGAATTCTTACAGCACAAGGCTTGCAAAGACTCTGTTGTCCATTCCATAAGCAACTTTACCAGTCGGCTGTGGCGGCCGCAATGGGAATGACTGCAACTCTGGCAATTCAGAGAACTTAGGGGAATCCACACCAATGCTCTTCTGATATTCCAGTACCCTACAATGCCGTGTTTGCAATTTCTCTAATTCCTTTGGAAGCCTGGGCGAGTGGAATGTTGACGTTTCCAGTAACCCAAAACCTCCTCAGCCTGTCACACTTCAAACCCAGAGCTGTGCATCCAACCGAGAATTCAAAACACTATTTTCACACTTCACTTCTGACCAAAGGAAATGTGGTATGTTGGCTTTAGCTTTGAATTTCAATCAATTTAATTCAAAATATATGAAATCAAAGTGTATTTCCAGAACATCTGAGGGAGTCACCAAGTGCCTCGCTTCTTCTACCCTGTCCTGGCGAAGCTGGTTCTTATTTTGTGTGTTTTAAGTCCCTGTTTGAAGTTCATCCATGGGGCTCAAGTTCTGGCTTGGCTTTCATTCCATGCCGCATTTGAAACTCACTTCTTATTTCACATGAAAACCAGGGGCAGAAGAACAAATGGGGACTGTGGTGAAAAGGGGTTAGAATTATGCCCCTCAGGAAAGAAGCCAAATCAGAGTTTTCTCTAAGAGTTTGAAATCAGACTCTAAAGGACAGAGTAGACATTTGTTGGCAAAAATATCATTTATTGAGCATCTACTGTATGTGCCATGTTAGGACCTCATGTTAGAGGAAAAATAAATTGCTAGTCTTACAATAATAAGCCAGAGTCATGCAAGTAACCAGTAGTTAAGATAAAATGTGCTGAATCAATAATTCTAGGAGCACATAAATACAGAGAAAGGTTGAAGAAGATTTAAGAAAGGACTAGAGATTTCAGTTGGATTTTTGAATCATGAGCAAGCATTTTTCTGCTGATGTAGACAGGAAAGTAGAAAATTAAGTCAAAGATACTTAGGGTGATGATGAGGGGCTGAATCTAACCTAGATGGTCATACCAGTAAGCCAGGGTCAGGGTTGGGTTTGCTTGGCCAAGACCAAGGTAATGCAGTTCTTTACTAAGAATAGTCAGGCACCGAGAACCAGAGTAGAGGCCAAGGTCACATCTGTAAATATTTTGGATAATAATAACAACGATGCAATGAATATTTCATTAAATGTCCATCTTGTGCTGGGTGGTATTCTAATCATTTACTCGTATAAATTCATTTAATTTTTCTGCCCATCCTGGAAGATGTTTATATTATCACTCTCATTTGAGTTTTATAGCCAAGGAAACAGAGTAAGAGAAAGGATAAATGCATCCCCAAAGGTCACGTGGATATCAGAAGGCAGAGACAAGGAAGGTTTTCTGATGCTACAGTCAATGTGTCTAATTATAACTTTACTCTGTCTTCTGGGAGGACACTCTGAGTTAGAATATCCTGGGGTGAGATCTGGGGATGGGCATTTTAATAACTCCACAGTTTAGGGAAGCAGGAAGTCAGAACCCCTCAAGTATGGGATTGGAATGATAGGAATCAGGGATGTTCTGGGTGATGGCCCTGAACACTCCAACCCCATTGATACCAGGGGTCCTCTGTCAAGGCAGACAGGTGTGGAGGAGGACCTTGCTAATTCACGGGCTGAAGCTGACTGGACAGGAAAGACGAGAGAGACAAGAGGCAGAAAGACTGTAGTCTGTGTTTAGAGTGCGGACCTTTGTCAGCAGAGAATCTGGACGTGAAAGGCTCCTGGGATGATGGCGAGAAACCAAAGAGGGCAGAGGGACCCAGGACTTGGTGAAGGTCTCTTTCCTAAGTCATCAAGCTGATGGTGGGTGACAGGTCTGGGTCATGGGGGTTACTAGATGACCTACTAGTTTCAAGCTGCTCATTCATACTAGAAACTATTGTTTTTAAAAAACATTGTATCTAAGTACAGCTGCTTTACAATGTGTTGATTTCCATAGCACAGCAAAGTGAATCAGTGATATGTACACATATACCGCTCTTTTTTGTATTTCCTTCCCATCTAGGTCACCAGAGAGCATTGGGTAGAGTTCCCTATGCTACACAGTTGGTTCACATTAGTTATCCATTTTATACATAGTGTCAGGCGTGTAGAGATGTCAACCCCAATCTCCCAGTTCCATTCTCCACTTCCCCTCCTTGGTGTCCATACATTTGGTCTCTGTTTCTGTGTCTCTGTTTCTGCTTTGCAAAGAAGCTGTTCCTTTGAGAGGCATATCTAGAGCCAAGCAGGGACCTGCCCAATAAACATAGGGGCAATGGATGAAGGCCAGTCTGAGCATAGACCAGGGTGTTGGATCAGAAGCTTGAGAAGAGTATTCTGACCTCAGAGAAGATGGTGTGAAGAAGGGATGGGGTTTGGTGGGCAGGCCAGTACCCAGGAGTGCACTCAAGTCATCCAGTTCCCATGGACAGGGTGTGCAGCTGTGTGAGGGGTAGGAATATCTGTGTCGTCTTTGGAGTTGTGCAGTGTACAACCTGCACAACTGCATGTGGTGATGCTCCTATGGTTCCTGGGACTGCAGTTCTAGCCGTCACTTTCTGAAGGAATGAGGATTCAATGATCACAGTTCATAGGCCCATTCCTACTACATACTCCTTAAGGCTAATCTCGGGAATTGTGCAAAGCTGGGGACATGGTGGAGAACTGACTTCTTAAGGAAGTAAAATAAAGATTTCTTCCTTTTCTTTCGTATCTCTGAGGATGTGCATTTAACTTTGTAAACCCAAAGACAGGACCAACTCCATCATTTGCAAGGTCTGGTGCAAAATAGATCTGCTGGGGCTTCACCCACAAAGCAGGAAAAAATATCATTAAAGGTACTAAAATATGAAGCTGTTTCTTTTCTTTAGCAAACTTCTAACTTGTCATAGTAGTTTTTATTTTTCATGATGTTATGAGTAAATTTAAAACTTTAAATGACTAGCATGTATTTTACTAACTCATCTTTCTATAGTAGAGTGCTAGTTTTTTTGTTGTTGTTGTTGTTGTTTCCCCATGGGAAATATATTTTTTGATTTTTAAAAATATTTTATTTTATTTTGGAGTATAGTCGATTAACAGTGTTTCGTTAGTTTCAGGTGTGCAGCAGAGTAATTCAATTAGACATGTACATGGATCTATTCCTTTTCAAATTCTTTACCCATTTAGATCATTATAGAATACTGAGCATTGTTCTCTGTGCTATACAGTAGGTCCTCGTTGGTTGTCAATTTTAAATATAGCTGTGTGTATATGTGCTGGTTTTAAAGGTAGCAGCATGTAACTCTTATGTGGAATTGCCAAAAAAGAAAATTACACAATTGGTATTTTGTAGTCCTTCTGTACACATGTATTTGGTTCTTACCAGAACAGTGGAAACACCATACAAAACAATCACAAATCTGTTTTTATTCCATGCACAGTCTGCACACATGCTCTATCCCATCCCCATGATGAGTAAAGAAGACTTGAAAGGAAGAACTGAAATCTCTCCTTTTCCTTCTACGTCATCATTTTCACTGGTGATTGCCTAATACAGAGAAGTCCCACAGGAAGAAAGAGTGTGATAAGCTTCTTTGGGTGTTGCCAGTTTTTAGAATGCTATTATCTTCTTTCAGCATTTAAGGCAATTTTGTTTGAACGGAAAGCATGGCCCTATGGGGTTGTGAGCTTCTTTGCCCTTCTCCTCTAAATGAGAGATGAAGCACAATGACCCTGGGATCACTTGGAGTCTCTCTGACCTCACACACACCAGGAGTCCATGGAGATTCTGTGCTCATGGACGTGGTGATCACTGTATTCACAGGAACAGCAAGAAAGGTGGATGAGCATATCCACTTCAGAACACAAGGTCAAAGGTAAGTGGTTAAGCATCTCAAGACAGCCACTGCTGAGCATCAAGCCAGGTCTTGGAGGCTCTCAAGTGGAGGGTTCTGCATGAAGGTCTGTGCAGAACCCCAGGAAGCCAAACCATCCAAAGGCACTTGTGCCCTCACCTGTCTGGTCCAGGACCCTCAGAATCACAGAGACTCTCATGGGTCAGCTGCACTCCAGTGCCTGGTCTTCTGGGAAGTGGAAAGATTCATCCTCCTGGAGCCTGAGTCATGCACGCTTAAAGTCACCTTGGTTAGAATATGAAGCCAAGGGTTTCCCAAGTGATTTGACTTGTTCGTTTTTAAATGAGAGAATTTTCTCTTCAAATCGAGTCTTAACTTTCTTTAGTCTATTCAGACTACCATAGCAAAAATACCATAGACTGATGGCTTGTAAAAAAACAGAAGTTTGTTTCTCACAGTCCTAGAGGCTGAAAGTCTGAGATCAGGTCCAGAATGTTTGGGTGAAGGCCCTTTTCTGATCCTAGCCTTCTTGCATCCACATCCAAAGAGGATAAGGAGTTCTGCGGGTCTCTTTTATAAGGGCACTAATCTCATCTGTGATACAATCACCTCCTAAAAGCTCTATCTGCTAACACCATCACGCTGGGCTTCAGAATTTCAACATTGGAATTTTGGGGGGGCGGTAGTCACCAACATTTATACCAAGTGCATGTCAATCCAGTTTATAGAGCAGGGGCAGGGAATGGAAGCCAGAGTCCACCTCACTTGCTATCTCCCTGATCCCAGTCACCTCTGACACATGTACATGGCTCTTGTGGATATAGTTTCAAACAAAACAAAACAAAAACTGATCTGATCCATGCAAATTTCTCTTGAATAATATATAAAGACATTTTAAACTCCATAGGAAGAAGTAATTTGGTCAAGCTCTTACAGCCATTTATGGACTGCTGCCTTTTACGGACAGGTCTTGCCCACCAGTGGTTCTCCAAACGAGGTCCCAGGACTGGCAGCCGTGGCATCATTGTGTTAGAGATGCAAATTTCTGAGGCCATCAAGCAGGTGGCAGTAATCTGTTTCAACAAGCCCTCCAGGCAGATGCAGGTTGAACCCAGAGGCAGGTTCAAGTTTGAGAACCACTGACTTCCACGTTCCATTTCACTTGTGCAATCATCTCCAGGCAGGGCAGAGCAGGAAACAGGTCCTTGGAGCCCATCCGACACTCTGAGGGAAGGTTTTGATACTGTTTTCTTTCTTATCCTGAGAACCAAGTCCTATTACCTGTGAGGGTGGGAGGTGAAGCAAAAAACACAGAAAGTCATAGTTAAATATCCACCATGTACCAGAACCCTAGAGAAACACTGTCTCAGTAAGTGCCAGAGCAACCTCTAATGGAGGTCAGGAGCATCTTTCCCAGGAGAGGAAATGAACACAATCTGTGGGCTTACCTTTGAATTGCTGGTTAAGCTGGTATGCTTCCTTCCAAGACTCTAGTTTGCCGTAGAATGCACCCACTTCTGTGTGCTCCTGATGATCCTTCTTCATCCCCTGCAGCAGACTCTAGCACCACTTTCACCTTCTCCATCACCACCACCTGCTGGACTCTCAGCCAAGCATTTTGCATGCTGGTCTCACTGCTCCTCACCATTGACTCATCAGCGTACCCATTTGACAGAGAAGCAAACTGAGGTGAGGCGAGGGGACAAAGGTGAGCCAGTCAGGAAGCAAGCATTCACAGCTTAACAGTTTAATCCATTGGCTAGCTTCAGTTAATATTTGTTAATATGTTTCGCATCATTTTCTTTTTTTCTGATGTTTCAAGTTGTTTGAAAATCATAATATATCACATGGTAAAATTTCAATTTTAATAAAAGATGCGCACAGTTAAAATGATACAGTTTCCTTCTAACCATTGATCCCAGTTCCTCAGAATGCTTCCCATGGGAAATGACTAGAACCAATTTCTTACATAATCTTCAAGAGATAGTCTGTGATAATCTGCTCTGCCTTACTTTTATATAGCAGTTGGTGTTTTGTAGGCATGGATTTGTTCTTGTAGTATGCACAGAGGAATGCAACTTGGAGCATGTTTTGCAGTAGTTGTATTTATCTGCATGTACATATTTGTTGTTTGTTTTCATTGCTAAGTTGTGCCCAATGCTTTTGTGACTCTGTGGGCTGCGTATACACATGCACAGGCTGTAGCCCACCAGGCTCCTCTGTCCATGGGATCTCCCAGGCAAGAATACTGAAGTGAGTTGCCATTTCCTTCTACAGGGGGTCTTCCTGACCCAGGGCTCAAACCTGTACCTCCTGCATTGGCCCAGGAAAGCCCTGTATTTATCTGTATGTGTGTATGTATCTGTATGCACGCATCTATTTATATCTACTTCATTCTGTGTAACAGCAGCAGTGCATTCCCATGCATCATCTTTATCTAACCAGTCCCCTAATGCTGGGCATTTAGACTGTTTCTGGTCCTTTGCTATAGCAGACAGTTTTGTCATGCTTGGTCCTGTATCTCTGTCTGAGCTCATATCAGTGTATCTATTGGATATACCCTGGCCATTCTTCCCCGAAGGATCATGTCTAGTTCACTGGATTCCTTCCACATTCCTTCTGGCATTCCATGTGAATACGTTTTCCCTCATGTTTAAATATTGACTCTTCAACTAAAACTTTCAGTCCTTTGAAGACAAGGGTTTTATTTGGGTGCTGACCTTTCACCGTGTCTGGCCAGCTTCACTGTCATGAATAGGGAAGGCCAGAGAAAAAGCCCCTTCATTTGAGTGGATGCACCAGAGGTCAGTGCTGGCCGGTCATCGTGGCCAGTCTGCCATATCTATTCCTGACCAGGGGCAAGGGATCCCACCACTGTTCCCTTGAGATGCTCAGATACCCAGCTCCTGAGACCACGAGTTGTGAATGCAGCCATTGTTCCAAGTGAGCCCCCCAAAGACGGCTTGAACAAGCATGGAAAACAACTGGGACCAGTCCACAGCCACATCCCACATGTGGGCAGGGCAGAATGAGGTCAATCTTGCCCAGCCCCTGGACAGAAAATGTAGAAGGATGTTACATGTGTCCTTTTAGGAAGCGGCACAGTACACGCCTTGCACTGGAGTCGCTGGGTATCTAACGCTCTGAAAAAGCGTTGATAAATAAAAGTCTTTTCAAATTGGAGGATGTGGTGGAGTTTTTCCTACATTACTTTTTTGATCTGACATTGGGAGTCAGAAGGGGACGTGAAACCCAAACAAGGTTTAATCTGCAACTTAGGGACAGTCACTTCTGGGTGCTTCTCTGTGCAGGATGAAAAGTGACTGGGTGCAATCTCTGCACTTTCTCAAACAATCTATCCATACACCTTCACTGAGGATGTTACTTAGATGCTGTGGGTCCTGGAGACCACATTCCTCACAGTGAGTAAGTCATGTCCCCACCAGAGGTGGAATGTGGGGGTGGGTTTGTGTGTGGAAACTCTTGGGTGGTTTTCAGGTTAGCCAGAGACCATCATTGAAATACAAATATTTTCACTACAAGATGCTTCCAGAATGTATGTTTCCTCATCTGGTGTCTTTTTTGCTTTATCTCTCCAAGACCTGGCCCACTGAATCTGTCCATGTTGTGCACTTTCTTCATGAATAGGTTCAGGTAGTCATCAACTTTGTTTAGTTCAGTTCAGTCACTCAGTCGTGTCCAACTTTTTGCAGCCCCATGGACTGCAGTATGCCAGACTTCCCTCTCCATCACCAACTCCCAAAGCTTGCTCAAACTCATGTCCATTGAGTTGGTGATACCATCTAACCATCTCATTCTCTGTCATCCCCTTCTCCTTCTGCCTTCAGTCTTTCCCAGCATCAGGGTCTTTACTAATGAGTCAGCTCTTCGAATCAGGAAGCCTAAGTATTGGAGCTTCAGCTTCAGCATCAGTCCTTCCCATGAGTATTCAGGATTGATTTCCTTTAGAATTGACTGCTTTGCTCTCCTTTCAGTGCAAGGGACTCTCAAGAGTCTTCTCCAACACCACAGTTCAAAAGCATCAATTCTTCAGTGCTCAGCCTTCTTTATAGTCCAACTCTCACATCCTTACATGACCACTGGAAAACCCATAGCTTTGACTAGACAGACCTTTGTTGGCAAAGTAATGTTTCTGCTTTTTAATATACTGTCTAGGTTGGTCACAGCTTTTCTTCCAAGGAGCAAGCGTCTTTTAATTTCATGACTGAAGTCACCATCTGCAGTGATTTTGGAGACCAAAAAAATAAAGTCACTGTTTCATTGTTTCCCCATCTATTTGCTATGAAATGATGGGACCAGATGCTGTTACTTAGCTTTTTGAATGTTGAGTTTTAAGCCAGCTTTTTCACTTTGCTCTTTCACTTTCATCAAGAGGTTCCTCAGTTCCTTTTTGCTTTCTGCCATAAGGGTGGTGTCATCTGCTTATCTGAGGTTATTTATATTATTCCCAGCAATCTTGATTCTAGCTTGTGCTTCACATAGCCTGACATTTCTTATGATGTACTCTGCATATAAGTTAAATAAGAAGGGTGACAATATACAGCCTTGACTTGGTTTGGAACCAGTCTGTTGTGCCAAGTCCAGTTCTAACTGTTGCTTCTTGACCTGCATGCAGATTTCTCAGCAGGCAGGTAATGTGGTCTGGTATTCCCATCTCCTGAAGAATTTTCCACAGTTTGTTGTTATCCACACAGTCAATGGCTTTAGTGTAGTCAATGAAGCAGATTTTTTTTTTTTTTTTTTGAATTCTCTTGCTTTTTCTATGATCCAATGGATGTCACTTCTTGGCCTTTTGGCTAAGATCAAGTGTAGCTCAGTAGGTAAAGAATCTGCCTGCAATGTAGGAGACCCAGGTTTGATTCCTGGGTCAGGAAGATCCTCTGAAGAAGGAAATGGCAACCCACTCCAGTATCCTTGCCTGGAGAATCCCATGGACAGAGGCTATAGTTCAAAGGGTTGTAAGAGTCAGACATGACTTAGTGACTAAACCACCAATGAATGTTGGCAATTTGGTCTCTGGTTCCTCTGCATTTTCTAAATTCAGCTTCAACATCTGGAAGTTCTTGGTTCACATGCTGTTGAAGCCTAACTTGGAGAATTTTGAGCATTACTTTGCTAGCATGTGAGATGAGTGCAATTGTGCAGTAGTTTGAGCATTCTTTGACATTGCCTTTCTTAGGAATTGGAATGAAAACTGACCTTTTCAGATCATGTGATCACTGCTGCACTTGCCAAATTTGCTGGCATATTGAGTGCAGCACTTTCACAGCATCATCTTTTAGGATTTGAAATAGCTCAGCTGGAATTCCATCACTTCCACTAGCTTTGTTCATAATGATGCTTCCTAAGGCACACTTGACTTCGCACTCCAGGATGTTTGGCTCCTGGTGAGTGATCACACCACCATGTTTATCTGGGTCATTAAGATCTGTTTTGTATAATTCATCTGAGTATTCTTGCCACCTTTTAAAAATATCTTCTGTTTCTGTTAGGTCCATACCATTTCTGTCCTTTATTGTGCCCATCTTTGCATGAAATGTTCCCTTGGTATCTCTAATTTTCTAGAAGAGATTTCTAGTCTTTCCCATTCTGCTGTTTTCCTCTGTTTCTTTACATTGATCAGTGAGGAAGGCTTTCTTATCTCTCCTTGTTACTCTTTGGAACTTTGCATTCAGATGGATATAGCTTTCCTTTTCTCCTTTGCCTTTCATTTCTGTTCTATTCACAGCTGTTTGTAAGGCCTCCTCAGACAACCATTTTGCCTATTTACATTTCTTTTTCTTGGGGATGGTTTTGATAACTGCCTCCTGTACAATGTCATGAACCTCCATCCATAGTTCTTTGGGCACTCTCTCTATCAGATCTAATCCCTTAAATCTATTTGTCACTTCCACTGTATAATTGTAAGGGATTTGATTTATAATTGTAAGGCTTGTACCTGAATGGTCTAGTGGTTTTCCCTACTTTCTTCAATCTAAGTCTGGATTTGGCAAGAAGAAGTTCATGATCTGAGCCACAGTCAGCTCCTGGTCTTGTTTTTGCTGACTGTATAGAGCTTCTCCATCTTTGGCTGCAAAAATTTTAATCAATCTGATTTCAATCAATTATAATCAATCATCTGGTGATGTCAATGTGTATAGTCATCTCTTGTGTTGTTGGAAGAGGGTGTTTGCAGACCTGGGATGCACAGTGTGTGACATAAGCCCTTTTGGAGAAGTTTGTCATTAGCTTCACCACGGAGCCACAGAACAGACAACCCACAGACTGGAGAACATTACATCAAAGAAGTTCTCGCACTGTTGCAAAAGTTGTAGGGCCCACAACAGATTCCCCAACCTGAGGATCTGGCAAAAGGATTGAGAAGCCCCAGGTAATTTGACTTTGAAGGCCAATTCTGTTAGCAGTGGGATAAGGAACTCTAGCTGTTGCAACCGACAAATCACAGTATCTGTTTCAATTCTTCAGTTCCCCAATGTGGAAGAGAGATAGAGAGAGATAGAGATACAGAGAGGTGGAGGACAAATGCTTGCCCTTAACTTCCTCAGAGAGAGGAGCATCTCTTCTGCTCACTCCCCACTGGGGAGAGCTCTGTACCACATTCATGGTCTGACCTAATCACAGGGCAGCTGGGAAATGCCTTCCTGGGAGCCCAGGAGGTAAAACAGCATGGTGAGCAGAGAATTGGCTCTGCACTTTGCCTCTGTCAAGGGGCTCCATGGGAATTTTAACGGAAAAAGCCATTACACTGAGTGCCTTCCTAGGCTCACGAGGAGCCCTTTAAAGACGGTGTTTTAGGCAACATTGGCTTTTCCGTGGACTCTGCTTGTGAACCCATGAGCGCTATGTGCCGTCTTCACAGACAGCCCTTGCCTATGAAACCAGAGCAGTTATTTTGATTAATGTGGCAAGTTAAGCTAAACAAAGAGATTGGCCATTACTGGGTAAAATCAGTCACTCCAGAAGCCCCAGAGAGACTGATTTCTGGCATCAAAGCAAATTAAATCCATAGCTGTAGATGGAGAAACTCTACAGAGACATAAGTCCCTCACCCATTGCACTGAGAGGAGAAATGTGGATTCCATTTTGGGAAAGTAAATTGACAATATGTACCATTAATGTATCATTAACTTTCAATTTCCCAGGTTGCCTGACATAAAGATTCCACCTCTACTCTAAGAACCCATAGATAGAAATTCTGTAAATATTGGAGGAGGAGAGGGAAAGAATGCACAAGTCTTCATACTTTCACTTAAGGTAGGAACGATTAGGAACCACTTAGTTGAACAAGTTTAAAAAAATGAAGAAGCGGTTGAGTATTCCATAAGATAGGCAATTCGTGGCAGAAGACTACTTAGACCTTCAAGTTACTTTACAAAGCATTTTTTATTACAAAGATTTTTTTCCCGGGAATACTGAGTAATGCTCTTGATATAATAATAAATGGAAAACTGTACATACAATGTATTTATAGAGTCTGAGCATAGTTGCACTGTATGTAATGTTATAGAAATAAGTATAACCACAATGATGAGAGCACTTACTGAAAAATGTATCTTCCATGAATGAAGCTCACTTAGTTCTCAGTCAAGTAAATGGCTCTGTGCCCATTTGATGGTACCCATTTCCGTCAGGGAAGCTCACTGCTCCTGGTCACCCAGTAGAGTTGACATTGGCCTTGAGATCTGCCTCCAAGACACACACTCTCAGTGAGTTAGTTCATCTGGTCAAACCCATTTAGATCCAAAAATAGAAATTGGAAGGATGAGTATCTCAACATTAATATTTGGTAGTTAACTCTGTTATGTCAGAAATGGCAATAATTTGAGAGTTTGCTTCACTATACTTTGTTTTCACCAATTTCTGCATGAAACATCTATTACTTTAAAAAATTATATGCATACACATGGGCTTCCCTGGGGAATCAGTGGTAAAGAATCCACCTTCAATGTAGGAGATGCAGGAGACCTTGGTTTGATCCCTGGGTCAAGAAACCCCCATGGAGAAGGGCATGGCAACCCACTCCAGTATTCTCACCTGGAGAAGCCCATGGACAGAGGAGCCTGGCGGGCTACAGTTCATCGGGTTGCAAAGAATCAGACATGATTAAAGCAACTCAGCGTGCATGCAGTATATACACGGTTGGCCATTGAACAACTCAGGTTTGAACTGTGTGGGTTCACTTGTACATGGATTTTTTTTAAAAGTAAATTCTGTACTACAGTACTACACAATCTGAGGTTGGTTGAATTCACAAATGCAGAACTATGGTCACAAGGGCTGATTAAAATTATATGCAGACGTTTAACTGTGTTGAAGGTCGGTGCCCCTGACCCCCACATTGTTCCAGGGTCAACTGTCTACCTTGCAGCTTAATCAAATATGCTTATTCATGAATTCTAAACAAAGGACTCTATGCACACAGGAAAAAGTGTGCAAATATACCCACAGAGTAAAAAGTGTGATTGGGTTGTGAGATGTAGTTATTTTTACTCTATTGCTTTTTTTTTTTAATGTTCCATACTTTATGCCTCCTAACTTTTAGAGTAGAAAAAGAAGAAATAAAAAGAAGCAACCGTATTTACAGGTCTACATTAACATTATGTCTTTTAGATTTCAAGACAAACACGTTTCTCTACATTGGAAAAGCAAAAGTTAAAGGGCCATGCTGCAAAATGAAAGATGAGATCTTTGACTCACCAGGAAGGGCCATGGGGACAGTACGAGTGTTTACAGTGAAGCTAAGATGATTTACTGTGAGTGTAAATGTTCTGAACCCAGAGCTTGGTCAGTAGCACAGCACTCTTCTGCTGCCTTTGGGAAAACCTCTGAGCTAGTATCCTCGGAGGAAGGGGAGCAGGGCGGAAGGGTGTGTAGGAACCCTCCCAGCTTGAGTCTATGGGACTCCTGGAGGGCATGCCTTGCAGTTTGCTGTACCTCTGAAATCAGGCCTTCACTTATTGGCAAGTTTTAACTAGTAGAGAGTGAACAAGAGAGAAAAAGACTAAGACAGAAGGATATAACAAGAGTATTGGACTTGCTGCCTCATCTTCAGGACAGTGTGTACTTGGACTCATTAGAATGAAATTTCAGGGCATTATGAACCAAGAAGCCAAGGTTGTCTGCCCTGGGGCTCCTAGTCTCCTGGAGTGGAGGGGTGGGGACACCTGTGTCTCTTGCTGTTGTTTCCTGCATCTGATTGGGTGTCAGGACCTGGCCCATCTCATTTATGGTCTGTATTTTATTTGTTACATGCAGCATTTAATATAGACAAAACTAACCCTTCTCACAGGCCTACCTATTTCATTTTAGAAAGAAGACATTCTTGTGATGAGGAGGCAGAGGCTAACGTCCACCTCACTGGCCAGGCTCATTTGCCAGTGATCTCAGCTAAGCACATCCAGAAGTTTCTTCTTTCCCAGAAATTGTGAAGGGAAGCTGAAACACTTCAAGAGGTATCCTGACAGAAACTGGGGTCTAGATTCAGGTGATTGCTTGGGACATAAATGGCATCAAAACCTCCCTTGTGAGGCCCCTTGAAAGTCCAGGAGAGCAAGTTTCAGAGACCTCAGTAAACTGACCCTCGATGCTCATCTTGTCTCTGTTCAGATGCCAGCAGCACGGCCAGAAAGTGGCTTCTTTCTGAAGCCCTCTAGTGGAATCAGGAGTGGTCAGAGGCAGTCTGGTTAGGAGGACAGAGGCAAGTCATTTTGACTCAAAAGATGCAGCTCAGCTCTTCTTGGCCAATGACTTTGGGGCAGGTATTTAACCTCCTGTATTCATAGTCACCTCATTGATTGATAACGTGGAGACCAAGAGATATGGCATCTATCCAGGGTCTTGATGCAGAGCGTATTATCTTGTTTAGTTGCTAAGTTGAGTCTGACTCATTTGCATCCCCACAGACTGTAGCCCCACAGCCTCCTCTGTCCATGGGATTTTGCAGGCAAGAGTACTGGAGTTGTCATTTCCTCCTTCAGGGAAACTTCCCGACCCAGGGATCAAACCTGCATCTCCTGCATTGGCAGGCAGATTCTTTACCACTGAGCCACCAGAGAGGCTTCCCTATAAATGTTAGGGCTCCATCCTTCCTTCCTCACCTTAGACTTCTCAGTTCCCGAGCTTCAGTGAATTTACACTTGAGATACTATTTTCTCTGTCATCCCCAAAGTCACCCTCTTAGCTCAAGTGACACTAACATGAAATATACCTGGCCAAATCTCCTGAATCCTTATTCTCTCCTTAAAAGAATCCTTAGAAGAATGAGAATCTTACTCATATCAGTCCTTATTGATAGTGAAACCTTATTCACTACCAAACAAAGCTGGATGTGAGGATTCCTGAGGCTATGGTAAAATGCTGTCAATCTGAAAGGGAGAACGTGGTGGGGCTGGAAGGATGCCTGGACTAGGAGTGAGATGTTCAGTTTTCTTGTCCTGATGGCTTCTGCTAAGTTAGTTGTCCTTTCTGAACCTGTACAAGGAGGGGTACATTGAAAGATTAGATGAAGCCGTGTGTGTGAGTACATTTTGCAAAACCCAAGAGCATCCACTGTCATCTCTTTGTGCTTGGAAGGTCCTTTCACTACAGTTGTTGATAAGTCTGAGTAATTTTCAAAGGACCAAAATGGCCAGTTTCCTTATCTTGATTATCTAGAATTTGACACAAACAATTCAGGGCTTCTCCACAGTTTTGGGGTCACTTCCCTTCATGTGGACTTGGGACCAGCCTCTGACCTCTCAGAGGCTTCCTTTCTTCCTCCATAAAACAAGGACCAAATACTGCTCACTTTCCAGAAGATTCTAGGATGCTGTGACACTGCCTCTCACATGGTAGTGCTGGGTAAACCCCGAAGCTCTCAACTATGTGTGGGTCATAACTGCAGGCTACCATCCCTGAAGCGAACGTGATTCAGCAACATCACCACGTCCGGAGCTCCACCTGTAACACTCAGGCTCTGTGATATTTTGAGGGCAGGGTCAGCTTTCCCTTGCTGCTGATGCACAGTAAGTCTTCAAGCAATAGGCATTTAAAAATTGCATGGATTTAGAATATGAATTATCTGATCAATCTAATTGTTACTCCTTCTAGCTGGTCATGTTTTATATCAACTTCACCACTTTGCAGAGTCCACTTTAATTTTATCCTCATGTAGCAAGTCAATCCCAATATTTTGTATACCTCAAGCAAAATTTGCCCTTACAAATTTATACACATATATATGCATGTATATATAAAACATATATTTGTATATTATATGTATACTATAATAAAATATACAATATATATTGTACATATATATAAACTTGTTATATATGTGTGTGTGTGTGTATATAAAATGCTTGCATCTACTCCTATATATGTTTTAAGAAGCAGAGACCCTAACTCTTGCTCACAGGAGAACTCCTTCTCATAGGTGATATTAGTCTGGTTCTTTCAGTTGCTGAAACTGGTATATCTCACGGTGCTGGCACTGAAAAATCACCTTTTTGGAAGCATCAGCAATAGCAACTTATCTTGCCTTTCATTCACAAGAGACTTTCCAGAATTTGTTTTGATCAAAAGCCATGTACATAATTTATTTATTTCCTCTTCCATGATGACTTTAGAAAAATCCCAAACACACATGTGTGTAAGATACTCTAAGGTAGCATGGAATATGACTACGTGTAATACAAAGTACATTCGCACTTGATAAATATGGGAGTTAGGGCTGCAGACCTCCATGTGGTTGAAAATTCATGCTCTGTTATTTCTGCCTCTGAAACAAAGGAACAGATGACTCACCCCAGGGCATGAGGATAGAATCAGAATTCAAACCCTAGTTCTGGGACTTCCCTGGTGGTCCAGAGGTTGGGACTTGAACTTCCAGTGTAGCAGGTATGGGTTTGATTCCGTGTCCAGGAGCTGGGCCTTGAGGCCAAAAAGCCAGAACATAGAATAGAAACAATATTGTAACAAAGTTGAAAGTGACTTTTAACATGGTACACCATGAACAAAATCTTAAAAAAAAAAAATCCAGTTCTTTTGATTGCACCTATTGTGCTCTCTAATTAAATATAAACTTTACCCCGTACTTAGGTAATTTAATGATCTGTAAAATTAAGGAGGGTGAAGGAGGAGAGTGAAAGAGCCAGCTTAAGACTAAATATTAAAAAACTAAGATCATGGTATCCGGCCCCATTCAGTTCAGTTCAGTTCAGTTCAGTTCAGTTCAGTTCAGTCGCTCAGTCTTGTTTGACTCTTTGTGACCCCATGAATTGCAGCGTGCCGGGCCTCCCTGTCCATCACCAACTCCCGGAGTTTACTCAAACTCATGTCCATCGAGTCGGTGATGCCATCCAGCCATCTCATCCTCTGTCGTCCCTTTCTCCTCCTGCCCCCAATCCCTCCCGGCATCAGGGTCTTTTTCCAATGAGTCAGTTCTTCCCATGAGGTGGCCAAAGTACCGGAGTTTCAGCTTCAGCATCAGTCCTTCCAATGAACACCCAGGACTGATCTCCTTTAGGATGGACTGGTTAGATCTCCTTGCAGTCCAAGGGACTCTCAAGAGTCTTCTCCAACACCACGGTTCAAAAGCATCCATTTTTCGGCGCTCAGCTTTCTTTATAGTCCAACTCTTACATCCATACACGACCACTGGAAAAACCATAGCCTTGACTAGACAGACCTTTGTTGGCAAAGTAATGTCTCTGCTTTCTAATATGCTGTCTAGGTTGGTCATCACTTTCCTTCCAAGGAGTAAACGTCTTTTAATTTCATGGCTCCAGTCACCATCTGCAGTGATTTTGGAGCCCCCAAAAATAAAGTCTGACAGTGTTCCACTGTCTCCCCATCTATTTGCCATGAAGTGATGGGACCGGATGCCATGATCTTAGTTTTCTGGATGTTGAGCTTTAAGCCAACTTTTTCACTCTCCTCTTTCACTTTAATCAAGAGGCTCTTTAGTTCTTCACTCTCTGCCATAAGGGTGGTGTCATTTGCATACCTGAGGTTATTGATATTTCTCCCAGTAATCCTGATTCCAGCTTGTGCTTCTTTCAGCCCAGCGTTTCTCATGATGTACTCTGCATATAAGTTAAATAAGCAGGGTGACAATATACAGCCTTGACGTACTCCTTTTCCTATTTGGAACCAGTCTGTTGTTCCATGTCCAGTTCTAACTGTTGCTGCCTGACCTGCGGCCCCATTACTGCATGGCAAATAGAAGGGGAAAAGGTGGAAGTAGTGACAGATCTCCTCTTCTTGGGCTCCAAAATCACTGCAGATGGTGACTGCAGTCAAGAAATTAGAAGATGATTGCTTCTTGGCAGGAAAGTGATGATAAACCTGGACAGAGTGTCAAAAAGTAGAGACATACTGTACAGACAAAGGTCCATATAGTCAAGGCTATGGTCTTCCCAGTGGTCACATACGGTTGTGAGAGCTGGACTATAGAGAAGGCAGAATGCCAGGGAATTGATGACTTCAAACTGTGGTGCTGGAGAAGACTCCCAAGAGTCCCTTGGACAGCGAGGAGATCAAACCTGTCAATCTTAAGGAGATCAACCCTGAAGAGGCACTGGAAGGACTGATGCTGAAGCTGAAGCTCCAGTATTTTGCTCATCTGATGCAGACAACTCATTGGAAAAGTCCCTGATGCTGGGAAAGATCAAGGGCAGAAGGAGAAGAGGGTGTCAGAGGATGAGATGGCTGGATGGCATCACCGATACAATGGACATGAACTTGGGCAGACTTTGGGAGATGGTGAGGCACAGGGAGGTCTGGCGTGCTGCAGTCCATGGGGTCGCAAAGAGTCAGACATGTTTGGGCAACTGAGCAACAACAAGAACAAAATGAAGCTACAAGTACTATGTTTATGGGTGGGTGGGGGACCCATGTTTAAGCAGATTCAAACCCATTCAGAGAACAAACTCTCTTTGCTCTTGTTCCAAAGACAGTTCAGACACTGTCTTTGGAATAAGTGGACAAACTCTCAGTTTTTTGTCTTTATAATTCTGGGTTTGTATCCTGATCCTACCAATTACTTGTGATTTAGGCAATTAACTATCATTTATTGATTCTAGGGCAATTAAAAAAAAACTTTGGAAATGGAATGCATCTCACAATTATTGCATCTTACAAGGAAAACTATCAGCATGCTTTTGTCTCTCCACACTACACAAAACAATGATGCATCTTACAAGGAACTTGGATTCAATGAATATCACTAGCTACCCTGTCTGAATTTCGATTCCAATCTTAGCAAAGTTGCGAACATGGAGTTGTAGTGAGAATCAAACTCATGAATGAATTCAGTAGATACCTTAGTATGAATGCTCAAGAAAAGATACACTGTTATTATTGTCACACTAACTAAATAATTGCAATAATGTAAAGAACAGATATTCTGCTGGCAGCACTTACTCCTGTTGCACAGATAAGAATATTTAGGCTTAGAAGAGTTAGGTTATTTACCTGAGCCCATCAAATACAGCATCTGTTTGACCCCGAAGTTTGAATTCACCCCACTCATGTGCCTTGTTAGGTATAAATACATCGTGCACTTCATGTTCCACACACAAGGCACAACCTATTGTTCACACGCCTTCAGTCTTTGCTCCAGGTATAGCCTCCGACACTCAAAGAATGACTTCATTACCTTCTACTGACTCCGCATGGGCTCCAGAATGTGGATATTTATTTCCAGATACCTCCAAATGTTGTGGTTATTTAATCACCTCGGGTCCCTCCAGTAATCACCCTAGATTGTATTATACGAGTCAGCAAATTCTGCTCACTTTAATAAACATGAGAAAGAGGGAGGGATATTTCTCACAGAAGGTTTTATGGAAAATTCTGCCTTTATTGATTTTTTCCCTTAAATCTTATCCTTTATATACTCCCCCCACCCCTACACTCACACTCACACACAGACACATACACACGCGCACAAAGGCACACACATATATATGATGAAAATGATTGCTCTGGCTGTGTTTGTTCAACCTAACAAAAATATAGCATATTGACAACATTATCTGTCATCCCCACATTTCACCTGGAGTAGAAAACTGTTTGATCTCAGAAGCCTGGGGACGACATCAGTTCACAGGGATGTCTTTTATTCATGCACATTAAAATAAAGACAACCATATGCAAGGCTTTCTATAACTTGGGAAAAGAAAAAAAAGATGAAACTTGCTTCTGCCTTAAACTTGTTTCTGCTTGAAAAGCTTTGTATGTGGGGTACACTCACAGTGGTCCTGCAATCAGCATTTCCTACATTGCTCTGGATCCTTTTTATTTTAAAGGAACAGCACACATCCCAAGACTTGTTGAGTGGGCGATACCCAAAGAGGTCATCACTTTCCAGAGGAGAAAAACCAAAGGTCCTACAATTTCAGGACTTATATGGAATCAAGTGTTGCATTCTGTGTAAGACTCAAGCAAAACATATCTGCCTGGCGTTTCTTAGCTTGTATCCATCTTCTGAAAAGGATGGATGGGATACTGTGGGGAAAATACTGCATCTCATTAGACTTTTGTTTCCTCTTCTGGGAAATAGGGATCCTAGCATGGGCTTACTGGGTTGTTGGCAAAGATTACTGAAATAACCTACATACAACTACTTGTTTGATTTCCATTTCTGTATTTCTCGTTTTCCCTGCTGTAGAATGGGTGGCATGAAGTGACATGTTTGTGATAGATTTCAGGTGACCACAAAGACCATAAAAATATCTAGCTTGTCTCTTCCTGTTCTCTTATGTTTGACAAGAATTATCTATCACCCTTGAATGGTAGTTCATCTTTAGCAATCTTGGGAACCAAAGTCAGCACCTACCTCCCTCTTGGGTCTGGGTGCAAAGTGTCAATTCTGACAATTCAGTGTCTGGGGTCCTTTCAGGAGATGACTGGCCCTATTGCAATCCTATGACTTCCAGACACCAGGGTGAGCGCTTTTGCCTCAGAGTCCTTGGTCCCATGTGGTCAGTAAGACAGATGTAATTCAACCAAACTGGGAAACACAGCTTGCCATTTTCCTTTTGGTCTCCTCTTTTCAGGAGGGAACACTCACCTTCAGCTGCTGTCCCCTGAGTGGAGAGTGTGTGTGTACACAGCCGCTGAAGTTGTGTGGGACTCTTAGTGACGCCATGGACTGTAACCCGCCAGGCTCCTCTGTTCATGGGTCTTCCCAGACAACAAACAACGCTGGAGTGGGTTGCCATGCCCTCCTCCAGGGGACCTTACAGACTCAGGATCGAGCCCACATCTCCTGCATCGGCAGGCATTCTTTACCACGGCACCACCAGGGCAGCCTGAGTGGAGAGCATTGTGCTTTATTTGGATGTCTGTGCTCATTCACGACCCACGGGGCCATACACAGTATCAACACATATGCTTCCAGCTTATTTTTCTATCAGCTTCCTAGATGTTTCGGGTCAAGCCAGTCACCCTAAATTGAACCTGAATGCTGTTTAAAATCCCTCTGGGGGCCTGACTGTAGTCTGTTAAGCCAAAAATAAGTAAAGCACAGCCATTCACTGAAGTTGATAAAGTAGCTTGTTTAGTCCTCTTGGGAACCACAGGGAAGACCATCTTTCCTTGGTGACTGCTTGGCTCTGTTCCTATCATCACACCACCCTCCTGCCTTTAGCCTTCTTGCCTTCCTCTTACAAGGGCCCCAGGATTACGTTAGACCTACCCAGGCAATCAGGATCATCTTCCCATCTCAAGATCCTTAATTATGTCTATAAAGTCCCTTTCACCATGTAAAGTAAACTATTTGCAGATTCTGGGCCTCACAACATGGGCTTTTGGGGTAGGGGGCATGGTCCAGCCTACCACATGCACTAAGCTTCCATTCTATCTGGAGCTCTTTTCTCCTTAGATATAAAACTCCAAACCTCGCTTCTTCAGAGCAAACCCAGTGGGTTTAGGGTCCTTCCTCTCTTCTCCCTAAAGCTGTATCTGAGCTCCACTGTTCATGGCCCTGAGGTACGGGGCCAGCGGGGTCTGCTCTGTGGTCCCTACATACCTGCTACACATCACTGTGACATCTGCACATCACCTGTTGGTGATGGACAGGGAAGCCTGGCGTGCTGCAGTCCATGGGATCGCAGAACCAGACAACGACTGGGCGACTGAACTGAACTGTGAAACCTGCGCCCTCATGGCCTCATTTTCTGACTGCATTCTTTTACCTCGCCGAGGCCTCTCCAGATCCACCTGCTCCTAGAGTCACAGACCCGTCACTCCGGGTGCATGGACCAGGCAGTGGTACCCCGGGTACTCTCAGTTCAGTTCAGTCGCTCAGTCGTGTCTGACTCTTTGCAACCCCATGGACTGTAGCACGCCAGGCCTCCCTGTCCATCACCAACTCCCAAAGTTTACTCAAACTCAAGTCCACTGAGTCAGTGATGCCATCCAACCATCTCATCCTCTGTTGCCCCTTCTCCTCCTGCCCTCAATCTTTCCCAGCATCAGGGTCTTTTGCAATGAGTCAGTTCTTCGCATCAGGTGGCCAAAGTATTTGGGTTTCAGTTTCAGCATCAGTCCTTGCAATGAATAGTCAGGACTGATTTCCTTTAGGATGGACTGGTTGGATCTCCTTACTGTCCAAGGAAGGGACTCTCAAGAGTCTTCTCCAACACCACAGTTCAAAAGCATCAATTCTTTGGTGCTCAGCTTTCTTTATAGTCCAACTCTCACATCCATACATGACCACTGGAAAAACCATAGCTTTGACTAGACGGACCTTTCTTGGCAAAGTAATGTCTCTGCTTTTTTAGTATGCTGTCTAGGATGGTCATAACTTTTCTTCCAAGGAGCAAGCTTCTTAATATCATGGCTACAGTCACCATCTGCAGTGATTTTGGAGCCCAAGAAATTAGTCTGTCACTGTTTCCACTGTTTCCCCGTCTATTTGCCATGAAGTGATGGGACTGGACGCCATGATCTTAGTTTTCTGAATGTTGAGTTCTAAGCCAACTTTTTCACTCTCATCTTTCACTTTTAACAAGAGGCTCTTTAGTTCTTCTTTGCTTTCTGCCATAAGGGTGGTGTCATCTGCATATCTGAGGTTACTAATATTTCTCCCAGCAATCTTGATTCCAGCTTGTGCTTCCTCCAGCCCAGCATTTCCCATGATGTACTCTGCATATAAGTTAAATAAGCAGGGTGACAATATACAGCCTTGAAGTACTCCTTTCTCCCTTTGGAACCAGTCTGTTGTTCCATGTCCAGTTCTGACTATTGCTTCCTGACCTGCATACAGATTTCTCAAGAGGTAGGTGAGGTGGTCTGGTATCCCCATCTGTTTAAGAATTTTCCAGAGTTTGTTGTGGTCCACACAATCAAAGGCTTTGGCATAGTCAATAAAGCAGAAGTAGACATTTTTCTGGAACTCTCTTGCTTTTTCGATGATCCGATGGATGTTGGCAATTTGATCTCTGGGGAACAAGATGCATGGCTCCCCCACTGCAGTCATGCTCCACTCACCCAAATGGGTGGGGTTCACCATCTCCAGGGAGAAAGGAAGCGGGGCTCAAGGTCTCCCTGATTTTTGTATTCCTCATACCCATCTAGGAGTTTCATTGCCCTCACTCATAATCTACGGCCATAGGGGGAAAGCAGGGAACAAGACCCCTTCTCTGGGGTGTGAAAGAGACCTTCCCCACTACATCAGTTTTCCAAGGCTGCTGTAGAAAAGGATCCCAGACTGGGGGCCTCAAATCACAGACAGTTACTTCCTCAGTTTGAGAGGCCAGAAGTCTAAGATAAAGTGTTAGCAGGCATGACTTCTTCTGGGGCCTCTGCCCTTGGCCTGCTCCTTCATGTCACGCCTCTCAAAGATCTTTCCCCTGTACATCTGTCTGTGTCCTGCTCTCTGTTTTATAAAGACACCAGTCAGATTAGATGAGAGCCCACCCTGCTATGCTCTGCTCAGTTGTGTCCAGCTCTTTGTGATCACCTTCCCCCATCAGGCTCCTCTGTCCATGGGATTTTTTCAGGCAAGAATACTGGAGCAGATTGTCATTCTCTACTCCAGATGATCTTCTTAACGTAACGATCAAACCAGGATCTCTTGCATCGCCTGCATTGGCAGACAGATTCTTTTACTACTGCACCACCTGGGAAGCCAGAACCCACTCTGCTGATCTTATTTTAATGTAATTACCCCTTTGAAGATGTATCTCAAAATACAGTCACCTTATAAGCTACTGTGGGATGAAGACTTTAACAAAAAATTGGGGAGGAGACACAATTCACCCCATAACAACCCATACAAATTTTTTCCTTTTTTTAAATCTTGAGATGGTAGCAAGAATTGGTCCCACCTGACCATTCATCATTCCAAATCTTTCTTACAACTTCCATGTACACCAGAGCTGTTGAAACTCAAATGCAAGCTTTGATGTCTTAGTTCTGTAGGTCTGCTGTGGCAGGTCTTCCTTCTCCAACGCACTGGGTGCCTTGCATCTGGTTGCTTGGACTGGACTGAGAGGTCTCAGAATCCAAGAAACATGCATGATATGGGTGTGTGCCCATGTGTGAGTATGTGTAGTATACGGTAGTTGGGGGTGCCTCAAGTGATTTTTGAAAGTATCATCCTGCAGATGAGCAATTTTTCATGGATTTCTCACTCTGTGCAAGACACTGTACTAAATACTTTACACTTGCATTTTTTTTTGCATCTAACCCTCACAATAGACTTGCACATTTGTAATATGAGTACCATTTTGCAGATGAAGAAGCTGAGACTTAGAGAAGGACATGCCAGGGTCTTATATATATTAAGGCAGAGACCAAATGCAAACCCAGGTCTAGTTGACCACCCAATGTTCTTCACTATTTCTGTTCCCCTCTCCTGTTGTGCGGGGGACAGTGGTATCAGTCGTGAATTCTTCAAGCTTTGCAGTGAGGTTTCCCAAGGTCCCAGAATTAGCTTCTGCTCTCCCAATAGCATTCTCAAAAAAGATGGAGTAGGAGGCAAGGGAGGGGTCAGGCCTTGATGTGAGCATGACTTTTACATCCCACAAATGTGCATGATATACCCTCCCTCTGGTGGCATTTTCTTAATTCTTGGATCACATTTAATTTGCAGAACACATCCTTGTGGCAGTCAGTTCGATTCCCACCTCACGCATGAGCAAACCCAGGATAAATCAAACACCCAGTGTCTCCAGATAATATGCAGAGGGCCTGGTATCTGCCTGTGAGAAATTAGGAAAGAAGAAAGAGGTTGGAATACTGCTCAGATCTGAAGAACACATCTCTTCCTGGAGGAGGCGGGAGACTCAGAAAGTTTAGCGAAAGACCAGGGTACTTTGGAGTGAAAAGGACAGCTTGGGCTGGCTTCTAGCATTCCAAGGATCACTGCCCGGCCAGAGTGACCAATGATCAAGATATTTAGTTGTCATGTCAGCCCTCTGTGCCTGATGAAGTTTTCATATTATGCCTTTTTAGAACATGCACACATCTATACACACATAAATACGTGTGCACATTACAAAGTCTACTTTTAATGGAATGAGTTTGATGCATCTCCTAACTAACCAAAAGTAACATCTTGACAATTTTAATCGACTAATTATACACTCATGGTCATCTTGAAAAGTGCCTATTTGGGGTCTTTCTGTCTTGACAACTGTAAGGGTCCTCAGCTGGAAAATTGGGATACAGGCAGAGAATTTCAATGACTCTGTCCTTGAGAAATTGAGAGTCAGAATTTCCCTCCATGGAGGCCTGGAGGAACAGAGAGGAGCCCTGGAAACATGGGAATGGCTGCCTCCAGGGCTAGACTTGCTCTCTGCCCTGGATCTGCCTGGAAGCAATCAAGAAGAGCCCAGTGATATGCAGCAGAAGGAAAAGAGGAGCAGCTGCCACAAATGTACACATCGCAGAAACTTAAAATAGCCTGGCTTGGCTGCTTTCTTTCATTTGTTTATGCCCTTTAACTGGAGGTTCTTTAGTTTCTTTTCTTTCCTCTCCCTTCCCAAACCCTCTTGCTTCTTTTTCTTTCTCTTTCCTTTTAACCAACATGAATGAATATTCCCACAAGGGGTGTTGTTTTGCTAATATGAGGCTTCCCTGGTGGCTCAGTTGGTAAAGAATCTGCCTACCATGCAGGAAACCCAGGTGTGAGCCTTGGGTCTGGATGATCCCCTGGAGAATGGCATGGCAACCCCCTCCAGTATTTTAGCCTGGAGAAATCCATGGACAAAGGAGCCTAGTGGCTACAGTCCATGGGGTCACAAAGAGCCAGACACACCTGAGGGACTAACACACACAGAGACTTATTTAAGGAATGATGATTTGCAGTTAACGCTTCAGTGAATTTTTCTATAAACTTGGGAAGGCATCCCCATTTTACACATGCAAAGCCTGAGTCCCAGAGAAACAAAGTCACTTGCCCAAGATCACACACTTAGTGGTTGGTCCGAGAAGAAGCTCCAGAGCACTTCCCAAAGCCAAACTTGCACCAAAAAGAAAAAAAAAAAAAAAAGATCAAGGCTGCTGTTTGGTGGCCTGCTGCTGGTCTGATCCACTACAGCTATGTGAATCCTGGTGAACCCATTATATCTGAGAGGCATGCTCAGCAAATCGATGAGATACGCAGAAAACTGCAATGCCTGCAGCTGGCACTGGCCAACAGAAAGGGTCCAGTTCTTCTCCATGACCACATCCACCAGCACGTCACACAACCAACGCTTCAAAAGTTGAACGACTTGGGCTACGCAGTTTTACCTCATCCGCCATATTCTCCTGACCTCTCACCAACTGATTATCACTTCTTCAAGCATCTTGACAACTTTTTGCAGGAAAAAAATTCTACAACCATCAGGATGCAGGAAATACTTTCCAAGAGTTTGCTGAATCTTGAAGCTTGGATTTTTACACAAGACTTACTTCTCACTGGCAAAACAGTGTTGATTATAATGGTTCTTATTTTGATTAATAGAAAAAGATGTGTTTGAGCCTAGCTATAATGATTTAAAAATCATGGTCTGAAACACCAATTACTTTTGTACCAACATATTAGGAAACCAGGGCTTCCCAGGTAGCACAATGGTAAAGAATCTTCCTTCAATACAGGAGACCTGAGTTCAATCGCTGGGTTGGGAAGATCCCTGGAGAAGGGAATGACAACTCACTCCAATATTCTTGCCTGGAAATTCCCATGGACAGAGGAGCCTGGCAGGCTACAGTCCTTGGGATCGCAAAGAGTCCGACATGACTGAACTACTAACACACACACAATAGGAAACCACAGCTCCCCAGAAAGACCCACCTCTGTCTGACTGTCCAGCCCTCCCTGTGTGGAGATGTCTTCTGTTCTTCTTGAACTTTTCCAGCCCAGGTGAGAGCTACTGGAGGCTCTGCTGACAGTGGGTTTAGGCCACTCCACCCTTTGAGTCTAGTCGTCTGGACAAAGTCATGAGGAGTGTTCAGAGGCAGCTCGGGCCCAACCTGGAACAAGTTAGCAAAGCCACAGCCAGCAGGTGGATGAACTGGATTCTGGGCTCCCAGTGAAGCCCTTCTCCACGTGGAGGCCCTTGGTTTCTTGTGCTATGGGGCTCCTGAAAGGGCCTGGGAGTGGGCAGTGCAGACCAAGGAGGGCTCCTATTTTTCTGGGAGCAGGAAGGGGCAGTAAGAGCTCAGAGGGCCTGGCAGGTGGGAAACTTCAGGTGTGCTCCATCACGGCCATACAAAGTCTCACTGCCAGCCCTGGCATGGAGATCCACTCTGAGATCCCATACTCCTTGAGAGCGCAGGAGCATTTGGGTTAGAAGTAAGTCAGGCAGTGGTCGGCTCTCCCTGAAAAGCATCTCTCCAGGGTTAAGTTGCTGGATCTATAAATTAGATATAGTCATGATTACCTTGGAAGGCTGTTTTGAGAATTAAATCCAAAACCTCTGCTAAGCCCGTTAGCCTAGGCTCTCTTGCATAACAGTGAAGGTGTTTTCTTTCCTACAACATTGATGAGCATGCCAAGTTGGTGCTAGTGTAGGGTTGTCAGACACAACAGAGATGATCAATTAATTTTAAATTCCGTGTCTTTAACCAGATATTTCAGCATAAGTATGCTTCTACTATGGCATGGGACATACTTGTACTTCAAAAAAAGTCATTGCTTTTCTGACTTTCAAACTTAACTGGGTGCCCTGATAGCAATTTGCTAGGTCTGTCCATCTCTCTAGTTGCTAGGAAGGCAAAAGTGGTGAATGTAAGAGATAATTACCCTCACCAGTAAGGGGATGCATGCATGGTGCTCAGCTGTGTCTGAGTCCTTGTGACCCCAAGGACTATAGCCTGCCAGGCTCCTCTGTCCATGGGATTCTCTAGGCAAGAATACTGGAGTGGGTTGCCATTTCCTCCTCCAGGGGATCTTCCCAACTCAGGGAACCCACGTCTCCTGCATCTCCTGCATTGGCAGGTGGGTTCTTCACCCCTGAGCCACCTGAGAAACCCTAGTAGTGGATGGCAAGCAGTCTATTTTCCTTCTGATCAAGCCCCCTCTTATCCTCCCAAGTCCTCTTTCTTTTCCACTCAATTTCTGATAAGCAGAGGGCGTTCCCTGCTGTTGGCTTTCTTGCAGAGCTCCTACTCTAGATGCTACAGCTCCCTGCTGCCTTAGCCATGCCTGGCCAGCCCTGCCCTTGAGGTGCAAGTGTATTCATCCCTCCCTTACAAACAGCCAGCTGCAGGCCCCTGCCAGTTCATCCCTAAGGCCACTTCTGCCCAGGCCCTTTCATGACAGTCCATCTTGACTCCCCACTTGTCCTCAGGGCCAAGACTTGGGGAAGGTCCAGTTGATTCCAAAAGGACCCACTGAAGGACTGCATGCAGGCTGCCAGAGGATGCTGGACGAGGTGGGTTGAGGGATGTGTCCTGCCCCCCCACCCCACCAAGATGGCCCCATCCTAATCCCCAGACTCTGTGACTGTCCCCTTATGTGGCAAAAGGGACTTCGCAGAGGTGATTAAGAGAATGATCTTGAGATAGGAGATGATTGATCCAGGATGATGTAATCTTGAGGATCCTTATAAGGGAGGCAAGAAAGTCAAAAGAGAGAGAAGGGGATGTGATGACTAAAGCCAAGGTTGAAGGTGGAAGCAGGGGCCACAAACTGTGGAGGCCAGGTCACCATTAGAAGCCAGAAGAAGCCAAAACAGTGGATTCTCCCCTAAACACTCCAGAAGGAAAGCCAGCCTGTGGGCACCTACATTTTAGATCCCTGATCCCCAGGCTATAAGGGAATGCACCTGTGTTGTTTTAAGCCACTAAGTTTTGGGTCATTTGTTAGAGCAGCCACAGGACACAGGTCCCCTGGGGACTTTAGGAGGAAGGGCAGTCCAGCAGACAACCTGCGCGGGCTGGGCTGTGTGGACATGGCCCTGTTCTTGGGACACGGTGTGCATCTGGTCGGCCCTCTGCTCAGCTCGGGGCCAGGCACGTCCTCAACCTGGACTCACTGGGTGTCAGATCTCTGGCGATTGTGATGGAGGCAATGCCCATGGGGCATTATTCCTTATGCTGTTCCCATCCACAGTGGTGTCTCTGTTGATCTAGCATCCATTGATACAGCATGGCTCTCTGGTCTATGAGGCTCAGAGAGGTGAAGCAAGAGGCTTGGAGCCACATAGCAAGCCAAGGGCCCAGGGTGAGTTTAGTCCCAGATCCAGGATGCTCATCACAGCCTCAGATCCATGAGATGCTGCCTCTCTTGAGCGGTTCAGCCTCCTCCGCCCCTGCAGCCAAAAGGCAGTTTCTGCAGAGGACTGCCACATTTGCATTTTGAGTCACAGCTCAAGACCCCAGATCTTGCTCCAGGCCCCCGGAGACGAATGCTCCGGTGGTTTTCCATGACTGGGGAACCTCACAGGGATGGAGCGCCCTGGGGCCCTGGCCCTGGAGAAAGAGCACCTTTTGACGTGGTCTTGACCCCCTGCTCGAGAGCCAGGCAGCTCATTGAAACTTCAGACCCGGTTTTCCCTCCCTGAATAACGAGGTCAGTGTTTGCTGGCGGCCGAACCAGAAACGCTTTGACGTGCGCTGAACTTCAGCTAATAATCAGAACCAGGCTCGCAGGGCAGGGGGTGGAATGACATGGTCGTTTTGACTTAAAAGAAACATTTTAACTTCACATTTGCCAAGTTAAAGAGAAAAACCTCAGATCGCTTTCCCCCCTACATCCCCTCCCCAAACACCCCCCCATCTATCTTTAATTTTGATTTGTATTATATGGGAAATCTAACCCCCAGCTGTCATGCTGAGTGTTGCTTGACTTCAGACTCAAACCACTATGCAGTTTGGCCCCTGCTAGAGGAAGGCTGGCTTTGCAGGGGGTTAGAGAGGAGGGCACTGATGCTCTCTGGGTCCCCATTGATCAGCAGCTGTTGAGATTGTCAAAGTGCTACCCAAACTGTGCCTGGTTTAGACCTGGCTGGGTCATCCCCTTCCTCTGGGGAGCCTGGTGGCTTCTCTCGACCTAGGGAGACCATGGGAGAAAGCAGTTCATGCTAGATGTCATTGCTCAGGGCAGCTACCAAGATACTCTACAATTTTTCCTCTCTGCCCTGGTAGGTCCTTATCAAACTTCCTGTATCTGTGTAACATTATCATTGATGGGTTGGAGTAATAGACCTGATTTGTCAAAGCTGCCCTGTGTTCAGGCCCTTTGGAACCCTCCTACACTGACTCTGGCTGGGCCATGTGACTGGCTTTGGTGAATTAAATAGTAGCACTTATAGGCTTCTCTGACAGCTCAGTTGGTAAAGAATCCACCTGCCACGCAGGAGACCCCAGTTCAGTTCCTGGGTTGGGAAGATCCCCTGGAGAAGGGATAGGCTACCCACTCCAGTATTCTTGGGCTTCCCTGGTGGCTGAGCTGGCAAAGAATCTGCCTGCAATGCGGGAGACCTGGGTTCAATTCCTGGGTTGGGAAGATCCCCTGGAGAAGGGAAAGACTACCCACTCCAGTTTTCTGGCCTGGAGAACTCCATGGACTCTGTAGTCCATGGGGTCGAAGAGTTGGACATGACTGGGAGACTTTTTCACTTCCACATCCAATGAAAACAAAGACCTGGAATCAAGACCTAAAAAGTGCTTGGAAATCAGTCTTTCCACCTGGGACTTTGTGCCTAAGGTGCAGACAGGCTTGGAGTGACCTGCCTAGGGGGAGGAGGTGAAACGCAGGGAGGTCCTGGTCACCCCAGACAAGGTCATCATACATCAGCCATGTCAGGCCAGCACAGCAGAGTCCCCAGATCCATGAGCAGGAAGCCCAGCCCAGCCTAGAAGAAGTGCCAGCTTGTCCAGCCCAAACTGTGAGCCTAAGGATGTGTGGGCTATGTGGCTGCTTTCTTAGGTCAGAAAGTTCCAAGCTGGTTTATTACACAACAGATCTAACTGATACACATCGCCAAAGTCATTTACAATGACTTGGTGGACTGTTTGTTTCTCTTCTGTACTGTATCACATTTGGATGCTTTTTTGCACACTTATCTGACTCTCTGATTAAACTAGGAGCTGCATCAGAGTAATCTCCTTATGTCTGCTGATCACTGTTGAAATTCCATGATCTCCAGCCAGGGATGGCACATAGCAGTTGTTCAATAGACACTTATCAAATCAATCAGTAGCTGAATAAGGAAATCGGGTCTAGTTTTGAGCCCCAGCTTTTCCAGTGCTGCTTTCTCATTTTCACTTGTGTTCTTGAACTTCTCCATGCCTCAGTTTCCCCAGCTGTGAAACAGGACTAACGATAGTCCTAGTGTCTCCAGGAGGGATAAAGGAGGTGATGTGTGCAACTTCTAGGACTGTTGTAGCCCAGCACCCAACAGTGGCCAAGAGCATGTCCCAACAAAAGTGGTCTCAGTGTTTTCAACGGCTTGTTGATGTCATGTTAATCTCATGTATGGATGTGAGAGTTGGGCCATAATTTGTAAAGTAATTAGCCTCCAATTAAGATAAATTAATTTTTAAAAAATTCAAAAAAAAAAAAAAGAAAGAAAGAAAAGAGAGAGCTGAGTGCTGAAGAAATGATGCTTTCAAACTGTGGTGTTGGAGAAGACTCTTGAGAGTCCCTTGGACTGCAAGGAGATCCAGCCAGTCCATCCTAAAGGAATCAGCCCTGAATATTCACTGGAAGGACTGATGCTGAAGCTGAAACTCCAATACGCTGTCCACCTGATGAGGAGAACTGACTCATTGGAAAAGACCCTGATCCTGGGAAAGATTGAAGGCAGGAGGAGAAGGGAAGACAGGATGAGATGGTTCGATGGCATTACCACATTGATGGACATGAGTTTGAGCAAGCTCTGGGAGTTGGTGATGGACAAGGAAGCCTGGCGTGCTGCAGTCCATGGTGTTGCAAAGAGCTGGACACAACTGAACTGAACTGAATTCTCACAGCAGACTACTTTGGCTATAATTTGCCAGCAGTGATTTTATGTTCAAAGTGGAAAGTTTGACACTGAGGCTGATCCCTGCACATACTGGCATTTTGGTGTCTTTTGCTTTTTTTTTTTTTTTTTGACTTCAGGGAGATTCAGAACCTCGGAAGCACAGGGGGCAACATACCACCTGCTTCTCCAACCCCTTTTGTGTGTGTGTTTGTGCTCAGTTCTGTCTGACTCTTTGCGACTCTATGGACTGTGGCCCACCTGGCTCCTCTGCCCATGGGATTTTCTAGGCAAGAATACTGGAATGAGTTGTCATTTCCTACTCCAAGGGATCTTCCGGACCCAGGGATCGGACCTGGGTCTCCTGCATTGCAGACAGATTCTTTACCATCTGAGCCACCCCTTAGATGTTTCTTTTATAGAGCAAAGTATAAAATTAATAAGAGAGTCTCATGGAGAAGAAAAGAAGACTTGAACACATATGTCACTCATATGCCCTCCAGAAAGAGGGACTGGGATGAGAAAAGACCCAGAGAAAGAGTGATCCTCAGTTCAGTCGCTCATTCGTGTCCGACTCTTTGTGATCCTAGACTTATTATTTAAAAAGCTGAAATGAGGTATGGTTGGAGCTGAGGATGAGAGAGACCATTCTGGGAGCTGAAGCCAGATTGTTGAGCAGGGCACATATCACCTGGGGCCTCAAAGGTCTTGTTAAATGTTTTTCACTTTCTCCTTTGAGCTGTGGAAAGCTAATAAAACATTGTAAAAAGATCCCCTTTAGTCCAAGCTTAAACCTGGCTCTTGTGGCAATCAGCAGTCAGGATTCCTAAGAACAACTGCCTTTAAATCTCTGCTTGTTTCATGTCCCTGATCCACTGGACAGGGTGTGAGTCACTTGAACTACTTTGTGTGTGTTGTTTGCAAACTATATATTTGTGAACGATTCACTGGAACCTTAAAGCACGTGGAAGATGGGAGTTGCAGTGACAAAATCTGCACTGCAAGAAGGACAGCAAATGGCACTTTCTGGACCTGACCAGGGACAT
This sequence comes from Dama dama, assembly GCF_033118175.1. Classification (NCBI taxonomy): domain Eukaryota; kingdom Metazoa; phylum Chordata; class Mammalia; order Artiodactyla; family Cervidae; genus Dama; species Dama dama. The sequence goes on from NC_083693.1 coordinate 69,560,342, forward strand.
CACTGTTTTAAGTGCACTGTAAGTATCACCCATGAATCCACCCAGCTGAGCTTAGACAGTGTGTGTGTGTGTGTGTGTGTGTCTTTGTGTCTGTGTGTCTGTGTGTTGGGCACTGCTCCAAGAGCAGTGTGTGCATATATGTTAGTTACTCAGTCTTGTCCAACTTTCTGCAACCTCATGGACTGTAGCCTTCCAGGTTCCTCTGTCCATAGAATTCTCTAGGCAAGAAAACTGGAGTGGGTAACCACTCTCTTCTCCGGGGGATCTTCCTGACCTAGAAATCAAACCTGGGTCTCCCATGCTCTAGGCAGATTCTTTGCCATCTGAGCCACCAGGGAAGCCCAGTGTATGCATGAACTCATCTGAATCCCAAAGTAATCCCAGGATTTGCTCACAATTGTTACCCTTGTACCACAGACTTGGAATTGAAGCCTCAGAGAGGGTCAGGATTTTTGACAAGGCCTGAGATTTAGACCTGAGCAACCTGATTCAGGATCAGCCTGAGTCAGCCTGGTGTGCTGCAGTCCACGGGATTGCAAAGAGTCAGACACGACTGACCAACTGAACAATGACACAACTTGAGTGAGGAGGCTGTGCCCTTAGCCCCCAGGAGCATCACCTGAACAGGAATTAACATGGTCACTCCCATTTTCAATAGAGGGGATGTATGTACCCAGGTCATAGGGCTGGCTGGTCCACTGTGGAGCTGAGACTTGAACCCAGGGAGACTGAAGGCAGACCAGGCTCTTGGTCTCCACCGTATACACTAATTTCATCATCAACATCTGTATGAACACACACAGGGATGAATATCACATGCAGTACATAGTAGATTCTTTATTTCTCTATGTGTTTTCTTTGGGTCCCTTGAAAAGTACTCAATATAGGCTTCCCCTGGTGGCTCTGCTGGTAAAGAATCTGCCTGCAATGCAGGAGCCCTGGGTTTGATCCCTGGGTTCGGAAGGTGACCTGGAGAAGGGAATGGCTACCCACTCCAGTATTCTGGTCTGGAGAATTCCATGGACTATGGAGTTGTAAAGAGTCAGACATGATTCAGTGAAGGTACTCAATAGTGGGAGCTATTATTATTGGTTGCCTGCAATGAACCAGGAAAGACTGGAATTAGAACCTGAATATAAAATGTCACTTTATGGTTCTTACTGAAAATCACAAGCCTTGTAAGTTACAGAGCTGGGCAAAAGTAAACTCTAAGTGTACTACCCTCTAGTCAAAGCTATGGTTTTCCCAGTAGTCATGTATAGATGTGACAGTTGGACCACAAAGAGGGCTGAGCACTGAAGAATTGATGCTTTTGAGCTGTGGTGTTGGAGAAGACTCTTGAGAGTCCTTTGGACTGCAAGGAGATCCAACCAGTCCATCCTAAAGGAAATCAGTCCTGAATACTCATGGGAAGGACTGATGTTGAAGCTGAAGCTCCAATACTTTGGCCACCTGATGTGAAGATCTGACTCACTGGAAAAGACCCTGATGCCAGGAAAGATTGAAGGCAGGAGGAGAGGGGAAAACAGAGTATGAGATGGTTCGATGGCATCACTGACTGGATGGACATGAGTTTGAGCAAGCTTCAGGAGTTGGTGATGGACAGGGACGCCTGGCATGCTACAGTCCGTGGGATCTCAAAGAGTTGGACATGACTGAGTAACTGAATTGAACTGACCTATACTACCCTCTCGTGTTTCTTAGATGAAAAACAAAAACAGAAGACAAGTGTGCCTAACTAGATATCAGGGCAGCTCTGCTGCTTTGCAAATTGGATTTTTAATATTTGTAAATAAACATTCTCTAAGGATCTACATCTCCGATTAGGGCTGCATGAAAACAAGACAGAGACAGATCATCAGTGGAGCCACTGACATACCACTGGTGAGTTCAGGGCTGAGGAGGAGCAGTTGTGCAGCTGGGAGTCTCCTCCTGTGCGCAGGGCAGGGTGACCTGGGTTTGCACAACAAGCTGTCGGTGGGTGTTGTATCTAATCCGCCTTCCTCTCGGACACATCCATATGCATGTCGGCAGACTCTCAAGGGCTGAGATGTACGCAGAGCAGCAATGGGACTCCTCCTTTTCCCAGCCACACAAAAGGGGATTTGACAGTTCAGGCTTTCTTGGGAGGTCAGAGGACTGACTGGGGGGGGTGATAGTTTCTATGGGAGGTCGAGGTTAATTCTAGTTTGTTAAAGGGGTGGCAACTGAACTACAAACAGAGCATGATCTAAGGGAGCGGATGCACAATGAAACCATGCTTATCTCCTGCCTCGAGGAATTTGGGTTGAGCTGGGGGATCAGAGAGAGAGGAGGACTCAGACCAATGTGTCTCCCCAGCAACTCAGGAGCAGATGGACATCAAAGGTCATGCATGCAAGGGCCATGAAGGGACCCCAGAAGATCTTGGGGAAGATGGGGAAGTTTTTCTATTTTCCATCCCTGCAGGAGAGCAGAGATGCTTGGTTTTAGGTCTAAGAGAGTGGCAGTTCCTCCTCATATTTGGGGTGGGTGGTGTGGGTGGGAAAAGACTGCAGAGTCATCATTTGCTCCTAAGTACCCAGGGCTTCCTGAGACTGGGTTCGGGGACCACTGCTCTGCCAGAGGAGGTGTCTTAGGGTAAGGAGCAGAGGATGGGAGGATGCTCCTTTGTTTTGTCTCTTACAATCCCTCTGGAAACCTTGAGAGAGGGGTTGCTATCACTAGCCCCATTGTCATTGATTAGTTGGTTAGTGATGTCTGATTCTTCCTGACCCCATGGTATGTGGCCCACCAGGCTCCTCTGTCCATGGGATTTCCCAGGCAAGAACACTGGAGTGGGTAGCCATTCCCTTCTCCAGCAGATCTTTCTGACCCAGGGATCAAAGCTGGGTCCCCTGCTTGACAGGCAGATGCTTTATCATCTGAGCCACCATTGTCACAGAGGTGAAACAGATTGTTTATTGATGGGAAGCTTCCCAGGTGAGGCAAGATCCAGCAAGAGCCTGGGTGGTTTCAGAATCTATCTTGATGTCTCTCTTCATCAAAACGCTCCATAAAGGCCTCAGTAGGGTCTGGGGGAACAGCAGCAACTCCACAAATATCCATACCTCGTGGGATTCTTAGTCTAAGACCCCTTTCATGTTGTCATGGTCACCGTTCTGCCTCCAGCCCCACCCCTCTGACTCTGCACGTGATGGAGCTCCTTTCTTGGGGTGGGAGTCGGGGGGTCACGGGCAGCCCCAGGGCTGTCTGGCTTCCAGCTCTCCCAGGCCAGCAGAACTGCTTTTTCCTGTCCTGCTGGTTCCTCCCCTAGCAAGGCCCGCTGCAGTGTGGCCTACTTTGGAGGTGAGCAACCCAACAGACCAGAGATGAGAGGAAGTGATAAGGGCAGCTGGCTCCTGGGCCCCCAGCTTCCTCTTCTGAGGAAACCCAGGTTCTCACGGTGCCTGTGAGGCCCTGGCAAGCTGGGCTGCAGCTCTGCCATCTCAGGGAGTCACCCGGCTCGGGGCGGCTTCCCACTCTACCGTTGAGCCCTGGATGATGGTGGCAGATAAAGCAGACAGGCCACCAAGGGCTGGTCTGTCCAGGCTGGCTTCTGAGCAGGGTTTCACTGCTGTCAGGGATGCTGGAGATAACCGGTTCCATGTGCCCACATCCAGGGGGACCCCTTCCCCCACAGAGGACCAAGTCCCACAGGAGGGACAGAAAGGAAGCTGGTGTTTCTTGGGCTTTTGTCAGGTGCTGGGTTCTGGTCTGAGCACATCAGGGAAGAGTCTTTCAAGTGCTCTTGACAACTTGTTGCTAAAGCAGAGTTTCTCCACCTGGGCTCTCTTGACACTGGGGCTCAGGTCATCCTTTGTCTTGGGGAGGGATGTTTAGGTGCATCCTTCTCCTTTAACCACCTGTCCCCCGGGGATGACAACCAATCAGGTCCTCAGACATTAGCCGGTGTCCCCAGTCAAGAACCATTGAGACATAAGCAGGGGATCTCAGAGGTCACTGAGCACCAAGCAGAAAGGATGCATCTAAGACCCCACAGCTGAGACCAGAGTGCAGTCCAGGGAGTTCTGGGATTTTTACTTTACTTTCACACCACAGGCTACTTGAGTTCAGGAAATCCTAACATCTTCGGGTTTGATGTTCCGAACTATAAATGACATCATAGTTTTGTGCCTCGAGGGTGATCTCTGAGCTCAGATAGGACCATGGATCCTCGACAGACAACTGTGGGCAGTGGGGTTGGGTTCATGGTGGGTCCCTTCTTTTGCCATGGAAATATTCTTCTGAAGGAAGACAGGTGCCCGTGAGAACATAGCAGCTCTTAACCTGATCTGCACATCAGGGTTTTCCCGGAGGCTTTGATGACTACAGATGCCAGGGCCCCAGGGTAAGAGGTGCTGGTTTAGTAGGACTGGGTGGAATTTGGCATCAGGAGACCTTAAGAATTCCCCAGGTATCCCAACACTCAGCCTGCACTGAGAAGAGCTCAGAATTCCATCTGCAAACCAAAGTGGCTCCAACGTCAGTGCCACCTGTTATCACATTCTAGGCAGGAAGGAGGAAGTCCAGTGAGAAGGGGATGAGGGAAATCTGGTCAACAGTTGCTGTTTTTGGGAACGCTGGACACGGATGGTGCCGAGGAGGAGATAAGGAGGCTGGATCTTTACGGTGCTGTCTTCAGAAGGCTCAAGCACTGACCTGAAATATTTACATGTGAAACGTATGAAAGTGAGTCAACTGCTGCTTGAAGGTAAGAAAGAGATGAACTGTGAATTTCAGGGCAGGTACTGTGTATAATTAAATACTTTGTATGTGCTCTTTAAATAAAGGCAAGAAGAATTTTCCTAAGTGAGGTCTAGGCAGAGAACAGGGGTGGGGTCCTCTTTTCCTTCCCTCCCCCCTTCCCTCCCTCCCCCTCCCCTCCCCCTCCTTCCTTCCCCCCTTTTTGCCCCCTCCCACCCCTCCTTCTCCCCTTCCTCTTCTTCCCTCTATTGCCCATCCCCCTCCTCCTTCTTTCCTTCCTTCATTCTTTTCTGTTTGTCTCTTTTAATACTCATTTTCTTCTTTGGGCTTATCTTTCATCTAGAAGATGCAGAGTTAAAGTTGCTCTTAATATCAGGAGCCAGTGTGGCCCACTGCAGTCTCCTCTCTAGTTCTTTGATACATATACACTGAGAGTTCACTAAATTTGAACATGTTAGAGAGCGTTTGATATCATGTTCCTCTCATCTGATTATAAAAGCATGTTTCTATATCCTCACATAATTCCTGAAGACATTATTTTGATACCTATGTAATCATCTCTCCTACATCACAATTTGTTTCCCCATTTCCCCTCTGTTCCTTACCTCTATTTCTCTCATCTTTACAAAGAAAATACTACCTTAAATGAATTAGTAAGCAACCTTCTCTATTTCCTCCAGAAACATTCCTGGAGGTAAGATTATTTGGAAAAACTGGCTATTGGTGATGTTATGTGTCATGATGATTGTGGATTGCGTTCTATAAAAGGATGGACACATTTAGATGTTAACCTCCTTGGTGTGAGAAACTGAATCATCCATATTCAGCAAACCTGATTGATAACTTTCTAATATTGACAATGTAATTGCTAAAAAATAGTACTTTATTTTTTATTCAATTTGCCTCTGTTGGATTATTAGAGGTGATACATATTAGTAGAGATTCATGTTTCCTAGTTTCTTAAAGACCTTTTTGGTTGTGGATTTTTTTCATGAGTGTATTTTCTGTTTACTCTCTTTGCAGGTTATATATTGAAATGCCTTTTTCTTAATTTATAAGACTTCTTCCCAGATTAAAGATGCTAACATTATTTCCCAGTTTGTGTATACCTCTTTACATTTTTTTGGTATGCTTTCAACAATATTTATTATTTCTTTTCTCAGTGGCATTTAAGAGAATAAAATATACTTATGGGGAAAGCTTTTAAAAACAAATACAGAAATGAAAACTACAAAACAAAACATGTTTTGAATTCCACCAGAAAAAAAAAAAAAAAACACTGCTACATTTTGGTGCCACTTCAGCTACCAATAGGAATATACTTTTTTTTTCCTTAAAATTTTAGAATTGGAATTACATAGTAGATGTCATACTATAAGCTAGTTTGTGGGCATTTTCTTTGTTCACTCAATAGTCCAATAAGACACAATATTTAATGGCTATCAACTCTTCCATTATATGGATGCACTATATCTTTTAAAATAGTTCTCAGCTATCAGGAATTCCAGATATTTCAAAATGCTATCTAGAATAAATACTGCTGCAGTCAACACTCTTCCACATACTAAGCTCATCTAAGTATTTCTCTTGGTTGTAGTCCTGAGTCGAATTGTTAGGTCTATGATCTGCCCATTCTGAAGACTGTGATTTAAAAAAACTAAATTGTCTTTATAATTGTACTTGTATGCATTTTGCCTGCTGTTTTATTTTTTATGATTTCTAATGGATCCATTGTATTAAATTTGTATTGCATTTTAAATTAAAATTGTAATAAAATGTTTGAGAATATGTTTTAGAAAAGATTAAATTCTCTTTAAAAAGAGTTGAACTGAGTCACCCTTTCACTCAGTTTTTGAGAGCAGGAAAGTCTCATGAAAGATGACAGAAGCAGAGTTAAGACGTTTTTACACACTATATGATTCCCAGGTGTTCATTCAATCTCTTTTTCTTCCCTTAAAGATGAATTTCTGCCCTCCTAAACTGTTGGTGGGAGTGTAAACTGGTACAGCTGCTATGGAGAACAATATGAAGGTTCTTTAAAAAACTAAATATAAAGTTACCATCAGTTCAGTTCAATTCAGTCGTTCAGTCACGTCTGACTCTTTGCGACCCCATGAACTGCAGCACGCCAGGCCTCCCTGTCCATCACCAACTCCCGGAGTTCACTCAAACTCATGTCCATCGAGTTGGTGATGCCATCCAACCATCTCATCCTCTGCCATCCGCTTTTCCTCCTGCCCTCAATCTTTCCCAGCATCAGGGAATTTTCAAATGAGTAAGCTCTTCGCATCAGGTGGCCAAAGTATTGGAGTTTCTGCTTCAACATCAGTCCTTCCAATGAACACCCAGGACTGATCTTCTTTAGGATGGACTGGTTGGATCTCCTTGCAGTCCAAGGGACTCTCAAGAGTCACCACAGTTTAAAAGCATCAATTCTTTGGCACTCAGCTTTATTTATAGTCCAACTCTTACATCCATACATGACCATTGGAAAAACCATAGCCTTGACCAGACGGACCTTTGTTGGCAAAGTATTGTCTCTGCTTTTTAATATGCTGTCTAGGTTGGTCATCACTTTCCTTCCAAGGAGTAAGTGTCTTTTAATTTCATGGCTGCAGTCACCATCTGTAGTGATTTTGGAGCCCAGAAAAATAAAGTCAGCCACTGTCTCCACTATTTCCCCATCTATTTCCCATGAAATGATGGGACTGGATGTCATGATCTTAGTTTTCTGAATGTTGAGCGTTAAGCCAACTTTTTCACTCTCCTCTTTCACTTTAATCAAGAGGCTCTTTAGTTCTTCTTCACTTTCTGCCATAAGGGTGGTGTCATTTGCATATCTGAGGTTATTGATATTTCTCCCAGCAATCTTGATTCCAGCTTGTGCTTCTTCCAGCCCAGTGTTTCTCATGATGTACTCTGCATATAAGTTAAATAAGCAGGGCAACAATATACAGCCTTGAGGTACTCCTTTTTCTATTTGGAACCAGTCTGTTGTCCCATGTCCAGTCCTAACTGTTGCTTCCTGACCTGCATACAGGTTTCTCAAGAGGCAGGTCAGGTGGTCTGGTATTCCCATCTCTTTCAGAATTTTCCACAGTTTATTGTGATCCACACAGTCAAAGGCTTTGGCATAGTCAATAAAGCAGAAATAGATGTTTTTCTGGAACTCTCTTGCTTTTTTGATGATCCAGCAGATGTTGGCAATTTGATCTCTGGTTCCTCTGCCTTTTCTAAAACCAGATTAAACATCTGGAAGTTCACGGTTCACAGGTTGCTGAAGCTTGGCTTGGAGAATTTTAAGCCTTACTTTACTAGCGTGTGAGATGAGTGCAGTTGTGCTGTAGTTTGAGCATTCTTTGGCATTATGATCCAGCAATTTCATTCCTGGGCATACATCTGGAAAAGATGAAAACTCTAATTCAGAAAGATACACGCACATCAATGTTCATAGCAGCACAATTTACAATAACCTAGACATGGAAGCAACCTAAATGTCCCTTTATAGCTGAGTGGATAAAAACAATCTGATGTCTATGTATATATATAGAGAGAGAGACAATGGACTATTACTCGGCCACAAAAAAGAATGAAGCAATGCCATTTGTGGCAACATGGGTTGACCTAGAGATTATCCAACTAAGTAAAGTAAGTCAGAAAGAGAAAGGCAAATATTGTTTGACATCACTTATGTGTGGAATCTAAAAGAATTGGCACAGATGAACTTACTTCCAAAACAAAAGTTGACTCAGACATAAGAAATGAACTAATGATGACCAAAGGGGAAAGTTGTGGGAGAGGGATAAATTAGGGGTTTGAGATTAGCATATACAGTCCTATATATAAAATAGATGACCAAGAAGGACCTACTGTATGGCACAGGGAACTCTACACTTTATTCTATACTAACTATAAGAGAAAAAAAAGAATATATGTGTGTATGTATAATTGAACCACTTTGCTGTATATCTGAAACTAACACAACTTTGTACATCAACTATGATTCAATTAAAAAAACCATGAACTTCTGAACTTTTGAAAGTTTCAAATCAAGCCTTTGGGAATTAAGAAGCTGTTATTTGTCACTGTTTATTTTGTGAAGTGCATGACTCTGTGGGGTATTTCTAGTTTAAACAACATGCAGGCTGACATTTTTTCCCCCCAGACCACAGTGGCTTTCTCTCCACTTCTCTCCCTTAATCATGTTTTCATAATTTCTTTACGGGCATCACACATAGTGACAAGATCCACACTGTGACCGTCAGGGCCAGTTATGGAGGAGGGCAGTTGATATTTTTCAAAGTGACAGGTCAGCGTGGTGCTGGGACCAAGGCGTTCTGGAAACAACATTCTTCCAGGGGTGCTTGGCCACGAGGTTGGATGGTAGGAGCAATGTATGGGGTATCTTAATGCTATGGTCGTATCTTGCTATGGTCGTATTGTGTGGGGTATCCTGATGTAGAGACAAGAGTGCTAAGTGTACTGACACAGAAAGTGCAGGTAGCAACCAAAATCATCTTTTACTGAAAGGGAGCAGGGCAGAGTCAGAGATAGCAGTCTTACCAACTGAGATGCAAATTATTCTAAATATTAGCAATGATGCCCATCATAATTCTTGCTATGATCCAGGCTAAAGGTTGCAAAGTAAGGGCTTCAGTTGAACTCTGGCCCTCTGTCTATTTAAATAAAGTTTTATTGGAACACAGCCATGCCTAGCATTGGCATGATGTCTACAGCTGTTTTTCACACTCTAAAGGTGGAGTAGAGTAGTTGTGACAGAGACAAGATGATCCACGAAGATGAAAAGTGCTATTGTCCAACTTCTGGACACTCAACCCTTCTGGATCAGAACTCCCTGAGGGTCATGTCTTGCTCATTCTTCTACAGCCAGCAGCATGGACCACAGGGAAGGTGCCTGAACAAAACAAAAGAAGGAGTTGCCATAGACCACGGAGACATTGGCTGTGAAATAAGGTAGGAAAAGCAGGGGTCAGGGAACAGACACACCAGGGTTGGAGTCCTGATTTTTCTGACCATGCCTCATGGTGTCACCTTGGGCAAGTCACTTCACCTCTCCAAATCCTCACTGGAGACACGGCAGGAGACACTTCCCTGCAGGATCATCTTCAAGCTTAATAAGAAAGCAGCATGAACAGTTTCTCTGATCTTTAAGTTTGGAATCAAATGGGGCAGAAAGCATAGGCATTTCTAGCTTTTTTTTCTTCTTCTTAATTCTCAAAAATTGGAGAGATATATGTTTTATCAACATGAAAAGGGGAGGATGAGTGAAGTTGCAATCACCTTGGTGGGATAATTGGGCATACTGATTGGGAGATGGTGAGATCGCAAAACACCATGATTCAAAGAGAGAAGAGGGTACACTAGTGTCACATGAGTCCCTACAGCCTAAGTGGGCAATAGCTTGTGTTAATTCATCATGAAGACTTTGTCAGCGGAGTATTGTCATCTCTCTTTGGACAGACAAGTGAGATTTAGAGCTAGAGAACTCAGATGTTCACAAATGCACATGTGAAAGATAAAATGAGCAAAAGTACTGTGGATTTGTAGGATGAATAGAAGAAAATGAAGAGAGAGAGGGTGGCGGAGAAAGAGATAGGGAGAAGGAGAGAGAAAGGAGAGGGAAAGACAGAGAGATAGAGAGAAAGACAGAGAGATAAAGAGAAATACACACAGATACAGACTTTATCTCCATGTTTTCCCAATCACCTTTGGCTTCAAAGGATGTTTGAGGAATCAGAAACTCTTCTGCTGCTGCAAATATGAAAGTCATTGACACCTCACTAGGGGCAACAGATCAAGTTTCTCATCCTAGTCCTGGTCAAAATCAGAAAGCAGAGAACTGTGCAAACAAAATGCGTTCTGTGAAGTTAACACTTGCAGTGTTCTCTGGGGCTTCAGTTTGACTTGAGTGCTGGAGCTGGGGCTTGTACTGTCCAATCCAATTTATCCACGGTGCCAACTCCCACCTGACAAGTAGGAGAGAGAAATGCAGAGTCATGTGCATGCGAAAGGCTGTCAGTTAAGAACATATACTAATGGCTTCGAGGGACTCTTCAGGTTCTCACTTATTACACTCAGGTCAGAGAATTTGGGAATTAACTCCGAAATGTCATATTTTGGTGGAGGAGAGATTTAAAAAGTGGGGTCAGGGTGCATAATCCTTAGGAATGCCCTTGCGGCCTTAACGGAAACTGAATTGTTTTGTTACTTTTCCTATCTAGAACATAGCCAATGATGGGGAAAAATGCTAGAAAAGTTGACAAGGAGATCTATCAGATATCGTGTGTGTGTGTGTGTGTGTGTGTGTGTGTGTGTGTCTGTGCATTTAACTTACCCTATTAACCTGGGTTTTGAGTCCTTCCTTACTTCCCAACACCACAAGGTATTCTAGTCTCATTTTGTATATTGCTTGCTCAGTCCTAGAATCAGACATTTATCTCTGTTTCCTTTTATTGGAGGATGGGATTGGAAACCAACCTCTGGGCATGAGGTGTGCTTAAGATACTAGGGTATCATTTTTTCTGGAAAACCATCTTCTTTCAAGAAAGAAAAAATGGTCACAAACAAGAACATTCCTGAGTTTAAAGAGTCAACTATTACACATAAACATCCCCAGACATTCAATACCACAATCAGATGTATTATAGTCTTTGCAGCTGAAGATGGAGAAGCTCTATACAGTCAGCAAAAACATGACCATGAGATGACTCATATCATGAACTCCTTATTGCCAAATTCAGACTGAAATTGAAGAAAGTAGGGAAAACCACTAGGCTATTCAGGTATGACCTAAATCAAACCCTGTATGATTATACAACAGAAGTGACAAATAGATTCAAGGGACTAGATCTGATAGACAGAGTGCCTGAAGAACTATGGACAGAAGTTCATAACATTGTAGAGCAGGCAGTCACCAAAACCCTTTCTAAGAAAAACAAATGCAAAAAGGCAAAAGTGTTGTCTGTGGAGGACATACAAATTGATAAGAAAAAAAGAGAAATGAAAGGCAAAGGAGAAAAAGAAAGATATACCCATCTGAATGCAGAGTTCCAAAGAACAGCAAGGAGAGATAAGAAAAAGCCTTCCTCAAAGATCAGTGCAAAGAAATAGAGGAAAATAATAGAATGGGAAAGACTAGTGATCTCTTCAAGAAAATTAGAGATACCAAGGGAACATTTCATGCAAAGATGGGCTCAATAAAGGACAGAAATTGTTTGGATCTAACAGAAGCAGAAAATATTAAGAAGAGGTAGGAAGAATACGTAGAAGAACTATACAAAAGGTATCTTATTGACTCAGATAGCCATGATGGTGTGATCACTCACCTAGAACCAGACATCTTGGAGTCTGAAGTCAAGTGGGCCTTAGGAAGCATCATTACGAACAAAGCTAGTGGAGGTGATGGGATTCCAGCTGAGCTATTTCAAATCCTGAAAGATGCTGCTGTGAAAGTGCTACCTTCAATGTGCCAGCAAATTTGGAAAACTCAGCAGTGGCCACAGGACTGGAAAAGGTCAGTTTTCATTCCAATCCCAAAGAAAGGCAAAAAAATGCCAAAGAATGTTCAAACTACTGCACAATTGCACTCATTTCACACACTAGCAAAGTAAATTCTCAAAGTGCTTAAAATTCTCAAAGTGAAGCTTCAACAGTATGTGAACTGAGAAACTCCAGATGCTGAAGCTGAATTTAGAAAAGGCAGAGGAACTAGAGATCAAAATGCCAACATCAGTTGGATCATAGAAAAAGCAAGAGAATTCCAGAAAAAAAAAATCTACTTCTGCTTCATTGACTAAACTAAAGTCTTTGACTGTATGGATTACAACAAATTATGGAAAATTCTTCAAGAGATGGGAATACCAGACCACCTGACCTGCCTCCTGAAAAACCTGTATGCAGGACAAGAAGCAAGAGCTAGAACCAGTCATAGAACAAGGGACTGGTTCAAAATTAGGAAAGCAGTACGTCAAGGCTGTATATTGCCACCCTGCTTATTTAACTTACATGCGAAGTACATCATGAAAAATGCTGGGCTGGATAAAGCACAGGCTGGAATCAAGATTGCCGGGAGAAATATCAATAACCTCAGATATGCAGCTGACACCACCCTTATGGCAGAAAGCGGAGAGGAACTAAAGAGCCTCTTGATGAAAGTCAAAGAGGAGAGTGAAAAAGTTGGCTTAAAACTCAGCACTCAAAAAACTAAGTGAACATCCGGTCCCATACTTCATGACAAACAGATGGGGAAACAATGGAAACAGTGACATACTTTATTTTCTTCAGCTCCCAAATCACTGGAGACGGTGATTGAAGCCATGAAATTAAAAGATGTTTGCTCCTTGGAAGAAAAGCTATGACTAACCTAGACAGCATATTAAAAAGCAGAGACATTACTTTGCCAACCAAGGTCCATCTGGTCAAAGCTATGGTTTTTCCAGTGGTCATGTATGGATGTGAGAGCTGGACCATAAAGAAAGCTGAGTGCCGAAGAATTGATGCTTTTGTTCTGTGGTGTTGGAGAAGACTCTTGAGAGCTCCCTGGACTGCAAGGAGACCCAACCAGTCCATCCTAAAGGAAATCAGTCCTGAGTATTCATTAGAGGGACTGATGATGAAGCTGAAACTCCAATACTTTGGCTACCTTATGTGAAGAGTGATCTTATTAGAAAAGACCCTAATGCTGGGAAAGATTGAAGGCAAGAGAAGGGGACAACAGAGAACAAAATTGTTTGATGGCATCACTGACTCAATGGCTATGAGTTTGAACAATCTCTGGGAGATAGTGAAGGACCAGGAAGACTGACTTGCTGCATTTCACAGGGTCGAAAAGAGTTGGACATGGCTGAGAGACTGAACAACAAAGTTAGCTTCTTAGAAAATAAGTCTACTCAGAGTGACTCATTTTTCACTAGACTGAGAATAAAACCATGTTGCTTTAAGTAGAGAAAGATTATGCATAGACTTTAGGACTTCCCAGGTGGCACATTGGTAAAGGACCTACCTCTCAGTCAAGAGATACAGGAGACACAGGAGACCTAGGTTAGATCCCTGGGTCGGGAAGATCCCCTGGAGTAGGAAATGGCAGCCCACTCTGGCATTCTGGGCTGGAAAATTCCTTGGACAAGGAACCTGGTGGGTTACAGTCCATGGAGTCTCAAAGAGTCAGACACGACTGGGCATGCACATTTACCATTTTTACCTACACATAGACTTTAATGTTGATGAATAATTATTTACTATGTAGTCTTTAACCACTTACTATCTTGATGATTCCTCACTTGTAAATGAGGATAATGATGTCCAATTTAGATAGTTATTTTTAAATTTAATTTTTGTTAAATTTTATATTGAAATACTGTTCATTAACAGTGTTTTGTTGGTTTCAGTTGCACGGCAAGCTGATTCAGTTTTACATATATGTGTATATCTATGCTTTTTTCAGATTCTTTTCCTATTTAGTTTATTACAGAATATTAGGCAGAGTTGGCTGTGCTATACAGTAGGTCCTTGTTAGCTATCTATTTTAAATATAGTTGCATGCATACATCAATCCCAAACACCCACTTTATCCTTCTCCTCAACCTTTCCTCTTTGCTAACCATACATTGGTTTATTTTTAGAAAAGACAATCACGTATTTCGGGTTGACCTAAAAGTTACTTCAGGGTTTTCCATAAGATGTTACAGAACATTTTGAGTGAACATTTTGGCCAGTCCAAGATAGAGTCCCCAGAACAGAACCTCTCCAAGGTACTCAAAAAATACTCTAACCTCCTCATCCTAAAAGGCTTTTAGCATAATCTTACACATAAATAACTATTAGTTAATATGTAAAGTGCTTATTAAGACACTTAATCCTCATAGCAACCCTAAGAAGTTGGTACTTAGCAGGTAGCCTCCAGTTTAAAAAAAAAAAAAAAAAAACCTTAAAAAAAGAAGAAGAAAATAAAACAGAGGCTGGGACCTGAGACACAGAGAGATTAAACCACCGGCGACTGTCACACAGTACTGGAGCAGGAAAAAGGATGTGCTCTGGCTCCAGGAACCCACTTTTAATCATGACGCTAGAGGATGGTCTTGCATAAATCAGGTACCTCACTTGTAAAATGGAGCTTACAATACCGAATTCATAGGCTGCCATGTAGCCCAAATGTGTATATACAATCAAGCAGTAGTTATTCAGAGAATATTTTTCATGTGCTGGAGAGCATATAAATCAGGTAGAATTTGTTGAAATTAGACAAATATGAAAGCTTTGAGCAGACTGAGTTGAATAGGATCATGATTCAACTAGCTGGATTTTAGTTCCTTTTGATTCCTTGACTTGTGATGTCCAACCTGCCCAGCTGTACATGGTCAGCTTAGCAGAGACTATACTAAGACTTCCTAGAAGGGGACTAGATGAGTGCATTTTCTACCTTGGCTGGGCTTATATATGTTGAATATACATTTTAAAAGTTTCACGAACTCTAAAGTGTGGCAGAAGCACAAAATGCGCTCAAGATCATTATTATTGTCATTTTTATCACTGATCAACCTCATTATTAGCCATAATGACATTAAGAAGCCGCAAAGCTAGCAGAAAATGCTGGTAACTATTTAACAATTAGCTTCCAGAAAAAAACACAGCCCTGATTGGTATCTTTCTTTCAATTTTTGTGGAATAAATACTCCTGCTGTGGCCCATTTCAAGCTTCCTACTTGATGTCACCAAACCTGGATTCCAGGAGAGATGAGCACCACCAGCTCTCGTGAGTCGGAGGAGGGACTCCAGGCCATCTCAGAGGACAGTAATAAAAAAGGACATCATTAGAGGCTGTTTTGGGGGAGTGGGGGGACAGGAAGAAGGAGGTGATGGAGAATATTCTAAAGCTTGTATTTAAGCTCAGTTCCATTGGACTCCAAAGTCATAGTTTTCCCACCCACCAGGGCTCTGAAAAACTTTCCTGTAGATTCTCTGTCTCTATCAGAGGGTTTGGAGCTTTTTGTCCTGGATGCTGCGCCCGATTGGAGAATCAGGTTCCGCAGCTGTTTCTTGTGCATTATCTACACACACAGCTCTGTGCTGGGCCCCATGGGTGACACCAGGGAAGAGGATTTAGGACATCACATCAGTAAGGGACTGAGGGTACAGTGAGAGGCAGACAGGCCCATGGTCTGTGGGGCCACCTGATCCGCTGATGACGGCACAGAGCCTGCAGATGGGCTGGTGGGAGGGGACAGCAGTGGCATGATGAACTCCAAGTGGGGGCATCAGAGAAGACTTCCTGGAGGAAGTTGGGGGGCTGGGTTTGGAGGAAGAAAAAGACCAGATGTTCTCCTTCTCCTTGAGAAACTGCCCCTGCCTACGTGGAGACAGTTAAGAGCAGGCTCAAATGTGCCTTCCACACCATCAGACCTACAGACCTAGAGTTATGTTAGTTAAATTGGCCTAGTTAAGTCAGGTCAATGCTTGGGGATCAATCTCTCACTCTCTTGACCTGGACTATGTATCCATTCTCTGTTTTTCGTTTTTTTTTTTTTTTCTTTTTCCTGGTAATCTAAGCACTAACATTAATCTAACTAACATTAATCTAGCACTAATCTAAGCTTTAACATTTTTAAAAATCATTGTATTTTTTTTATAACTTGGTTTTTTATTCTTTTTTTTTCTTTATTCTTTTTCCATTTATTTTTGTTAGTTGGAGGCTAATTACTTTACAATATTGTAGTGGTTTTTGCCATACATAGACATGAATCAGCCATGGATTTACATGCATTCCCCATCCTGAACCCCTCTCCGACCTCCCTCCACATCCCATCCCTCTGGGTCTTCCCAGTGCACCAGCCCCGAGCACTTGTCTCATGCATCCAACCTGGACTGGTGATCTGTTTCACACTTGATAATATACATGCTTTGATACTGTTCTCTCAGATCATCCCACCCTCTCCTTCTCCCATAGAGTCCAAAAGTCTGTTCTATACCTCTGTGTCTCTTTTTCTGTCTTGCATATAGGGTTATCGTTACCATCTTTCTAAATTCCATATATATGCATTAGTATACTGTAGTGGTGTTTATCTTTCTGGCTTACTTCACTCTGTATAATGGGCTCCAGTTTTATTCGCCTCATTAGAACGGATTCAAATGTATTCTTTTTAATGGCTGAGTAATATTCCATTTAAAAGCTTTTGCACAACAAAGGAAACTGTAAGCAAGATGAAAAGACAGCCTTCAGAATGGGAGAAAATAATAGCAAATGAAGAAACAGACAAAAGATTAATCTCAAAAATATAAAAGCAACTCCTGCAACTCAACTCCAGAAAAATAAATGACCCAATCAAAAAATGGGCCAAAGCTCTAAACAGACATTTCTCCAAAGAAGACATACAGATGGCTAACAAACACATGAAAAGATGCTCAACATCACTCATTATCAGAGAAATGCATATCAAAACCTCAATGAGGTACCATTACACGCCAGTCAGAATGGCTGCTATCCAAAAAGTCTACAAGCAATAAATGCTGGAGAGGGTGTGGAGAAAAGGAAACCCTCTTACACTGTCGGTGGGAATACAAACTAGTACAGCCACTATGGAGAACAGTATGGAGATTCCTTAAAAAACTGGAAACAAAACTGCCATATGACCCAGCAATCCCACTCCTGGGCATACACACTGAGGAAACCAGATCTGAAAGAGACACCAATGTTCATCATAGCACTGTTTATAATAGCCAGGACATGGAAGCAACCTAGATGCCCATCAGCGGATGAATGGATAAGGAAGCTATGGTACGTATACACAATGGTTTTTTATTCTTTTATGGGATTTAATTTCTTTTGAACTTTTTATTTTGTATTGGAGTATAGCTGATTATACCTAGACAGCATATTAAAAAGCAGAGACATTACTTTGCCAGCAAAGGTTCATCTAATTAAAGCTATGGTTTTTCCAGTAGTCATGTATGAATGTGAGAGTTGGACTATAAAGAAAGCTGAGTGCTGAAAAACGGTTCCTTTTGAACTGTGGTGTTGGAGAAGACTCTTGAGAGTCCCTTGACTGCAAGGAGATCCAACCAGTCAGTCCTAAAGGAAATCAGTCTTGAATATTCATTGGAAGGACTGATGCTGAAGCTGAAATGCAAATACTTTGGCCACCTGATGTGAAGAACTGACTCAATGGAAAAGACCCTGATGTTGGGAAAGATTGAAGGCGGGAGGAGAAGGGGACGACAAAGGATGAGATGATTGGATGGCATCACCGTCTCAATGGACGTGACTTTGAGTAAGCTCTGGGAGTTGCTGATGGACAGGGAAGCCTGGCATACTGCAGTCCATGGGGTCGCAAAGAGTCAGACACGACTGAGCGACTGAACTAAACTGATAGCCCATTAACAATATTGTGACAGTTTCAGGTGAACAATGGAGGGACTCAACCATAATATACATGGATCCATTCAAATATAGGATTTCTAAAAATATTTATTTATTTAGTCTATGTATAATTGATTTAATTACAGTGTTGTGTCAGTTTCAGACGTACAGCATATTAGCCATTAAAAAGAATGAAATAATGCCATTTGCAGCAACGTGAATGGACCTAGAAATTATCATACTATGTGAAGTAATACAGAGAAAGACAAATATCATATGATATCACTTTTAAATCAAATTTTAAAAAAATTATATAAATGAATTTATTTACAAAAGAGAAACAGACTCATAGATTTCAAAAATAAACTTCTGGTTACCAAAGAGGGAATGTGGGAGAGGAATAAATTAAGAGCTTGAGATTAACACACACACATTATTCTATATAAAATAGATAATCAGCAAGAACCTACTGTATATCACAGGAATCTCTATTCAATATTCTGTAATGATCTCTGCTTTAGCTTTTAATTTGTTTATTCATTCAATAATTATTTATAGGACCCTTGATTATTCATAATAGTAAGTTTTTGTTAAGCATTTACTATGTTCCAAGCACAGCCTCCAATGACATTTAATCTCTGCAATAATCTATGAGATGTTATTATTATGTATGTTTCCTGATGAAGAAATGAAAGCATAAAGAACATCACTAGTGGTTTGGTGAGACATGACTGAGGCTTGAATCCAGGTAGTGCGGAGGCCAGGCAGGAAGGTCTGAATGATATTGTCCTTTGTGACTTACATGTGATGGGCAGGGGCTCCAGGGAGCACATGTAGCAGACACAGCCAAAGCCTTCTAGGATATATCAGTCTAGGAGGGGAGATGAGTGCAAAGAAGATACAGAATAAACATTATCACTACTATGGACAGTAGGGGAGTAAACTCTCTATGTTTCACTTTTCTCAGCTGGAAAAGGGGATAATAAAAGTAGAGTCTTGGTATTCTTGTGTAAGGATACAAGAAGATAATCTGTGCAATTCACCTGGCATAGTACCTGTGATTAAAAAGCCCTCCATCAATACATGTGAGCTATGCTTATTACATTTTATCTCTACTATGTTCTTAGAGAAGCAGGCTCACTGGAAATGTTTACAGAATAAAAGCATGGATGGTTTAGAAGCTGGAAGAATGAAGAATACAGTGCATTCATCCCAAGTTACCTGGGTATACTCTTACATTTATGCAGGGAGTTTAATATTCCCACACTTGTGAAGCCCCTCAGAAGATGCAATGCTTTCTGGAGAGCAGGACCCCAAGCCTTCCCCTTCTTGCTCAGCCTCTGGGATGTTTAGCAGGGGTAAGTCGGCAGGTCTCATCTCTGTGCCACAGACATTTGTCACAGAGTCTTTTTGGCTGGAAATGTGCAAATACAATGATGCACATCTTCTAAGGGAGCAGTGGAAATCCTATCTAAAGCAGTTGTTTGGGTACCAGCTGCTTGGTAACAAATACATCTTTAATGAAATCAAACAATCCAGCAGCATTGATTGATTGAGAACAATTGCTTTTAAATACAGTCTAGTAGCCAAGACTTAACATTCTTTTTCATTCAATTAGTTCAGTTGGTTTGAGTTAGAGACACTTGGCTATTAGCTAAGAAAAATAAATGCTATCACCATTCAGCATTAAATCCCCCACCCTTCTTCCCCCTACACTAATGCAAGGCAGAGCCACTAGCAAGATAAATTTTCGAGGGTATTCTAACTGTTTGCAGGGAGGGGAGTCTCACAGGAAACCAAATAGGAAATAAACTCCCAAATGGGAACCCATCTCAACCCACAATCTGGAATGAGGGGAGGGGGGTTGCGAGGAGCTGACTTAAATTTCTTGCACAGAATCTGACCATTTTTCTTGGGGTCTAACCTGACACTGCCTGGTATATTAATACTTCCAAAACCAGATTTCACAACAGGACAATAGACTTTTGTAGGAAGGCATTCCATTTACCATAGAGCATATCTCAATGAAAGGAACCACTATCTATCCTGTTGCTCAAATGAGAAGCCTGGGAATGATCCATGGACTCTCTCCTTTCCTACTGTTTTTATCAAACGGGTTCCCAAACTCTGTGAAGTCTATGTTGTGTATCTCTTTTCAGTCTGCCCCTTCTTCCATTTCTGCATGCCTAGGGAGGGACCTTGTCATGATTTCTTACCTTGGTTAATGTTTTCATGTCCTTAACTGGCTTTCCTACCTTAATATCCCTCCTGCCTACCAGTCCTGGGAATTTGGGAAGTATCAGTTTGCTGGGTTGTTATGACAAATGGCATAGACTAAGGGGGCCTAATACTGATGCTTATATTCTCACAGTCTGAGGGGCTGGAGGTCCAAGATCAAGGTGTCGGCAGGTTTGGTATCTTCTGAGGCCTCTTTTCTTGGTTTAAAATGGCCACCTACTTGCTGTCTCGTCATAAGGTTGCCCCTCAGTCTGTGCATTGTTCGTGTCCCAATCATCTAGTCTTGGAAGAATATCAGTCATGTTGGGTTAGGGCCCACTCGAATGATCTCTTTTTACATCTATCACCTCTGTAAAGACTCTTTCTCCAAATACAGTCATATTTTGACACTAGGACTCAATAGATGAATTTTGAAGGAACACATTTTAGACTAAAATGGGAGGTTCTTAAGTAAAAAATAGAAGTGGTCTACTCTATTGCATAAACCCTGTATAGATCCCCATGGGCTTCAGGGTAAAGTCAAGTTTCTCGACTCCACCCAGGAGGCCTTCCATACTCTGTGGTTTAGTCACTAAGTTGTGTCCAGCTCTTGTGATCCCATAGACTACAGCCTGCCAGGCTTCTCTTTCCATGGGATTTTCCAGGCAAGAAAACTGGAGTTTGCTATTTCCTTCTCCAGTGGGTCTTCCTTATCCAGGGATCGAACCTGGGCCTCCTGCACTTGAGGCAGATTCTTTACTGACTGAACTGCCAGGGAAGCCTATACTCTGGGGCCATGATTATCCTTCAGTGTATATCCTCTCCCTTCCCTAAAATGGAGTTTCTGTGTCAGGTACCATTCTAAAGATACTAATGCACTCCCTCCTTGAAGAACTGAGGTGCAGAAGCAGGGTCAGTGACCTTCACTCCAATAGGAGATTCACTGGGCAAGCCCCATGTGTTAATTACCTCTCAGTCCTCCATACCCAACACAGGGTCTATTACCAAGTAGATGCTCAATGGAGAAGGTAAAAGTGTAAGTTGCTCAGTCATGTCCAACTCTTTTGCGACCCCATAGACTGTAGCCCACCACTTTTGCCCACTGAATTCTCTAGGCAAGAATACTGGAGTGGGTTGCCATTCCCATCTCCAGGGCATCTTCCCAAACCAGGTATCGAACCCCGGTCTCCTGCATTGCAGGCAGATTCTTTACCATCTGAGCCACCAGGGAAGCCCATATTCTCAATTAGAAATTGTTAAAAGAAATATATTCAAACCAATATTTGATCTTCTATGCAGCTGTGTGTACTCAGAAGACAACATCCTGGAAAGCAAGGAGTGTTTAGGACTGGCCTGTGTATCTCCTTGTGGGCTTGGAGGTTTATCTGAAACATCACACCACTATTCCTGATGAGGATACAGGCCACTGCCCTCTGGGGATGGCCTTACAGGGGCATCTACTGTATTTTGGCCATGAGCACTTCTCCTTGAGACTACCTTCAGAGGCCGATGGAAAATTTTCTGATGGGAGATTTTCCACATTTGAGTTTACTTCCCTGCCTTTGGGGATGCAGACAGTGATGTGTTTGGATTGGAAACTTGATGAGGCTCAAGTCGGAAGAGTTTCCTCCAGTCCTACCTTCACAGAGCTGCTCTAAGAGCCTTTTGGCATCATTGAGAGTTGGCTTTGGGAGCATCAGTTTTTCCCAGGATAACTAAGAAAAAAAAAAACTTTAGGGTTGGGATGGGAATGTTTCCAGCATTTGGAAATAATGCTAATCTTGTCAGTCCTCTTTTTCTTATTAGTTTTTTCAACTCTTAAATTACAAAAAGTTCATAAGAGAATTGGTTTTAAACTAAAACACTATTTGGAGAAACCACACCTAACTTAGAGGAGATGATCCAGGCTTGTAACAGAATAAGGAATCCCAAGTTCCCCCAAGATTCAAGAAATCCTCAGATCTAGACTGAAAAGAAATCAGGGAGGAGAATTTAGACACTTTAACCTAAACATTTTGAACTTTGGGCTTTTAACTCAGAAGAAACAAAAACCCGAGGAGGAGCTAAGATGGCAGAGGAATAGGACAGGGAGACCACTTTCTCCCCTACAAATTCATTGAAAGAACATTTGAACGCTGAGCAAACTGCACAAAACAACTTCTGATTGCTAGCAAAGGACATCAGGCACCCAGAAAAGCAGCCCATTGTCTTCGAAAGGAGAGAGAAGAAATCCAGTTCCATGCACCAGAACACCGACATAATCTTCCATAACCAAGAAACCTTGACAAGCCAATCGTCCAACCCCACCCACTGGGAGAAACCTCCACAATAAAAAGTAACTACAGACCAGCAGAATACAGAAAGGCCACTCCAAATACAGCAATCTAAACAAGATGAAAAGGCAGAGAAATACCCAACAGGTAAAGGAACATGAAAAATGCCCACCAAGCCAAACAAAAAAGGAGGCGATAGGGAATCTACCTGAAAAAGAGTTTAGAATAATGATAATAAAAATGATCCAAAATCTTGAAAATAAAATGGAGTTACAGATAAATAGCCTGGAGACAAGGACTGAGAAGATGCAAGAAATGTTTAACAAGGACCTAGAAGAAATAAAAAAGAGTCAATGAAAAATGAATAATGCAACAAATGAGATAAAAAACACTCTGGAGGGAACCAACAGTAGAATAACGGAGGCAGAAGATAGGATAAGTGAGGTAGAAGATAAAATGGTGGAAATAAATGAAGCAGAGAGGAAAAAAGAAAAAAGAATCAAAAGAAATGAGGACAACCTCAGGGACCTCTGGGACAATGTGAAATGCCCCAACATTCGAATCATAGGAGTCCCAGAAGAAGAAGACAAAAAGAAAGGCCATGAGAAAATACTCGAGGAGATAATAGCTGAAAACTTCCCTAAAATGGGGAAGGAAATAGTTCCACAGGTCCAAGAAACCCAGAGGTTCCCAAACAAGATAAACCCAAGGCAAAACACCCCAAGACACATATTAATCAAATTAACAAAGATCAAACACAAAGAACAAATATTAAAAGCAGCAAGGGAGAAACAACAAATAACACACAAAGGGATTCCCATAAGGATAACAGCTGATCTATCAATAGAAACTCTTCAGGCCAGAAGGGAATGGCAGGACTTACTTAAAGTAATGAAAGAGAATAACCTACAACCCAGATTACTGTACACAGCAAGGATCTCATTCAGATATGAAGGAGAATTCAAAAGCTTTACAGACAAGCAAAAGCTGAGAGAATTCAGCACCACCAAACCAGCTCTTCAACAAATGCTAAAGGATCTTCTCTAGACAGAAAACACAGAAAGGTTGTATAAACGTGAACCCAAAACAACAAAGTAAATGGCAATGGGACCATACCTATCAATAATTACCTTAAATGTAAATGGGTTGAATGCCCCAACCAAAAGACAAAGACTGGCTGAATGGATACAAAAACAAGACCTCTATATATGCTGTCTACAAGAGACTCACCTCAAAACAAGGGACACATACAGACTGAAAGTGAAGGGCTGGAAAGAAATATTTCATGCAAATGGAGACCAAAAGAAAGCAGGAGTCACAATACTCATATCAGATAAAATAGACTTTAAAATAAAGGCTGTGAAAAGAGACAAAGAAGGACACTACATAATGACCAAAAGATCAATCCAAGAAGAAGATATAACAATTATATATGCACCCACATATATAGGAGCACCACAATATGTAAGGCAAATGCTAACAAGTATGAAAGGGGAAATTAACAATAACACAATAATAGTGGGAGCCTTTAATATACCCACTCACACCTATGGATAGATCAACTAAACAGAAAATTAACAAGGAAACACAAACTTTAAATGACACAATGGACCAGCTAGACCTAATTGATATCTATAAGACATTTCACCCCAAAACAATCAACTTCAT
Source organism: Dama dama (assembly GCF_033118175.1). Classification (NCBI taxonomy): domain Eukaryota; kingdom Metazoa; phylum Chordata; class Mammalia; order Artiodactyla; family Cervidae; genus Dama; species Dama dama. Next base: position 69,584,597 of record NC_083693.1, read on the forward strand.
CTTTTTCTCAAGTGTACATGGAACCTTCTCCAGAATAGATCACATCCTGGGCCATAAATCTAGCCTTGGTAAATTCAAAAAAATTGAAATCATTCCAGTCATCTTTTCTGACCACAATGCAGTAAGATTAGATCTTAATTACAGGAAAAAAATTATTAAAAATGCAAACATATGGAGGCTAAATAACACTCTTCTGAATAACCAACAAATCATAGAAGAAATCAAAAAAGAAATCAAAATATGCATAGAAACAAATGAAAATGAAAACACAACAACCCCAAACCTATGGGACACTGTAAAAGCAGTGCTAAGGATAAGGTTCATAGCATTACAGGCTTACCTCAAGAAACAAGAAAAAAGTCAAATAAACAACCTAGCTCTACACCTAAAGCAACTAGAGAAGGAAGAAATGAAGAACCCCAGGGTTAGTAGAAGGAAAGAAATCTTAAAAATTAGGGCAGAAATAAAGGCAAAAAACCAAAAGAGACCATAGCAAAAATCAACAAAGCTAAAAGCTGGTTTTTTGAAAAGAAAAACAAAATTGACAAACTATTAGCCAGACTCATCAAGAAACAAAGGGAGATGAACCAAATCAACAAAATTAGAAATGAAAATGGAGAGATCGCAACAGACAACACTGAAATGCAAATGATCATAAGAGATTACTACCAGGAGCTCTATGCCAATAAAATGGACAACTTGGAAGAAATGGACAAATTCCTAGAAAAGTATAACTTTCCAAAACTGAACCAGGAAAAAATAGAAGATCTTAACAGGCCCATCACAAGCACAGAAACCAAAACTGTAATCAGAAATCTTCCAGCAAACAAAAGCCCAGGACCAGAAGGCTTCACAGCTGAATTCTACCAAAAATTTAGAGAAGAGCTAACACCTATCTTACTCTAACTCTTCCAGAAAATTGCTGAAGAAGGTAAACTTCCAAATTCATTCCATGAGGCCACCATCACCCTAATTCCAAAACCAGACAAAGATGCCACAAAAAAAGGAAAAGTACAGTCCAATATCACTGATGAACATAGATGCAAAAATCCTTACCAAAATTCTGGCAAATAGAATCCAACAACATATTAAAAAGATCATACATCATGACCAAGTGGGCTTTATGCCAGGAATGAAGGATTCTTTAATATCCACAAATCAATCAATGTAATACACCACATTAACAAATTGAAAGATAAAAACCATATGATTATCTCAATAGATGCAGAAAAAGCCTTTGACAAAATTCAACATTGATTTATGGTAAAAATGCTCTCCAGAAAGCAGGAATAGAAGGAACATACCTCAACATAATAAAAGCTATATATGACAAACCCACAGCAAACATTATCCTTGTTGGTGAAAAATTGAAAGCATTTCCCCTAAAATCAGGAACAAGACAAGGGTGCCCACTCACACGACTACTATTCAGCATAGTTTTGGAAGTTTTGGCCACAGCAATCAGAGCAGAAAAAGACATAAAAGGAATCCAGATAGGAAAAGAAGAAGTGAAACTCTCACTGTTTGCAGATGACATGATTCTCTACATAGAAAACCCTAAAGACTCTACCAGAAAATTACTAGAGCTAATCAATGAATATAGTAAAGTTGCAGGATATAAAATTAACACACAGAAATTCCTTGCTTTCCTATACACTAACAATGAGAAAACAGAAAGAGAAATTAAGGAAACAATACCATTCACCATTGCAACAAAAAGAATAAAATACTTAAGAGTATATCTACCTAAAGAAACAAAAGACCTATACATAGAAAACTATAAAACACTGATGAAAGAAATCAAAGAGGGCACAAACAGATGGAGAAACATACCATGTTCATGGATTGGACGAATCAATATTGTCAAAATGAGTATACTACTCAAAGCAATCTATAGATTCAATGCAATCCCTATCAAGCTACCAATGGTATTCTTCACAGAACTAGAACAAATAATTTCACAATTTGTATGGAAACACAAAAAACCTCGACTAGCCAAAGCAATCTGGAGAAAGAAGAATGGAGCTGGAGGAATCAACCTGCCTGACTTCAGGCTCTACTACAAAGCCACAGTCATCAAGACAGTATGGTACTGGCACAAAGACAGAAATATAGATCAATGGAACAGAATAGAAAACCCAGAGATAAATCCATGTACCTACGGACACCTTATCTTCGACAGAGCAGGCAAGAATATAAAATGGAAAAAAGACAACCTCTTTAACAAGTGGTGCTGGGGAAACTGGTCAACCACTTGTAAAAGAATGAAACTAGAACACTTTCTAACACCATACACAAAAATAAACTCAAAATGGATTAAAGATCTAAATGTAAGACCAGAAACTATAAAACTCCTAGAGGAGAACATAGGCAAAACACTCTCCGACATAAATCACAGTGGATCCTCTATGACCCACCTCCCAGAATACTGGAAATAAAAGCAAAACTAAACAAATGGGACCTAATGAAACCTAAAAGCTTTTGCACAACAAAGGAAACTATAAGCAAGATGAAAAGACAGCCTTCAGAATGGGAGAAAATAATAGCAAATGAAGAAACAAAGGATTAATCTCAAAAATATAAAAGCAACTCCTGCAGCTCAACTCCAGAAAAATAAATGACCCAATCAAAAAATGGGCCAAAGAACTAAACAGACATTTCTCCAAAGAAGACATACAGATGGCTAACAAACACATGAAAAGATGCTCAACATCACTCATTATCAGAGAAATGCAAATCAAAACCACAATGAGGTACCATTACACACCAGTCAGAATGACTGTTATCCAAAAGTCTACAAGCAATAAATGCTGGAGAGGGTGTGGAGAAAAGGGAACGCTCTTACACTGTTGATAGGAATGCAAACTAGTACAGCCACTGTGGAGAACAGTGTGGAGATTCCTTAAAAAACTGGAAACAGAACTGCCATATGACCCAGCAATCCCACTGCTGGGCATACACACCAAGGAAACCAGATCTGAAAGAGACACGTGTACCCCAATGTTCATCACAGCACTGTTTATAATAGCCAGGACATGGAAGCAACCTAGATGCCCATCAACAGACGAATGGATAAGGAAGCTGTGGTACATATACACCATGGAATATTACTCAGCCATTAGAAAGAATTCGTTTGAATCAGTTCTAATGAGATGGATGAAACTGGAGCCCATTATACAGAGTGGAGTAAACTAGAAAGATAAACATCAATACAGTATAATAACGCATATATATGGAATTTAAAAAGATAGTAATGATAACCCTATATGCAAAACAGAAAAAGAAACACAGATGTACAGAACAGACTTTTAGACTCTGTGGGAGAAGGAGAGGGCGGGATGTTCAGAGAGAACAGAACTGAAACAAGTATACTATCTATGGTGAAACAGATCACCAGCCCAGGTTGGATGCATGAGACAGGTGTTCAGGGCTGGTGCACTGGGAAGACCCAGAGGGATGGGATGGAGAGGGAGGCTGGAGCGGGGATCGGGATGGGGAATATATGTAGATCCATGGCTGATTCATGTCAATGTATGGCAAAAACCACTACAATATTGTAAAGTAATTAGCCTCCAATGAATAAAAATAAATGGAAAAAAAAAAAAAAACACAAATCTGTTAAGTTAAAGAAATCTTTGAGATATATATATGTATATATATACTTTGGCCAAGCCACAAGGCATAGAGTGATCTTAGTTCCCTAACCAGGTATCAAACCTGTGCCCTCCTGCAATAGAAGCATGCAGTCTTAACCACTGGATCACCAAGGAAGTCCCAAGAAATCTTTCATTTCTTTGAGATTCGACTTGCCAGGGGATTTCATCTTCAAACTACACCTTCTCAACTGATACTGAGAAGGGTTTATATTATAGTTTGAGCAGCTCTGTTATTGACATTTGTTACGTGGACTGTCTTTGTGCATTTAATTATGAGCCTATCTTCCTGCTTCCTTCTGTCTCACTATAGAACGTCTGATGGGGACACTTTCTAGCTGGAGGTCACCTGGGACAGGAAGAGAGAAACGAGGCAAGTTCAGACTCAGTGAAAGAAGGCTTGTTGACCCATATCAGAGCCTTCTTGTAGCAAAATCTAAAGTTTCCCAGGGGCCCTGGGAGTCACACAGAGGAGCAGGGGTTAGCATCAGGTCATGAGTGTGGGGAGGACCAAGAAGATACCCCCTCCCTCTGTTGACCCCCTTCCGGGAACAACAGGATGACACGCTTGCTTTTCAAGCCCACTGTGTTATGATCATGCTCATTTAGGGGGAGTCAGGGCGATGCCTCTTTCCCTTCTGTGTTTCCTTCCAGAGAAGGAAACCTTCCTTTTACTGTCTCCCACTTGGCTTCCCATTTCCTCTTCCCTGATAGGTAAACATGGGAATGAGTACATTAAGCAGCCTTTTCCCTAGCTCCCCAACAAGGGTCCTCCGCATCCTCTTATGATGGACAGGTGAATCCCAGTTCTGCAGGGCCTGTGGACGGTAGTGAAACTGCATTCCTTTCTGAGCTTCTCTTAGCAGACCCATCTGCCTTTTACTCTGAACTCCATACTCTGACTGAGCTTGATCGTAATGAAAGAGATATGTTGGCCTTGATCTGTTGTATCCCTTGTCGTGTTTCTCCACTTGTTCTGAATCTAAAGAGGATGGAGAGGGTGCTTCTTATTGAGCAGAGACCTCAGAGACCTCAGCCCCTTGTCTGTTCCTTGCAATTTTCATGGCCCCCAGCACAGTGGTGGAGGGGAGGCTTCAGGAGGGCCACCTGGCAGAGGAAGGAAGGTCCAGCCAGGACCCCCTGTTCCCAGGAAGGCTCTGTTTGTTTGGAACCACCCACTTTGTTGTCTGTGTCCCCTTACCACTCCATGAAAGTAGCTACATTAGGTGTCTGGTACCATGCTGCCTGTGTGTGGTCCCTTTAATTTTCAAAATAATGCTGTTGGGCTCCTTGGGCAATAGAGCATCAGAGCTGATAGATGACTTGGTTCCCAACATAGTGAAGTTGGGACGCAATCCAGGATGTATTTCAAAGTTCCTGGCTTGTTCCATCAGAGGCCAGAACTGCCTCTCATTTCTGGGACCAGAAGAGCAGACCCTGCCTCCATTTCTGACTTTGCCACTTAGATCGTGAAGCCTGGCAAGGTCCATGAACCTCTGAGGCTCAGACACCATCAAAGAAAGGAGGCAGCCTGACCCTCACCTATGGTTCATCATACGCACAAATACGAACATGAATATCACACAATATTTTCATCACAGAATCAGAACCGAGTTAGAGCTTATGGCTCTCAAGGCAAGCAAAGACACAAACAAGAACACACTTTATTCCTCCCCCCCCCCCCCCTTCAAGTTTTCATTTCAGTACTCTTGGAAAAGCTTTGGTGTCACAAATGCCTCCTCCAAGCCTTTAGAAGTTCAACTTGAATTAGCATCTGACAAGGGAGTCCTTTGTTACTGCTTCTCTTCTCTTTCAAGATGAAAAGAAAAGTCTAAACAGACGGCCTTCTGCTTAGCATAGCGAGCTCCCCACATAAGCAGACTGAAGAGAGGCCCTTGCTCTATGCACCTGGGCTCCTCCCTGCCCCTGTCACTTGGAGCCCACCTGCTGCTCCTCCCACACAAGCCAGGGAGGCCCAGCACAGCCGTGGTGGCTTTGTCTCCTATCGGCTGGTCTATCTTCATTTAGCTTCAAACCTCTTTCCCTCTGTTCATCTTCCCTCTCACGTGAAGTCTTTCATTCTGGACCACACCCTTCACCCCCTTGACTTCCCCCACCAGCTCCCGTGGACCACAGGCAGCATTTCATGTGGGGCCCTGAAGAGGCCATTGGAGGCCAGCTGTGCAAGGCCTCATCAGCCCCAGCTCTTGCCAAGAGAACCAATCCATCAAGAACCCCATTCCACATTCCTTTGGCCCCCAAACCTTTGCTCAAGCTCTTTCTTGCTCCTCAAATCAACTGCCCCTCTGGCTTCTTAGATGGTAAAGAATCTGCCTGACAATACAGGAGACATAAGAGATGCAGGTTCGATCCCTGGGTCAGGAAGATCTCCTGCAGAAGGAAATGGTGCCCCGTTCCAATATTCTTGCCTGGGAAATTCCATGGGCAAAAGAGCCTGCAGGCTACAGTCCATGGGGCTGCAAAGAGTTGGACATGACTGAGCAGCTGAGCACTAACTGCCTTCCGACTTGTCCAAACCACACCCTCAAAAGCTTAGGAGAACCCCAAAGTGGGCTCTTCCTTGAAGGCCTCTAGGGCTCCCCAAGACAGAAGGAATCTTTTCTCCTCTGTGTTCTCACTGCAACTGATTCACGATCCTACAACTGCATCCTTCTCGGTCAGATCTTATCTTCATCTGAGTGATAGCTCCTCTCCCAGTAGAGTATGAATTTTCTGCAAGCAGGGACCTCTTGGTATTGAAATGTGTGCCTCCAGCTCCTCTGCTTCAGGCCCCAGCATGATGCCTGGAACGTGGCAGGATTTGTGAATCACTTCAAATGACCTCCATTAAATACCTGATGAGGGCCCACCAACATCTGGAGAGGTACCACCTCATGGCTCTTTGGGCACTGCCACCAGGATGCTGGGCAACCTTGGAAACTTTTCAATTTGCTTAAATTCAGAGTTGCTCTCTGAATCTGTAAAGGAGGCTAAGTGTGCAGATTCCAGTGTATTCTTGTGAAGACAATGTGATCATACATGGAAAAGTGTGCAGTGTGTGGTTCACTCTCAGAGAATGCCCTCCATCTGCCACTGAATCACAGGACTCACTTGCAAGCCCTGGTATGATTAGGTTTTTTTTTTTTTTTTTTTTTTAATTTTTTAAAGGATGGTTGATTTATAATATTGCATTAGTTTCAGATGTAGTGCATAGTGATTCAGTTTTATTCAGATTACCTTCTATTATAGAGTCTTACAAAATTGTTGCTACTGTTTAGTCATGTCCAACTCTTGGTGATGCTGTGGACTATAGCCCACCAGGCTCCTCTGTCCATGGGATTTTCCAGGAAAGAATACTGGGGTGGGTTCTTATATCCTTCTCTGGGAGATCTTCCTGACCAGGGATTGAACCTGCATCTGACAAGTGGATTCTTTATCACTGAGACACCAGGGAAGCCCTATCACATGATATTGAGTCTAATTCCCTATACTATATAGTAAATCCTATTGCTTGCTTATTTTATGTATAGCAATTTCTATCTACTAACCCCATACTTCTCATTTGTCCCTCACTTTCTTGATTCATTTTTAATTCTAAACCTTTTTTAAAATGATTTTTTGGTCCTCCATCTTTATTTACATTTCCTATCCTATATTATCTGTTCAAGGACTTGAACCTTTTCTCTGGGCAAATGTATTAGTAGGAAAAAAAAAAAATAAATGTACAATGGTCTGAGATGACTTAAGTTATTCTTGTGAGTTTGATTGTAAAAGTCGCTCAGTTGGGTCCAACTCTTCACGACGTCATGCACTATACAGTTATTCTTAGTTACAGCAATATATGAATGACATAAAAGTTATCATCTGAACTATCTGTAAGTGGCATCAACATATATTCACATTACCGTGCAACCATCACCCCTGCAGCTGGTGACTGAAGACATGAAATTAAAAGACACTTGCTCCTTGGAAGAAAAGCTATGACCAACCTAGACAACATATTAAAAAGGAGAGACATTACTTTATCAACAAAGATCTATCTAGTCAAAACTATGGTTTTTCCAGTAGTCATGTATGGGTGTGAGAGTTGGACTGTAAAGGAGGCTGAGCAATGAAGAATTGATGCTTTTGAACTGTGGTGTTGGAGAAGATTCTTGAGAATCCCTTCGATTGCAAGGAGATCAACCAGTCCATCATAAAGAAAATCAGTCCTTCAGACTGATGCTGAAGCTGAAACTCCAATACTTCGGCCACCTGATATGAAGAACTCACTCAGTGAACAAACCCTGATGCTGGGAAAGATTGAAGGCAGAAGGAGAAGGGGATGACAGAGGATGAGATGGTTGGATGGCATCACTGACTTGATGGATATGAGTTTGAGCAGGCTCTGGGAGTTGGTGATGCACAGGGAAGCCTGTGTGTGCTGCAGTTCATGGGGTCGCAAAGAGTCTGACACGACTGAGTGACTGAACTGACTGATGGCTTTTCCAGTAGTCGTGTACTGATGTTGGACCATAAGGAAAGTTGAGCACTGAAGAATTGATGCTTTTGAACTGTGGTGTTGGTGAAGACTCGTGAGAGTCCCTTGAACTGCAAGGAAATCAAACCAGTCAATCCTAAAGGAAATCAATCCTGAATATTCATTGGAAGGACTGATGCTGAAGCTCCAATACTTTGGCCACCTGATAAGAAGAGCTCACTCATTAGTAAACACCCCAATGCTGGGAAGGACTGAAGGTGGGAGGAGAAGAGGATGACAGAGGATGAGATGGTTGGATGGCATCACCAACTGGATGGACATGAATTTGAGCAAGCTTCGGGAGTTGGTGATGGACACGGAAGCCTGGTGTACTGCAGTACATGAGGTCACAAAGAGTCAGACACAACTGAGTGACCAAAGTGATCACCACAGCTTATCTCCAGACTTTTTTCATTTTGCAAAACATCAAATATTAACTCCATTAAAACAACGTCTCTCCATAACCCCTGCCAAGCCACTGGCACCCACCATTCTACTTTCTGATTCCATGAATTTGACTATTCTAGCTTCCTCATATAAATGGAATTATAGAATGTTTGTCCCTTTTTAATCAGCTTAATTCATTTAGCATAGAACCTTCAAGGTTCATCTATGTTACAGCCTGTGTGTCAGAATTTCACTTTTTAATTTTTTTGCTGACTAGTATTCCATTTTGTTTATCCATTCATTTGTCAATAAATATTTGGGTTGCTTCCAGTGAAATGACTATTTCTGGATTGATTAAGATTTAAAAAAAGAAAAAAAGATTCATAGCAGACATTTTCAGGAATCCTCTCCCCTTCTCCTCAATAAGAGAGGAATAAGGCTGACCTTGGTTTGAATTTCAGTTCTGTTTTTACTATATCTGTATCTTCAGGTCATGATATCTCACCCCTATGGAACTTCAGCCCTTTGATTTCTACTTGGGGGTAAGGATGCCTACCTGGCCAGGTGACTGCAAGACACTGGGGGCATTTATTGTGATCAACTGGGGCCCTGACACACCGGATAAGTGGCATCCAATACTCTTATCTTTCTGGGCGATTGTGACATTCCCACATCCTAGGGTTCTCCCTTTCTGAGGCACCCCATCACTCAGGGAGGACTTTCTTGGCTCTTGAGGAGAAATGTTTGTTTTTCCCCTTCATTGCTGGGGTCTGCAAACAGTTTTGATAAAGTAATAGGAAGGCATGTGGGTTATGAATTCCTGTCTTTGGCTCCACTCGTGTTACTGTTCTCTGTGCATCACAATGAAAAGTGAGAGTGCTTTGACACATGCATTGCAAAGCTGTCTTGTTACCATTTTTTTTAAACTTTCTGAAATGTCTTCTTGTCTGCACATGTCCTTGAATTTAGCAAATACTTCCTGAGAATGTACACCCAGGTTGGGTGTCTTGTCATGATATGGGAAAGAGTGATGAGCTGAGCGGAGTCTCTGTCTCCAAGAACTCACTGTGTAGGGAGTGGGGGCATGCCCAGAGGCATTCTTGTTGTTCGGTCTCTCATTCACATCCAACTCCAAGGCTACAACACGCTAGGCTTCCCTGTCTTTCTCTATCTCCCAGAGTTTGCTCAAACGCATGTCCATTGAGTCGGTGATGCCATCCAATCATCTCATCCTCTGTCAACTCCTTCTCCTGCCCTCAACCTTTCCCAGCATCAGGGGCTTTTCCAATGAGTTGGCTCATTGCATCAGGTGGTTAAAAGTATTGGAACTTCAGCTTCTGCATCAGGCCTTCCAGTGAACATTCAGATTTGATTTCCTTTAGGATCGAGTAGTTTGATGCACTTGTAGTCCAAGGGACTCTCAAGAGTCTTCTCCAACACTACAATTAGAAAGCATCAATTATTTGGCACTCAGCCTTCTTTGTGGTCCAACGCTCACATCCATACATGACTACTGGAAAAACCATAGCTTTGAGGATACGGACCTTTGCTGGGGAAGTGATGTCTCTGCTTTTTAAACATGCTGTCTAGGTTTGTTTACCCACTGGCTGTATATGTGGTATTAAACTGCATTAAACTGAAGGATATGATGGGACTTCCCTGGTGGTTCAGAGGTTAAGAATCCACCTTCCAATGCAGGGGATATGGGTTTGATCCCTGGTTGAGGAACTAAGATCCCGCATGGCACGGGACAACGAAGTCCACGCGGCTCAACTAGAGAAGCCCACTTGTGTTTGCAGTCAGTCGTGTTTGACCTTTTGCAGCCCCACAGACTGTGGCCCACCAGCCTCCTCTGTCTGTGGAATTTTCCAGGTAAGAATATTAGAGTGGGCTGCTGTTTCCTCCTCCAGAGGATCTTTCTGTTCCAGGGATGGAACCTGAATCTCCTACATTGGCAGGCAGATTCTTCACCACTGAGCCACACAGGAAATCCAGAGAAGACCACGGGCCACAACAAAAGATCCTGTGTGCACAACTAGGACCCAACACAGACAAATAATAAATAAGCAAATAAACTGCAGGATATGGAAAGAGAAGGCCTAGGCTTCACCACGGCTGCATGACCTGTTGGAAGGGACTCAATGTCCATGAACCTCGGTTTCTTCAGCTGTCAAGTAGAAATGGTGTTTACCTTAAAGGTTGTTGTGCCAGAAATGAAAAGGTACAAATTACTGATGCATGCAACAAACTGAAACATGCCATGTGCATTATAATAGGTGAAAATAACCAGACTCAAAAAGCAACATACTATATGGGTCCATTTATATGATACTTAAGAAAACGCAATACTTTAGGGAATGAAATTGGATCAGTGGATGCCAGAAGTTCAGGCTAAGGGTGGAAGAAATGCTGATGAGTGGGAATATTCTCTGTCCTGATGGGTCAGTGGTTAACGGCTGGATGTTTTTGCAAAAAAAAATAGGACAGTGTAACTTCAAGGGATAAATTTTACTGAATGCAAATTTTACCCTAATAAATAAACAAATGAGGAAACAGAAAGACTGCATGCAAAGGACTAAAGGAGATGATCTCTGTGAAAGGGCCTGTCATAATGCCCAGCACCCAGTGGGAATCCTGTTGGAATTTTTTTATCTATTCAAAGCAAAGAGGATTTTCTCTGAAGTAGCAAGCCCTAAGTTCAATGTTAGCTCTTCCATGTATTAGCTTTGCAACTTTAGACAATTTGCTTGAACTATCTGAAGTTCTTCATTCAGAAAATGAAAATAAAATGGTGGTGCTTCAAGGTGAGAGCATGTGAGAAATCAGTCGTATAATGTAAAGACCTTAACTTAAGGTATGTTGCATAGAGTGTTTTACTTGATTTGTTTAAACACACTAATACTGTGTTTATTGTGTACTAGACACTCTGTCGAGGTCTGTACAGGTACCAACTGATTTTATCCTTATTATGGACCCATTTTACAGATGAGGAAACTGATCATGGGAAGGCTAAACACTAGGTTCATGCTTACATCTGGGGTGGGAGCTGGAGTTGAGTTCTTCCTCTCATCACCAGTCAGTTCTACTTATTTGATTGATGACTCGTTTATCATTAGCTCCCTTGATGCAGGAAATCTCTGAACTATCTAACACATTAGAAGTCCTACCAGGACTTCTCCTACCAGGAGAAGAAAGTCATTTATTTTTTTCCAGTGATATTCCTTTTATGATTGTTTCCAGATGATGAAACTGGCTCCCAGAAGTGCTGAGTGGCTTATGGAGGCAACTGAGCTATGACTTGATCCCAGACCTTCTGTTTCCAGATCTGGGATTTTCCTTCTCTGCATCAATGTCTGTATACTGCATCAGCTGTATACTGATACAGCATCAGTGTCTACTTTCCTTGTCAACTTAGGAGCTAGAATAAGTTTCCAGGCAAAAATTTCTGTGTGAGAGCCCAAATAAACCTTTTCAAATATTGCTGTCAGGACTGTGAATTGCTAAGGTTTTTTATGAGGATAATTTGGTAATATATGCCCCTCAAATGCCTTATAGATGGACTTTCCTTTTGACTTAGCAACTTTAATTCTAGGGATTTTTTTCTTTTTTTTTTTTTTAATTTTTATTAGTTGCTAATTAGAAGCTAATTCTAGGGATTTTTTTTCTTAAAGAAATAATCATAGACAGGCAAAGATCTGTATCCAAGCAATTTTATTACATTAATTATGCTCTTGAAACTAGGGAGCACATTAAATACTCACCAGTAATGGAGTAGTTAACTTGTTCATGAAGAATTCATAAAATGGAATACTAAGCAGCCATTAAAAATCATGTTTCAGAAGGTTACTTAATGACATGTAACATGTTCATGGTGTTTTTAAAGAGAAAAAGCAGGATTAAAATAAATTTATGCATGTATGACCATAGAAAGGAAGACTGGAATAAAATACGTGAATAAAATATGTGAAAAAGTTTATAGACTTATCAAGGTGAGATGATTATGGACAAATTTATTTCTGGCTTGTGACTTTTTTATGTTTTCTAAATTACATATCTGTTTGTGTTTGAGAACACAACAGATGTCAGTACAACTTTTAAAATCATGAAAGGGTTTCTTATTCCTTTGAAGATGATGACATAAGTAGGTCATGTTGGGTTCTCCATGGTAGGTCAACACAAATAGTGACTTCTTTTCCCAAATGCAGTGGACCCCTTGGGAACCTGATCTTTCTCTATGTAGAGTACACACAAAGGTAATTTTTGATAACACCTCAGTGACCTGTAAACCTTTGATAGAACAGAAGAACAGTGGTTTAGAGTGGTTGGAAGGAAACTCTGAGGATCACCTCCCCACTGGTCTCCAGTGTGGGCGTCTCCAAGTTTTCCACCTTGACAAGGGACCCCTAACCTTCTTCTGAGCTTTCTCAGGGCCTGGGAGCCCCCACAAGCCAGTGAGAAGCTCCCACTGCTGTGCTACTCAGAAGTGGAGTGTGTGCTGAGACAAAATCTGTGATTTCTGCCTCCTCGGGCCAGGCAGCCTGAGTCAGCTCCTTCGTATAAATGACAGCCCTCCCAATATGGGAAGACAGGCCATGTGTCCCCTGAACCCTTCCTTTTTCAGATAGATGTGTGAAAAAGACTGGGGGCTCTAGTCAATATCAGTCAGCAGCATTGGTCAGCAGACACAACTCGACTGCGAAGAGGCTCCTTCATCAGGAATCCCTCCTAACCACCTCAACAGACATAAGATTCTCCCCTCCCTACGTCTGACTCCCACAGCACCCTGTCTCTCAGCATGCTATGATGATGGGTTCCCTTTCCTCAGCCCTCTTCAATTTCCTCAAGCCCAGGGACCTTCTTCAGCTTTTCCCTGAATACCCAGTGCTTAACAGGAGCATTGACATCCATTCATTCACTGGACCACACTGCACATATTTATCCAGTGCCTGCGCTGAGCCAGGCACTGCAGTAACTATGAGTCTACAGCTGTAAACAAAACAGGTAGGAGCCTTCTCTGGATGGAGTTCTTAGTTCTGGAGGAAGTCAGAATATAAATAGGTGATAAATAGATACTTGATAGACAGATGGACAATAGATAGGAATGGATTAGAGAGATGATTGGATGGATGGATGCTGGATGGATGGTTGGGATGCATGGATGGATTGGATGGATGGATGGATAGATGGATAGATTGAATGAATATATGGATTGGATGGATGTATTGCATGGATGGTTATATTTGATGGATATATATATTGGATATATGAATGAAGGCTGAGCACTGAAGAATTGATGCTTTCAAATTATTGTGCTGGAGAAGACTCCTGAGAGTCACTTGGACTGCAAGGGGATCAAACTAGTCAATCCTAAAGGAAATCAACCCTGAATATTCATTGGAAGGACTGATGCTGAAGCTCCAATACTTTGGTCACCTGATACAAAGAGCTGACTCATTGGAAAAGACCCTGATGCTGGAAAAGATTGAAGGCAAATGAAGCAGGGAGCAGCCAAGGATGAGACGGTTAAATATCATCACTGACTCAATGGACATGAGTTTGAGCAAGCTCCAGGAGATAGTGAAGGACAGAGGAGTCTGGTGTACAGCAGTCTGTGGGATTGTGGAGTCAGCCACAACTTAGCAACTGAACAACAACAGCAATGAGTGGATTGGATGGATACTTCAAAAAATAAATAAATGCAGGTACCAGCTGATTCACATTATTATGATACTACTATGGAGAGACAGAAGATGAGGGCTATAAGAGGAGATACAGTGAGTATAAAAATAGTGTAGCAATTAGGAGCAAGGATCCAGCTCCACTTCTTACTACCTGTGTGAGCACAGGCAAGGTTTAATCAATGTGCCTCAGTTTCTTCATTGGTCACTTTAGGATTAAATAATTTTATTTCTCTGGGGATGCTTAGATAATACAAGCCTGTGTAAGTGTTTGTTGTTACAGTCAAGATATGTGGGTATGAGTTGGCAGAGTGTCGGAGAAGATTTTTTGGGGAATGACTCCTGTGACTTTAAGCATTGGTAAGAAATGACCAGAAAAGCTGGAGGAGTGGGGAAAGAGGAAGAGCTTGAATGAAGACTCCAGGCTGACAAAGGGCCTGCAACAGAAGTCTGGGAGACCTGGGATGTGAGTGCAGAGGAGAGCTGACCCAGAACATCTGGGAAGTCAGCTTGTCAGTTTCAGCATCAGTCCTTCCAATAAATATTCAGGGTTGACTCCCTTTAAGATTGGCTGGTTTGATCTCCTTGCAGTCCAAGGGACTTTCAAAAGTCTTCTCCAACACCACAATTCCAAAGCATCAATTCTTTGGTGCTCAACCTTCTTTAGGGTCCAGCTCTCACATCCGTACATGATTAGTAGAAAAATAATCCTTAATCTCTTTGTAACGAAATGAAGAGCTATAAAATAACATACTTGGCAAAGTGTCATAAATTACGATACTAATACATTGACCCTTGCCAGGGAGCAGCATGGATTTACACGTGGCTGTTGTGCTGGGACCCATGGCTGGAAGGCAGATCTGGTGCGGGAGGTATCTGAGCTCCATTATCCCATCGACGGGCTGCTTTGTTCCAAGACGAGGATTAGTGCTAATAATTTCTCCCCAGGGAAGCACTATCTAAATCCAGGGCTTTTTTTTTTTTTTTTTTTTTTTTTTTTGCAGAATCTGTAAATACAGCCAGAGTCTTATTGGGGAGCAGAGAGGGAAGGCACATGTAAGTAGGTCAATCCAAGTGCTTTTGTGTGCTAACAATGACAGAAAACATCAAAGTTTCCACATCACTTAGGCAGTTGTTCTGTTTGTATTGACCAAGTAAGCTAGAAATCCAGGAGGGAGGTGACTTGCAGCATTTAGAAGCCAGAGAGACTTCTGGAGCCAAAAATAAAAGTGTTTTCACATAGAGTTGGGAGATTCTGAGTGGTGGAAGGAACCCTATGCACTTCTTTTTTTTTTCAGCTTGCTTTGCTGTACCTAGACTTGAGAGCTCTCTCTAAGTTTAAGACTGGATGGTTGACCTCCACATACTTTGGAGAAATGGATATTCACAAATGGCTGTGTTTCAAATGTGTTCCCTGATTCAGCTTCTGACAAGTACATGTTATTTATGGAAGGGGTCCTGTCTGTAAAATCTTAGGTAAAATTGTGAGAAAGAGAGGAAGCATCGTAGACTGTGGACAAGGGGACCTGAGCTCTAGACCTAGCCTAGCAGCTGACTTTCTGTGCCCATTGAGACTAGTGGCTTCACCTCTTTACATGTGGTACCATGTTTGAAATTACGAAGTGGATTGGGTGGCTTCTATTAAATACATTAAAAATACATATAAATTATCTCTAAAGTCAAGTCTAAGTAACTTGGGGAGGAATGATATAAAGGCAATTTGCAAATCCATTAGTGAACGAAGGCTTACTAATGAAAAGGAGAGTCTTTCCAGGGGCCACTAGTGGAAATGAACCCATCTGCCAATGCAGGAGATATAAGAGATGTGGGTTCGATCCCTGGGTCAGGAAGATCCCCTGGAGGATGGCATGGCGACCCACTCCAGTATGCTTGCCTGGAGAATCTCCATGGACAGAGGAGCCTGGTGGGCTGTAGTCCATAGGGTTGCATAGAATTGGACACAATTGAAGCAATTTAGCATGTATGCAATGAAAAGGAATAGTTATTCTGTTCCTAAAGTCTCCATGCTTTTTTCATGGAATGATCAAACCTGCCATGATTTTGGCTGTCACCTCCATCTTTGCAGATGAGTCAGTTGGAGCTCACAGAGTCTGCAACTAATCCATATTTTTGGCATCCAGCAAGTAGCAAATGTGAGTCCTTACTCTAAAAAAATTAATAATAATAATAGGAAACATGTATCAAACAGTTTTAAGTTTTACTACTACTATTATTAATTCATTTAATCTTTTCAACAACACTGTGATAGGAAGTTTAGTAGTTTTATTGATGAGGAAAGGGTTGCTCAGAGTAGGTCAATGGCTGTTTCAAGGTCAACAGGTTAATGAAAAGCTGTGAAGACATATTACTTTCTGATTCCACCAGTGGATGGATGAATGGATGGATGAAGCAATGAGGAAATTAACTAGACAAGCCTCTGATGAGGTTTGGACAGATGAATCACCCACAAGCCACATAGGGGTGACCTGGTCATGTGCCTCTTCTCTTTAAAGTCTGAAATGGTTCAACATTGTCTGGAGATGAAAAAATAATAATAAAGATTCTTCCAAATAGTATACAATAACACTACCATTTACTGTTCATGTACTATATGCTACAAAGAATTCAGTGTTTTCTAAAACCAAGTGTCTCATTTAAACCTCATAGTTATTCTGTAGAGAAGTATTATTTATTTTGATGATTTCACAGTAAAGAAACTAAAGGGTCATAGAGGCTAATTAGTTTAGGCATACACCTGGGAATGGGTGACCACATAAGCTGTCATCCTAACTGGGATTGTTTAGATAGAGTCAGGGATGTTTTGATAGTTTTGTTGGGACAAGAAGTATAACCAGGGCTTTTGTGTGCCTACTGGAGGTGTTGTCTTTGTAACTTGAAAGTGGACAACCTGGGGTGTAAGTACTTTATCATCCCAGAGCCCATGTTTCTAACTTCTACCCTCCCAGCCCTGACAAGTCTTCTTTCCATCTGGCAGCTCTTAGCAGTTCCTACAGAGCCGCTTCCAGGCCACCATGTGTGATGTGAGCCATCCCACTCTCCCCGGCTTGGACTGCTTATGAGCACCTCCTCTTTGGCACACTCCTCTGCCTGGTCTGCCCTCCTCCTATTCTTTGCTATACTCCCTTTCAGCCTTCAGAACTCCTCTGTCCACACTTCCCCTGGGAAGTCTTTTGTCAATATTCATTGCCCACTCTCCAATCTCATAATATTTTTATTGTTGTTGTTTATATCTCTTTTGCTTTCTTTCCCACTCAACTGTGATATTTCGAGAGCAGACACACAATCTTGTAACCCTAGGGTCCAGCATGGAGCTCACCACTGAATTAAAGTTGCTTTTAAAAAAAAAAAAAAAAAAATTTGTATTGGAGTATGCTTGCTTTACAATTTTATGTTATTTTCTGCTGTTCAGCAAAGTGAATCAGTCATGTGTATACATACATCCCCTCTTTGTAGGATTTCCTTCCCATTTAGATCAGATGTGGTACATATCTACAATGGAATATCACTCAGACATGAAAAGGAATGAAATTGTACCAATTGCAGAGACATGGATGGACCTAGAGACTGTCATAGGGAGTGAAGTAAATGAAAGAGAAAAACAAATACATTAACACTTACATGTGGGATCTAGAAAAATGGTACAGATGAAACCATTTGCAAATCAGGAAAAGAGACACAGACATAAGGAACAAATGTAGGGGCTAATGATTTTTAAGAAAGAAAGTAAAATCAGAGGAAAAGAAGAAGTATGAATACTTGCAGTTTTGATGGAAACTGAAGATGATTCAGTCCATTCAACTATTCAGCCAATGTTTATTGAGCACCTATCATAATCTAGGTGCTGGAATTTCATTTGTGAATAAAATAGAGAAAGAGTTGTTTTGGAGCAACTTGCTTTCTGAAATGGGACAGATTATACATAAATAATCAGATATCAACCATGAGATGTATATACCAAAAAGGTGAGTCTAAGTATCCTGCAAAAATAGAGAAATCAAGAGAATACATTTCATCTGCAGGGTGCTTGTCCTTTACTGATAGTCTGAATTTTATAGCTGACATCAAGTGTCACTTCCTCAAGGAAAACTTCCCAGCTGACTTCAACACTTTTTTGTAACATCATTTTGAGGGAAGTAGGATGGGAATTATTGTACCCAATTTTCAGATTCAAAGATATGAAATGAGAGCCATGAACAGATTTTCATGGTGATAGAGACTGGGCGAAGGGAAGTGAGAAGTGGACCCAGATCTTCAGCTAACACGATTTTCCTAGAAACTCTGATTAGTTGGAATAGACTCTATCTGAAAAGTCATTAGTGACATCATTCAAAAGCCTCATTTGTAGTATTAAAATATACTCCTATATATTGGGGCTTCCCTGGTGGCCCAGATGGTAAAAAATCTGCCTGCAATGCGGGAGGCTCGGGTTTGATTCTTGGGTCAGGAAGATCCCCTGGAGAAAGAAATGGCAACCCACTCCAGTATTCTTGCCTGGAGAATCCCGTGGACAGAGGAGCCTGGCGGGCTACAGTCCATGAGGTCACCAGAAGTCAGGCAAGACTGAGGGACTAACACATACTGATACTAGTCTTCCGTGGTTGCTGTAATACATGACCACAGATTTGCTGACTAAAAGCAACAGAAAGTTATCCTCATAGTTTTGGAAGTCAGAGGTCTGAAATCAGTACCGCTGGGCTAAAATGCTCCTTCTGAAAGCTCTGAACAATTCCTTTTCACCTCTTCCAGCTTCGTGTGGCTGCCAGCATAACTGTACCGTACTAAGACTTGGAAGGTGATAGGGATATGAAGCCACATTTTGTGTTCAGTCACTAAGTCATGTCTGACTTTTTGTGACTCCATGGATTACAGCATGGCAGGCTTCCTTGTCCTTCACTACTTCCTGGAATTTGCTCAAATTCATTCCATTGAGTTGATTATGCTATTTAAGCACCATATTGTATCCAATACTTAAACCACCTGCGAGAAACCACCCAGGATGGCTGTGATGTGCTGTACTTAGTAGCTCAGTCATGTCTGACTCTTTGCGACCTCATAGACTGTAGCCCACCAGACTCCTCTATCCATAGGGATTCTCCAGGCATGAATACTGGAGCGGGTTGCCATGCCCTCCTCCAGGGGATTGTCCCAACCCAGAGATTGAACCCAGTTCTCCTGCATTGCAGGTGGATTCTTTACTTTGAGCCACCAGGGAAGCTCAAGAATAATGGAGTGGGTAGCCTATCCCTTCTCCAGGGGATCTTCCCCATCCAGAAATCAAACTGGTGTCTCCTGCATTGCAGGCGGATTCATTATCAGCTGAGCTACCTGGGAAGCCCCTAGGATGGCTACAGGCTCTGAAATAGAAGGGAGAGTTTTCAAATCTAAGCTTCTTAAGCTCTGAACTCAGACTTTCCCCACCACTTCGCACTGAAACAATTTTATTACAACAGTAGTTTGTCGTTGTTGTTGTTTTTCCTTCTTTCCTCAACCAAAAACTCTCATCAATAAAGCATCAACTGTTTGCAAAATAATAAGAAACTTTCTCCCTGGCTATGTGTTCGTGGGATGGAACACTGTATTTTTCATGTTGCTAAAGTTTGTGTTCCTTAACAGCAAACTCTGTGTTCTGTTGGTGCGAATTATCCTTGATGACAGTGATGGGTAAACGTCCTTCTTCCAAGAGAGTTAATAGATCTCAGCACCGGGGAAGTCATCTCTTTGCTGCTGTCCCCAGGAGCAATAGGACTTGTTTTTTTATTAGCCCACTGAAGTGTTGGCAGAGGAGGAATCCTCAGTTCTCTTCACCTGTGATTTCTGGTTCCTGAAGCCTATGTATGTCTAGCTTTCAGTCAATTAATATAAAGTTCAGCTAAAGGGGTGCAGGGACCCAATCTCTCAGTTTCAGGGGTTCTAACATGCCTCTGGCTAATTTCACAGTCATCCTCATGTTAATCAATGCATTTTGTCAAAAGTGAGGTCAAAGTCAGGCTGTCCTGTTCTGTGAATGATGATTGCTAAATAATATTAATAGTTAAAAGATGCTAATGTTCCCCCTGACATGTCAGGTTTATATCTCTTTCTCTTTTTTCTGTCATTCTCATGTTATTGATAGATATATGAAAGGCAAAATCTTTCTCCACCCCAGCTCAGACTTAATACAGTGCTGGCGAGCTATTTGTCCCAGCTCCCTAGAGACATCTGAAATTGATTCCAGAGGCTGAACACTCAAATTAGACATTGAAAGCAATGAAGATAAATTTGAAGACGAATTTATCCTGTTGAGGCTCAGAGGACAACTGATAAAACATTTTTAAAACTTTTTAGCTGATAAAATGGATCTTCATCCAGTTTGCCATATACTAGAATCTTGATACACAAATCGAAGAGATGCAGACTCAAGTATCTACCTGTAAGTATTATGTATTGTCAAGTGTCTGCCTAAGTTTGGCTTAAAGCCAAGCTATGGACTTGGCAAGTTGAGGTTGGAACACTGAGGTCTGATGAACTCATGTTCCTTCTAGAACTTCAGTTTTACCCAGTGTGGACAGAATTTAATCTCATACCAGCAGTATTATTTCACTTGCTTATAAGAGTCACAAACAACTGGTTTAGAAAATTTTGGAAACCCAGAGTGTAATATAGCAGGATGCCCTCTTTTAAACTATTTTTTAAGAAGGTGTATTTACATATTTTGTTCATTAGAGACAAAAAAAAAAAAAATCCAAGGTAAATGGTCACAAGAATGCATCTTGAACCAGAGGCAGGATCTAGATATGAAATATAATATAGTCAAGGAAGATCAAAGGTGGGGGTCTCTTCAAGTATTCCCAGAATTTCCTTTTAATTTATTTCATTTTACTCTAGTGTATATACTAGATGTGTGCATGGTCATAGCTTCATTTTGAAACACTGCCCTATCCTAGATATTTTACTTTTTTTGATACAGAGATAATTGTAATTTGCAGTATTGGTCTAAGAAAGTGGGAATACATGGCTTCGTTTTCCAGTAGAATGAGACCATCCATAAAGACATAGTAACAAATTTATACTGAGAGGAAAAACTTCATTTTTCAAGGCCTAGGTATGGGATTATGGGGAAAGAAGATTGGACTTTAGGCTTGACATTTCTATTTCTGAATGAGACCAGTGGAACTAACAGCCTTCTGAGATGTATGATTTGTTCACTGATTCTTAAAACCTTTGAGCTTCCATGTTGAAATTAATTATGGAGAGGCTGAACATTTAGGTAGATTATGATAACATGGGGCTTCCCTCGTGGCTCGTGGTAAAGAATCCACCTGCCAATGCAGGAGCTGCAAGAGATGCTGGTTTGATCCCTGGGCCAGGAAGGTTTCCTAGAGAAGGAAATGGCATTCTTGTATTCCAGTACTCTTTCTCAGGAAATTGCATGGATAGTGGAGCCTAGTGGGCTACAGTTCAAGGGATCACAGAAGAGTTGAACATGATTTGTCAACTAAACAACCCATGATGGTATGAGACACCCCCAGACAGATGTAGGTTAGCTCAACTGTGAAGGTCAGCTGGAGGAAACGGATGCAGAATTGCGTTATAAATTGTGCCATATGTGTGTGTGTGTGTGTGCGCTCAGTTGCTTCAATCAGGTCCAACCCTACGGACTGAAGCCTGCTAGGCTTCTCTGTCTGTGGGATTCCTCAGGCAAGAATACTGGAGTGAGTCACCATTCTCTTCTCTAGGGGATCTTTCCGACCCAGGGATCAAACCTGTGTCTCTTAACATCTCCTGCATTGGCATGCAAGCTCTTTACCACTAGCATCACCTGGGAAGCCATACATTGTGGTACACAAAGGTAATTCAGTTTTTTGAGTGGAATTAGAGAGGATTTTGGAGGCAAACAGTCAATAGTTTGATCCTAGGTTCTTCCATATCCTGAGTGGATTTAGGCAAACAAATTACTGTCTATATATTAGTAAAAATAATAAGCTTAGCTGAAGCTGAAACTCCAGTACTTTGGCCACCTCATGTGAGGAGTTGACTCATTGCAAAAGACCCTGATGCTGGGAGGGATTCGGGGCAGGAGGAGAAGAGGACAACAGAGGATGAGATGGCTGGATGGCATCACCGACTTGATGGGCATGGGTTTGGGTAGACTCTGGGAGTTGGTGATGGACAGGGAGGCCTGGCGTGCTGTGATTCATGGGGTCACAAAGAGTGAGCGACTGAACTGACTGACTGACTGACTGATGCTTCAGTAACAAATAAGCCCCGAATCTCAGTGGCTTAATAGGTTTGTTGCCTGTCATACAATACATCTACTGGGGATATGCCCCATCCCATCAGTTCGGAAGCAGGTGCAAAAGGGTTCCCCCATTTGGAATCATACCTTCCAAAGGCACAGCTTCCCTAGCTGCAATAAAAGGGGAAGCAGCTGAAGAACGTGTGCCATTTCCTCACTGCCTGGGTCTGGAAAAGGCTCAGGTCACTTGTGCTCACAGTCCATATGTCTGATTACAAGGGGCCTGGGAGACGCAGCAGAAGTCATGGAATGCTTGTGTGCGTCCTCATCTCTATGTCTTAGTTTTCCAATTATGCCCACATGGCAGAAGACATGGGATTACACAGTGTTCAACGTGATCTGAACCCACCAAGTTCTCATCCCTAGACAGGATGGTTTAGGAAGAAGGAAGATGGCTTAGGTAAAGGAAGAAGAAGGGCCTCTTCCCTGGATCCTCAGCTTTCTGGAGTTCCCATAACTCTTGTTGAAGACATACAGGTCTGGGTACCCCTGTGATTTGACATTTTAATAGAAATGAAGATAGAAACTAAATTTGCTAAACAGTTTATAGAAGAGAACTTAGCATTTAGTCTAAAAATCCACTCAAAGTAAAAATGCATACCCCTTCAAGTTTAAATTCAACTTTTTCCCCCTTATCTTCTTCCTTCTTTCTTCTTTTTTGATTTACTTTGAAATAAAGTAAGATGAGTTCCTCTTGCTTTTATGATGTGAGTAGAGTTGATATGTGTGTGTGTGAGTGCACAGTTGCATTCAGTTCTTTGCAGCCCCATAGATTGTATCCTGCCAGGCCCCTCTGTCCATGGGATTTCCTAGTCAAGAATACTGGGTTGCCATTTCTTACTCCAGGGGATCTTCCAGACCCAAGGATCAAGGCTTCATCTCTTGCATTGTCAGGCAGATGCTTTACTACTGTGCCACCAGGGAAGCCCAGAGTTGAGATATTCTTGGCCTTTAAGCCATGGCGGACTCTTCTCATCAGAGATATTTCTCTGTCTTCACTCCGTATGGAGCAAATTCAAAATGAAATGCTGTGTTAAGACCATGACATCCTTCTGTGGGCTTTGGGATATGCACAGTGTGTAGCTAAATGTACATTTCATCTCCTGAAACAAAACTCCACCCCACATCTCTCCATATTTATTCATTAAGAAGTTTTCCAGGTAAACTCTTGGAAGGTTCTCACGTGTTGGCTCAGAAGCCACATGAAGCAGAGTGCAGAACACGAGGGGCAGTGACACGACACCCACCACAACAGGCCTCCCGGGCGTGGGTCTGTGCCAGCCAGGGTGCTGAGTCTGGGTGTGTTCACTGTCAAAGTTTGGTTCTTATCAAAGCGGTCTTTGAAACATGGATTAGGTACAAGTATTTATTTGGGAAATGACCCAGGAAATACTCTGTGGGTGTGGGAACAGGAGGCAAGAAAAGGAAGAACTCCAGTGAGAAGCGTGCTAGTGATCAGACTATCACTGCAGGCAGCTGGGTTGCAAAGCTCTCAGGAGCTTCTGAGAGGCACATCCTGTGTGCGTGCCCAGGCGCTCAGTCATGTCCAGCTCTTTGTGACCCCATGGACTCAAGCCCACCAGGCTCCTCTGTCGATGGAATTTCCCAGGCAAGAATACCAGAGTTGGTAGCCATTCCCTTCTCCAGGGGAGTCTTCCAAATCCAGGATTCGAGCCCGCGTCTCTTGTGTCTCCAGCACTGGCAGGGGGATTCTTTACGACTGCACTACCTAGAAGGCCCTGAGAGGCACACTGCAGCTGCTCAGAAACACTTCCTGCAATTTGGGGTCCGATTGGACCATTATGGAAAATGATAGAACTTGAAGAAAATGAAATGTCTATGGTAGTATACCAAAAACAGTACCATGTTTTTTTCTAGATTTAATCCATGGCTTCCACCCTGTGAGTAATTCACAGCCCATCCCCTCATCACTGAAGCCAGAGGTTCTCAGAAGTAAATTTAACTAAGCTGTCTTTTTTTCAAAGACTTTACAAAGGGATCACTTGTTTTAAGATAGCTGCATCCCAAATATAGAAAATGAACTTATAATTATCAAAGTGGAAAAGGGAAGGAGGGATCAATTAGGAGCTGGTGATTAACAGATACACACTGATCTATATACTCCCTGATCGATCAATTGATTTATCTATCTATCTATCTATCTAATAGATAACAAAGACAACTTACTGTACAGCATAGGAAACTCCAGTCCATATTTTGTAATAACCTACATGTAAAAAGAATTTAAAAAAAGAATAGATAAATGCAAATGTATAACTGAACCACTTTGCTATACACCTGAACATAACACGACATTGTAAATCAACTATACTTCCATTAAAAAGAGAGATGGATCCAAGATATCAGGAATCAATCATTAATTGAAATACTGAAAGAAAAGATCAGAGAAAAGCATATAAGAGAGCACATCTCATGCCAAGAGAATGGAACAGCTAAGTGAGTACTCAGCTGTTTGTTATTTCTGCTTTCCATCACTACCCTGGAGAATGATTTTTACCAAACACAGTCTGATCTTGCTATCTCTCACTTACCAGACTGCAGCAGCTCTATGCCACCCATGAGAAGGAGCTCAAACACCTTGCCTAGGCCATTAGGGCTTGTGCTGAGCTCAAGATTATAGCCCTACCTCCTCTACACACCCACTCTCTTTTCTCTACACACCCACATCTTCACTCACACCACTCCTAATTATCTAAGCATATTCTAGTGTTTTAGCCTGAGTTTATACTTGTTGCTCCCTCTCCAAGAAATACCCCCTTTATCTAACCACCCAAAATTGTCACTTCCTATACGTACTCCTTTTACAGTTCTTCCTCAGCGCACAATGGGGTTACTTCCTGATACTCATTGTAAGCTAAAAAGATCAGAGTTGAAATGCATTTAATTCATCTAAGTTACCAAACATCATAGCTCAGGCTAGCCTCCTCTATCATGCCTGGAATATTTACATTAGGCTTCCATCAGCTAACAAAACTCCACTTCATAATTAAGTGTTGAGTATCTAATGTAATTTATTGACTACTGTGCAGAAAATGAAAAACAATGATTGCATGGATACAGAATGATTGTGAGTATATGGGTTATTTACATTTGTGATCATGTGGCCTACTGGGAGCTGTGACATGCGGTCACTGCCCAGCATCAGGAAATAGTCACCCTACCACACAAGCTTAGCCCAGGAAAGTATCAAATTTCCAAATTCAAAGTACAATTTCTACTAAATGTATATCATTTTCACTTGTAAGTTGAACCACTGTTTAGTAAAAAGCCATTTGTATATACTCTTTTTTACACTTCTGTTATAGTATCTTCTCAAATTGCAAAACCTAGCTTGTTTAAATAGCTAATGCATGCTGGACTATAGAGATTTTTTTTTTAATTCATCTTTGCCCTTTGAGCCTATTACTATGTCTAGTATATATAGTAGGTGGGTGCTCAGAGAACATCTACAAGAAGAAAAATGGGTGGGTGGATGAATGACTGATGGTATCCCACAGATCTGTAGTCATAGACAAAAGTGTAAGCACACATTAAAAGTTCTTTAAGCATATCTTTAAGCTGTATATTGTCACCCTGCTTATTTAACTTATATGCAGTGTACATCATGAAAAATGCTGGACTAGATGAAACACAAGTTGGAATCAAGATTGCTAGGAGAAATATCAATAACCTCAGATATGCAGATGACACCACCCTTATGGCAGAAAGTGAAGAAGAACTAAAGAGCCTCTTGATGAGGAGAGTGAAAAAGTTGGCTTAAAACTCAACATTCAGAAAACTAAGATCATGGCATCTGGTCCCATCACTTCATGGCAAACAGATGGGAAACAGTGGAAACAGTGACATAATTTTATTTTAGGGGGGCTCCAAAATCACTGCAGATGGTGACTGCAGCCATGAAATTAAAAGATGCTTGCTCCTTGGAAGAAAAGTTATGACCAACCTAGACAACTTATTAAAAAGCAGAGACATTACTTTGCCAACCAAAGGTCCATTTGGTCAAAGCTATGGTTTTTCCAGTAGTCACGTATGGATGTGAGAATTGGACTACAAAGAAAGCTGAGTGCCGAAGAACTGATGCTTTTGAACTGTGGTGTTGGAGAAGACTCTTGAGAATTCTTTGGACATCAAGGAGATCCAACCAGTCAATCATAAAAGAAATCAGTCCTGAATATTCATTGGAAGGACTGATGTTGAAGCTGAAACTCCAATACTTTGGTCACCTGATGCAAAGAGCTGACTCATTGGAAAAGACCCTGATGTTGGGAGGGATTGGGGGCAGGAGGAGAAGGGGATGACAGAGGATGAGATGGCTGGATGGCATCACCGACTCCATGGACATGAGTTTGAGTAAACTCCGGGAGTTGGTGATGAACAGGGAGGCCTGGCGTGCTTTTGTCCAGGGGGTTGCAAACAGTCGGACACGACTGAGCGACTGAACTGAACTGAAGCATATCTTTGTGTTTTGTTATTTAGGAAATTGTGTTTATATTCAGTCCCTAAATCCAAGGACAAGGATATCTTTCCCCAGCTGAAGAGTCTTTGAAATATTAGCCTGCCCTTATTAGACCTGTACTCATCAATAAGGTAGCCACTATCCACATGTGGCTATTGACAATTTGAGATGCAGCTACCTGGACTGAGACCATGAATTTTATATTTTATTTGATTGCAATTAATTTTAATTTTTACTTAAAAGCTGATGCTTTATTTAGTTTATGGAAAACTTCATGCTTGAAACAACTTGGATATGGAAATCAATTCTTCCAACTGTAAATTTAAGAAGTCTAAATACAGATAATGTATTTTAGATGAAAATTTAGCACCTGAAAGTATAAATACATGTGGGATTTCAAAAATTTAGAGCTAAAAACCATAAAATACCATATTAATAACTCATACATTACAAATTGAAAAGTTTATATTTTTGATGTATTGAGTAAAATATATCACTAAAATAATTTTATAGCTTTTTTTTTTTTTACTTATTTTAATGTGGTTACTAGGAAATTTTGAATTGCTAATATGGTTTGCTTTCTATTTCTGCTGCACAGGGCAGCTCTACATCAGCATGTAGCAGATGCTGGATCTTATCTATTTCAAAGTAGATAGTAATGATCAGCCTCAGTTTGAACTTCCCTTATGCAAATTCTGCCTTTTAAGTGCACCAAGGTAAATTATTTACTGACTTTAGGCTCAAAAACCACTACTAAACTCTGATCTGAAAGGCTGGGGCTGGGATTTTACAACTCTTTTTCCAAACTCTCTGATCATTTGGCTTCCCGTAAGCTTTGGCCAATCTTCCTAGGTGGCACTAGTGGTAAAGAACCCACCAGCCAATGCAGGAGACGTAACAGAAGCTGGTTCAATCCCTGGGTGGGGAAGGTCCCCTGGAGGAAGGCATGGCAGCCCACTCCAGTGTTCTTGCCTGGAGAATCCCATGGACAGAGGGGCCTGGCGGGATACAGTCCATGGGGTCACAAGGAGTCAGACATGACTGAAGGGACTTAGCACACACAAAGTCGGCCAATAGAAGAAGGTTGGAAGGTGGGGGGTGGGGAGAAAGAGAAAACTTTTTCTCTGTCTTCTTATTCCTATCAACCTCACCCCAAGAGCAATAATTTTTTTCCAGCCTCAGGATATTCTTAGCACTCCCAGGATTGATCCCCAGAGTCTACTCTAGGACACCAGAACAATAGAACACCAGCTACTTAACAGAAGTCTGAGTACCAGCTCTTTCTTCCTTTCTTTTTTTTTTTTTTTAATTCTCAGTCCTAAGGTGGCAACTGTTCTTTTAGTTTTTATTTAGTTTTTATTTCAGAGTTATCTAAGCTTTTGTTTTGTACACTTCTATTTTTCAGTACTTGTGTGATTACTTAAATCCCTTCTTGAAATGTATAATGTTGTTCTGCTTTTCTGATGAGAACCTGAATAGTACAAGTATGTTTGAAAATGTAAAGCACAACTAAAAATAACTTAAACATCAAAGAATGAATCACAGTAACAACTGAAAATAATTACTTTTATAATTCCA
Source organism: Dama dama (assembly GCF_033118175.1). NCBI lineage: Eukaryota > Metazoa > Chordata > Mammalia > Artiodactyla > Cervidae > Dama > Dama dama. The sequence goes on from NC_083693.1 coordinate 69,613,185, forward strand.
TCCTATGGAATTATAGGAACACACTATGAACACTCTAGTGAACACACTATGGTGGCTCAGATGGTAAAGAATATGCCTGCGATGCAGGAGACCGGAGTTCGATCCCTGGGTTGAGAAGATCTTCTGGAGAAGGAAATGGCAACCCACTCCAGTATTTTTGCCTGGGGAATCCCATGGACAGAGGAGCCTGGGGGGTTATAGTCCATGGGGTCACTAAGAGTTGGACAGGACTGAGTGACTAACACATTTATAATGAACACACTATAATCAAAAGTTGTGAGATGCAGCTAAGGCAAGATTTAAAGGGAGATTTATAACTTTAATCAGCTTTATTAGAAACAAACAAACAGAACTCCCTCAAAACAAAATCAGTGACCTTTGAGTACAAATAAAGACATTTTTAAAAGAACATAAAAACAAACCTTAAACAAATAAAAATGATAATAAAAAGTAGGAGGAGAAATAAATTAATAAAACTAAACGAACAATAGAGAAAAATGAACCAAACTCTTTGCAAATAATATATTTATATCTGATGACACATATCAAGCAAACAGAGAAAAGCTAAAAAATATTGTAATATGAAAGAATACAATTGCAGATAGAGAAGAGATAGAAATTATAAGAGGAAATTATAAGCAATTTAATGCAATAAATGTGAAAAACATAAATGTGAAAATAGTTGGAAATACTACATTTGTAAAACGTGCTTTATGAAAAAGCTGCAGCTGCTAAGTCGCTTCAGTCATGTCCGACTCTGTGCGACCCCATAGACGGCAGCCCACCAGGCTCCCCCGTCCCTGGGATTCGCCAGGCAAGAACACTGGAGTGGGTTGCCATTTCCTTATCCTAGACAACATAAATAGAGATAAAGTAATTGAATTACCAATTAATGACTACTTAAAAAAATGAACTGTATTTTACATGAAAGTTTATGTCAGGCAAGACTTAATATTTTCTTTCTCTTATCTGACCAACAGAAGAAAAAAATTGAGAGAATACACTTTATTTTGTGACTCTAGAATAATCTTCTTACCAAAACTAGAGACATATACTATGAGAAAAAAAAATTATGGCAAAGTTACTTGTTAATAAATATAATTTATGACTGTAAGTAAAATAATCTGAAATAAAATAGTATAAAATGAATTAAGCAATGTGCAAAATAATCAGGTTTAGATTAACCCAGAAGCAGAAGGATAATTTTTAAAGACAAATTAATATGGCTTACCATATTAAGGAAGAGAGTGAAAAAGCTGGCTTAAAACCTAAGATTATGGCATCTAATCCCATCCCTAATCCCATCCCTTCATGGCAGATAGAAGGGGGAAAAGTGGAAACAGTGGCAGAATTTATTTTCTTGGGCTCCAACATCACTGTGGATGGTGACTGCAGCCATGAAATTAGCAGATGCTTCCTCCTTGGAAGAAAAGCTATGACAAACCTAGACAGCATATTAAAAAGCAAAGACATCATCTTGCCGCCAAAGGTCCATATAGTCAAAGCTATGGTTTCTCCAGTAGTCATGTATGGATGTGAGAATTGGACCATAAAGAAGGCTAAGTGCTGAAGAATTGATGCTTTTGAACTGTGGTGTTGGAGAAGACTCCTGAGAGTCCCTTCCTTGGACAGCAAGGAGATCCAACCAGTCAATCCTAAGGGAAATCAGTCCTGAATATTCGCTGGAAGGACTGATGCTGAAGCTGAAACTCCAATACTTTGGCCACCTGATGCTAAGGGTCAACTCACTGGAAAAGACTCTGATGCTGGGAAGGATTGAAGGCAAGAGGAGAAGGGAGTGACAGAGGATGAGATGGTTTGATGGCATCACTGACTCAATGGGTATGAGTTTGATCTAACTCTGGGAGATAATGAAGGACAGGGAAGCCTGGCCTCTTGCAGTCCATGGGGTTGCAAAGAGCTGGATGGGATTGCCACTGAACAATGCCAACAACCATATTAACAGAATAAAGGAATAAAATCATCTTGATCGTAGATGCAGAACTGTTGATGGAATTCAAAAATTATTTATCATCTTAAAAAGTCTCCTAACAAGCTATAGACTAACTCTGTTAATTTTTCGAGTCTAAGGGCATACTCACTAGTAACACATTGGTATTCCGTTAGTAGTTAAGTAAGACTAGTGGCTCTCACGTCACTGCTCAGGCTAGCACTGTGTTGGACTAACTACAACAGAAAGCAAGACAGATTGATCAAAGGACAAGAGCTATCAAAGGAGAGACTAAACAAGCATTATCAGCAAAATTATTGGGAAGATTTCAGCAAGTTAGCTGGAAACATGTACACTTTATTTAATCCATTATATTTCTATAAAGAGACATGATTGCAGAAGTTTCTAATACTGTTTATTAATACAATAACAACAAAAATGCAAGGCATCATAAAACAGATCCAACTAAAACTTTGCAATTCAATAGGAACTTTTAGTTTGACAGCCTTAACTATGACTACATGTGTGTGCATGTAGTTGTGCCCAACGTTCATGTTGCAATGATACAATAATGACAAGATGTTAATTCTACTCAATTCAGTCTGTAAACCCAATGTTATTTTGATCAAAATCTCAGTGAGAATTTTATGGATCTTGATAACTCACTAAAATTTATATGATAGAGAAAAGGGCAAGATCAATGTGGTGGGACTTAACCTCTCTGACATAAATATTTACTATAAAGTAACATTAACAATAAGAGTGTGTTAATGGGTATAATAGGGAGGAAATAAAGATCAGTGGAATAGAACAGAAAATTCAGAAGCTAACCCATGTGTTAATACATATGGAAACTATTTATGGCAGAGATGGTAAAAAAGATTAATAAGTATATTTTCTCAAAAAATGCCACCTACCTTATCAGGTAAATATCACAGCATTTTGACACAATAGAAATTATTCATTACTACTTCATGAGAAGCATTGATTGTCAGGTGCCTCTCCTAACAGTTGTAATTCCAAGACCTGTGTTTTCAATGTCATGAATTCAGCATCTTCCCTATATGGTGTCCCTGTCCACCTCAATCAACCAACTTAAGCTAGTGAAGAAACAAACATGGGGTACCACTTGTGGGAGCATTTTTGCGGACCAGACTTGGAAGTGTGAACATCATGATCATCCATAGTCTGTTGGATTGGACTCAGTCCTACTCAACAGCCAAAACTCATGAGTGCCTGGGGTGGGGGTGGGACTGGGAGGGGAGTGAAGTCCAGTTTGCTGGAAGGAGGAAGAGAAATCAGGTTTGATGAATTGTATATTAGTCCTTGCCACAGATTAGAAATAATATTCTATTTGATGAATGGTGCAAGATAATTGGTTTTGCTTTGAGAATAAAAGAAAATTAGAGTTCTACTTAACATCATTTACAAAAGTGCCTTCTAAGTGGGTTAAAGACCTAAGCGTAAAAGCACAACCTCAGAAGACAGAGAAAAACAATGTTTTTATGGTCTTAAGTTAGGTAAGAGATCTCTCTCTCTCTTTTTAATGCAGGACATATACATCTCAAATAAAAATGGAAAGACATAAATAAATTTTACTAAATTTACTAATCATGGAATGAAAAACTGAAAATGTGGAGCAATAAATGTAACCAAGGCATCAGTATTCAGAACACACAAAGAAAACCTATAAAACAATAAGAAAAATGTAAGCAATTGTAGAGAAAAATTGGCAAGGGTACGAATAAGCAGTTCAGTAATGAGGAAATCTGGAGTGTTGAAGACATCAAAAGAAGTGTAATATCACTATAAATCAGGGAGACAAAATACTGTGAAAATGTCCATTTTTTAAAACAAATCGATCACAGTTAGAATTGACAAGAATCTGTAAGTGGGATCTCTTATACACAGCTGTGGGAGTATAAATTGGTACACATACTTTGGAAAATAAATATCAATATTTAGTTAGGTTGAAGATATTTTTGTTCTATAAGGCTTTTCTAGTGGCTCAGCAGTAAAGAACCCACCCGCTTATGGAGGAGACATAGGTTCCATCTAGGGTCAGAAAGATCCCCTGGAGAAGGACATGCCAACCCACTCCAGTACTGTTGCCTGGGAAATCTCATGGACAGAGGAACCTGGCGGGCTATAGTCCATGGGGTCAGAGAAGAGTTGGACACAATTTAATAGACTCAACAACAAATTAAAGTTCTATAACCCAGCAATTCCATTCCCAACTCTATATTCTATAGCGGCTCTCACCATATGAGGGAACCAAGTAAAGGAATTTTCACTGGCTTTATTTTTAACAAAAGAACATAGAAACAATCTGAAGCTCTATCAACAGGGGAGTCTATTAAAATTCTGTTATATTCATACACTCAAATACCATACAGCAGTTACAATAAATGAAGTAGAGATAGGTGTAACAACAGGATAAAAATCTCAAAATTGCTGTTTAAGGGGAAAAAAAAGAAGATTTACTGGATGTTATGTATTATATGATGCAAACAATATAAAGTTGAATATGAAGCAAATAGTATATAGTGTGATTATAGATAAAAGGGAAAAATGTACAATTCATATGAGAAGGGTAAGTAATACATTTAACTTGGTAATTGGTTCATTTTATGGACAGAGGCAGGACATGTTTGGGGAAGGAGTGAACAAGAGGCCTTTATTGATAATCATGAATTTATTTACAAAATGAGACATAAAGACTCGTTAGACATAGAGACTACTATGTATCAATAGATGAATGTACGGATGATTGGGGACAGTGTTGTTCTTTATATTATTTGCCATCACTTGCTATATGCTAAATATAGTTTATAATTTAAAAAAAAATTTAAAATTTAAAAAAAAAAAGGTTCAGAAAAACTTCTTTGATCTTATTCAGGCATCACCTCGTAGATCAGTCCGTAAAGAATCTGTCTGCAATGCAGGAGACCCCGGCTGGATTCCTGGGTTGGGAAGATTCCCTAGAGAAGGAAATGGCAACCCACTCCAGTATTCTTGCCTGGAGAATCCCATGGACAGAGGAGGCTTGCAGGCTATAGTCCATAAGGTGGCGAGAGTCGGACATGACTTTGTGACTAAACCACAGGTTTCTCCTCCATAAAAACCCTATGAAAAAATCCTTTTTCCAATTCTAATTTCCACTTCTTCTGTCTCAGGTGATGGCTCTTGACTATCCTTTTATTTTTAATATTGATTTACTTTTTTATTTAGGGACTTCCCTAGTAGCTTAGATGGTAAAGAATCTGCCAGCAGTGCAGGAGACCTGGGTTCAATCCCTGGGTCGGGAAGATCCTCTGGAGAAGGAAATGGCTACCCACTCCAGCATTCTTGCCTGGAGAATTCCATGGGCAGACCGTGGGGTCACAAAGAGTTTCTCTCCATAAAAAGCCTATGAAAAATCCTTTTTCCGATTCTAATTTCCATTTCCTCTGCCTCAAGTGATGGCTCTTCACTATTCTTTTATGTTTAATATTTATTTAGTTTTGGTTGTGCTGGGTCTTCCTTGCTGTGAGTGGATTTTCTCTGCTACAAGAAGTGAGGGCTACTCTTTAGTTGCAGTGTGTGAGCTTCTCACTGCAGTCGCTTCTTTGTCGCAGAGCACCAGCTCTAGAGTGTGCAGGCTCAGTAGTTGTGGCATATGGACCTAGTTGCCCCGTAGCATGGAATCTTCCCTGACCAGGGATCTAACTCATGTCCCCTGCATAGGTAGGAGGATTCTTAACCACTGGGCAGCAGGGGAAGTCCTGTCATTCTTTACTGCACGTCTTGTAACTATGTTACTATGAGCTCACCTGGATAAGAAGATTCGACTTTTGAGAGCAGATTCTTCAAGGGATAAAACTTCAACTCCTTTATGTTACCAAATGTGGTCAAATGGAATAGTTTTCTAAATTCTTAGGCAGTTTAAGATTTGAAAAACAAATACACAACTATGTGGCTTAACTTGCGTGGTGATGGATGCAGATGCTACAAAACCTAACCTGCCCATCGTCAGAGGTGGTAAGGACTGTAAAAGAAGAGGAGATTGTGATTGTGGCTCTGTAATCTATGTCATTGTAAAGAACCCCCCCACAAATATCCTGGGCTGGTAGCTTAACAAGAGAGAGGAAAAAAGCAGAAGATTAGCATGACTGTGACATTTTCCATGCCTCTGATGCCTGTGAGCTGTTTTCAGTAATCATTTTTGATGAACTAGTGATGATACAAATGAATAAAATTGTAAAGTCACAATAAGCAAGCAATATAAAGGCAGAATATTATTACTCACAAAATTATTATGTGTAAATTATTATCATTCTAATTGTATTTTCCTTGCAATAGCCATAATAATGTACACGTGTTTAACATTTAATGAGTCTGAGTCAACTGCATACACTCTGGTATGCCCAGGACAGCCCTGCTTTATGCTGTTGTCAGCTAAGTTGGGCTTGTTACTGTTGTTCAGTTGTTAAGTTTTGTCCAACTCTTTGAGGCTCTAAGGACTGCAACACGTTAGGCTCCCCTGTCCTTTACTATCTCCCGGAGTTCACTCATATTCATGTCCAGTGAGTCGGTGATGCCATCCAACCATCTCATCCTCTGTTGCCCACTTCTCCTCTGCCTTCAATCTTTCCCAGCATCAGGGTCTTTTCAAATGAGTCAGCGCTTCACATCATGTGGCCAAAGCATTGGAGCTTCAGCTTCAGCGTCAGTCCTTCCAATGAATAGTCAGGGTTGATACCCTTTAGGATTGACTGGTTTGATCTCCTTGCTGGCCAAGAGACTCTCAGGAGTCTTCTCCAATACCACAGTTCAAAAGCATCCATTCATTGGTGCTCAGCCTTCTTTATGGTCCAGCTCTCTCTTTATGGTCCAAGTTGGACTTAACTCTTGGTAGTATCCTGGTTTGGAGACCTTATATTAAGGCAGATTGATTAAAAAAAATTAGTGTGCTTCATTTTCGACACTTATTGAGAGAGGCTTGGGGTCTCACTTTGTATCTCTGAACTGGTTTCCTGCTGGCAACACTAAAGGTAAAAACACACCTACCCATCCTTCACCTCAGACCCCATCCACCACCAAGTCAGGCTGACATTCATCTTCATTCTCTCTCTTCTCAAATCTCCCTGGGTCTCCTGCATTGCAGGCATACTCTTTACCATCTTAGCCACCAGGGAAGCCACTTGAATCTCCAACCCTGGTCAAAGTGGCCATCTCCTCTTATTAGGATTGACTACGTAACTGGTGGATCCCAGTGAAAATAAACACACAAGAAGGGGAGAGTGGGACAAATTGGGAGTGTAGCATTGACTTATATAAACTACAGCATGTAAAACAGATACCTAGTGGGAAGCTGCTATAAAGCACAAGGAATTCAGCTTGGTGCTCTGGATGACCTGGATGGGTGGGGTTGGGGGGCGTGGTCCAAGCGGGAGGGAATATGTGTTTACATATAGCTGATTCACTTCATTGTACAGCAGAAATGAATACAACATTGTAAAGCAATTATATTCCAACATAAAATAAGAATTTCAAGATGGTGACAGATTGTTAAACCAAAAGCAGGGGCTTCCTATTTGCAAGGCCCCATGTGTCTGCCACCATCCTAATGCCCACCATTCTGGGCACACAGAATGGAATCAGGCTGCTCTCCTTATTCAGGGCTGTGCCATGAGTTAAAGATGGTATTCAGTGGCCCCTTGATCTTCCTTTTTCCTGGCCACTCACTCGTATATTTGCTTTCTCGTCTGTGGCCTTGGCAAAATGACCAGGTTCTATGCGTTTCCATTTCCTGGTGGGTAGATAGAGAGGTCAATGCCTTCCCATGAAGATAATGCCAAGCTTCAATAAGATCGTGTGTTCCAAGGTGCAGGGAGTCGACCAGTCTCTCCCCGCTGTGATGACCAGCCCTGGCCTGCTTGCTGTCCGTCGCTAACCTTCCCATGTGTGTGACGTGCTGGGCTCACAGCTGGATCTGGGACCCCAAGGCTCACACAGCAGACGTGACCCCCATCCTCTGGGGCTCACAGGGAGCGAGAGACAGACAGTAGTCCACCTCAGGAAGAACCCTGGATTCCTGCCAATGTAAGAAGGTGGAGAGAAACGCAGTCCCTGTAATAAAGGAACTGACCCTGGGGAACACAGCTTTCTTGGGTCTGTAACAATTGAGCTAAGATCTGAAGACCAAGAAGAGGCCGGAGAAGAAAAATGGATGGGAGAGACATTCCTGGCAGAGTTCAGTGTGAGCAAAGGCTTTGGGGACATGTGATGCTTTAAGAAAGGACCGGCAGTGAGGCTGAGCAGACAGTGGGAGGGAAGGTGGAGAACTTGCAGAGGGCAGAGGAGGGAAGGCTGGGGTGGGGGCTGGGGTTGTTATCCTCAGGGTTGGGAGCCCACTGAAGACTTTGAAGCAGGGAATTCCATTGGCCTATCACAGGGGACATGAGGGGACTGATTGACATGACCAGAAGCCATGGACCTATGATCAGAGAACTCCTCTCTAAGTAACCAAGGATTAAGAAATTAAACTTTTCTAGTTATCACGGTGTAGGGAACCATGAGCAGCAAAGTCTCCAGCGACACCCTCTACGAGGCGATGTGGGAAGTGCTGCATGGAAACCAACGCAAGCGCAGGAAGTCTTTGGAGACAGTGGAGCTTCTGATTAGCCTGCAGAACTATGACCCTCAGAAGGACAAATGCTTCTCGGGCACCGTCAGGCTTAAGTCCACTCCCCGCCCCAAGTTCTCCATGTGTGTCTTGGGGGACCAGCAGCATTGTGATGAGGCCAAGGCTGTGGATATCCCCCAGATGGACATTGAGGTGCTGAAGAAACTCAACAAGAATAAGAAACTGGTCAAGAAGCTGGCCAAGAAATATGATGCCTTTTTGGCTTCAGAGTCTCTGCTCAAGCAGATCCCCCGAATCCTGGGCCCAGGCCTGAACAAGGCTGGTAAGTTCCCTTCCTTGCTGACCCACAATGAGAACATGGTGGCCAAAGTTGATGAAGTCCATGATCAAGTTCCAGATGAAGAAGGTGCTGTGTCTGGCAGTGGCTGTTGGCCACATGAAGATGACAGATGATGAGCTTGTGTACAACATCCACTTAGCTATCAACTTCCTGGTGTCATTGCTCAAGAAAAATTGGCAGAACGTCAGGGCCTTGTACATTAAGAACGCCATGGGCAAGCCCCAGCATCTGTACTAAGGCACAACTTAATAAACCATACTAAACCATCAAACAAACAACAACAAAAAAAAGAAATCAAAATACCTGTTTCTTTTGACTTGATTTGGGTCCAGCCTCCAAAACACTACAGGAATAAAACATCCCTGGGAGCAAACTTGGATAAGTGTGCATCTCTTTCTCTGCATCCCTAGGACAGGTCTGGGACAGATGACCCAAAAGAAGAACCCAGAATGATCATGGCTTCTTGCCTCCAAACCAAGCTGCTGTGGAGACCGAGGCATCCTGTAGGGCAAACACACAGAGGGAGGAGCCCAACTCTTCCTCCTTGTTTAAGTAGACTCTTCCCCCCAGAAGCTGGTTTTAAACAGACCAGCCCAGCATGGAGTGAAGGGCCCGTTGTAAGAGTTTCTCCATGGAGGGGGCGTCCTAACCCTGTTTGTCCTTTGATCTGCACTGGGAAGGACAAGCAGTGCCCAAGAGGGCACCCGGACAGTCAGTGCAGGTTCCGAGGGCCTTTTTCCCTGTTCCAGTTCATGGAATGCCAGGCCTCCCTGGAAGGGAGCTCATTTACTTTGAGCAATGGAATGCAAACCTTCCATCTTTTCCCCCCAAATATTAGTATATAGAAAATTTTAATGTATGAACCAGACACAGTGAAGTTGATTTTGCAGAAAGGGGAGCAGGGGACCTAGCTTATCCCTACCTTGTCCCCAAACCCTGTATCTGGAACAGGATGCGTCAGCAGAACTCTAGGATGCAGTGCGTGTATTAATTGCTCAGCTGTGCCCGACTCTTTCAGACCCCATGGCCTGCAGCCCACCAGGCTCCCCTGTCTGTGAGATTTTCCAGGCAAAGATACTGGAATGGTTTGCCATTTCCTTCTCCAGGAAAGATGCAGTGAGGCAACCTGAAATCTGTAATCTCATGGAGAGATGAGGGAACATAGGCTGGCCTGAGCTAAGAAAAGTTGACTATGGCATTCAGCCTCTGTCTTGACCTTACCCTCATATTCTTAAGGGAGATGTGACATGCTCTGTTGGAATGGCCTCCAGATCTGGGGTTTCAGAGTCACACTCAAGATGAAGGAAGCCTTCCTCCTGCTTCTGTGTCTCCCCCGGGCAAGTCCCTCAAGACCCCCGAGCTGTCCTCCCAACCCCAGCACCAAAGGATGGGGCTGTGGGTCTGGAGATGAGCAGCACTATGTTGGCATTGATTCCTCACTCGGGGCCTTGCTGACACTCTCTTGGGGACCACCCCACTATGTGCTGTAGGATGGCATTCATTTGCAAGTGTTGCCACAGCCAATCATCACAATTGGATGGTTTCAAACAATAGAAATATATGTACTCATTCTTCTGGAGGCTGGAAGTCCAAAACCAGGGTGTTGACAGGAAGTAGATCCTTCTGGAGGTTCTGAGAGAGAATCCCTTTCATGTCTCTCTCCCAGCCTCTGGTGACTTCGTTGGCAGTTCTTGGCTTCTAGATGCATCACTCTAATCTTTTTCTCCACTCATCATCACATGGTCTTTCCCTCTGTGGGTTTCTGTGTCTGTGGCTTATTTTTTTTTCCTGCAAGGACTTGTGATTGGATTTAGGGCCCTTCTAATCCAGGGTGAACTCACCTAGAGTTCACCTTAATTGTATCTGCCAAGACTTTCCAAAGGAGGACACATTTTGAGGTTCTCGCTAGACATAGGTTTTAGAGATCACAATTCAAGCCAGTACAAAGATAAAGAGAAATTTCCAGCACAGTCCCTGCCTATGAAGATCACAGGGTCGAGAGAGGGGCACACTCCTGAATAGACAATGGCTTTCTCACCCCATCTCTCTGAGTCTCGCTTTCCTCCTTATAAACAAGGAGACACTTGCACAAAGTCATAGCCGAGAAGAAAGGATGTAATTTACACAGAGCTCTGGCCTCAACCCACAGCCCCAGCTATGTTGATTGTTTAGATCTTTTGGGGTGTGGGCAGGGCTCTGCCAGGGACCCCCAGAGGAGCTCAGTCTTACCAGGGAGAGAGGGTGACCCCTCCTCTGAGACACGTGGGAAGCGTGGAGGGAAGAGGATGCCTGGATTCCATGGCCAGACCATCTGAATTGAGACCTTCCAGGGTACAACCTGGGCACTGGAAGTCTTGAATACCATCAGGTGAGCCCAAGGCTGAGAACACTGGCTGCCCTTGAAGCATGAGTAAGAGCCGCCAACTGAAAGAGGATGGACCTTCCAGGCCGAGGTCTTAGCTTCTGGGAAAGCCCAGCAGTGAGACGCCTCCTGCCTTGTGGGTTGCTGGAAGTTGGCTGGAGCTGCCGGACATCCAAAGAGAGGTGACAACCATCTCAGCCAGAGAAGATCAGGCACCCCCGGCACAGAGATGGGTGGGGGCTTCTCTCGAAGGCTAGGCAGTGGGTGCCTAGCTAGCAGGGTGCCTGATGGACACATGTGCTAAGTCGCTTCAGTTGTGTCCGACTCTTTGCGACCCCATGGACTGTAGCCCACCAGGCTCCTCTGTTCATGGGCTTCTCCAGGCAAGCATACTGGAGTGGGTTGCTATGCCCTCCTCCAACAGTTAGCACCTAATTAAGAGATAGCGAATCCGACACGACCGGGCAGCAGATGGGTCGAAGACGGAGACCTAAGTGGTGTTTATAGGCCAGGAAGGCACTGCTCTGCAGCCCCATTTGGTTGCTTTGATCCTTAATCCCAGCCTCAGGTGGGTGTCCCCAGAGCCAGACAGCACTAATCAGGGTGACAGCAGTCATACAATTGAACACAAGCGGAGCAGGGTCAGGAAGACAGAGAGAGCAAGAGAGAAGAGGGAAAAAAAGAGTCTTCACGGGATAAAATTACCAGGCAAGACAGAAGGCTCGGAGCCGCTGGGGCGGGCTCCCCCGCCCAGGAGTCTGCCCTGGCCACCCCCAGTCTCCACCAGGGCCAGGCCAGCAGATGCTTCCAGTCTGCGATGGGAGCCTGGGGAGAAGGCCCGCCCCATACCTTACAGTGGGGCGAAGGTCAGGGTCTGAGACAGGGGCTTTCTGAACGCAGAGGAAGAATATGGAATCAATGGACAGGGCAAGAGAAAGAGACCCATGGCTGCCTTGGTCACTGAAAACCTTACCCCTTCTTCCCTCCTTCTTCTTGTTTAGTTGCTCAGCCATGTCTTGACTCTTTTGAGACCCTGTGGACTGTGGCCCCTCCAGGCTCCTCTTTAATGGGATTCTCCAGGCAAGGATACTGGATTGGGTTGCCATTTCCTTCTCCAGGGGATCTTCCTGACGCAGGGATCGAATCTGCTTCCCCCGCATTGGCAGGTGGATTCTTTACTACTAAGCCCACCAGGGAAGCCTCCTTCTTCATTGTGAGGTGTCAAACTAAACAAGACACAGCCAAAGGCTGGTGTTAGCGCTTAACATTTAATGAGAGCTTCAAAACTGTATCTCAGCCATACTTAAATGAATAATTTTTTTCTCTGAAAAAAAAAAAAAAGAGAGAGAGAGAGAGAGGGAGAGAGAAAGGGGAAAAAAAAAAAAAAAAAGATGATGGCTCTGAGATGTATTCTGCCACTCAGGCTTGGATACCGATCAGTTATCTGGATAATTAAGCAGTATCAGCAGGCAACCAGATCCCCGAAACTTGATATTAATCCGTCCCTCTTAATAGTAACACAGCGCTGCCGCAGTAGAACTGAACCGAGACCTGCTAATCCTCTCCCCGCGTTCCGGCATCAGCACACAGGGCTGCTTTCCCAGAGAGGTTCAGGGCATGCTATCAGCAGCTTAAACCTCATTTCAGCTTTGAATCAAAGTATATTAGGGAAGTCTGAAAGAGTCGAGATGACTGCAGATTTCCCAGTGAGGGAATAATTCAGAACTGCCTTGCCAGTGGCCAAGGGGCAAGGCGACCGGCTTTCAGGGTTGTCTCTCTCTGAGGTTTGTGTTCAAACCAAAGGCAGCCAACAACTGCCTCTCTCTCATGTCAGGGCATCTGGGGTTTTGCTGCCTTGATTCCCCCACCCCACTAAGACCCCACCTTGTACCTCTGGCCTTCAGACCCACTGGCGTGCTGTGGGAGCCCAAGAGTGGGGATAAATCTCCACTGGTGTCCATGTCAAGTCTGGGGGGTTCTGGGTCTGCTCCCTTGCTGCCCAGGTTTGGTCTCTTGACTCTGCTTCTCATTTCATCTCTCTCCTTCCCCTCTGGATGATGCTTTCGCTTCTGACTCCTTGCCTCTAACTCCGGAGCCCTCCTGTAGATTACAAACAAATTTCAGTTTTGGTCTGAGACATCCCAATGTCTTTACTGTGAGCAAATCCCTTAAGCAGATGTTCAGGACACAGGATCTGAAAAAAAGCTCACATATGTCGATACACACCAAGAAATGTCAATGAATTGCTGGGGCCGATGGTTTAAAATGACGTCTGTCCTGTAGACATGATTTTGAACAGCAGCAGAATGAGCTTTGTGAAGCACCTGTTTGACCATGTCCCCCGTGATTGAAGCGTCCAGGTGCTGTTTGACCATGTCCCACCTACTTAAGGCATCCAGGTGCCTTGGCCGTGCTCTTTGGGAAAGACCAGCATTCTTGAGGGGCCTCGTATTGTTTTCCATCTCATGCACATCCCACCCTCATCTCTCCCATGAACATCTCAACTTCCATCCAGCCTATGGGCAGTGTCCGTTCTTCCCCAACTTAAACCATCTAGTCTCTGTCTGAACCCCCTTCTTTGCACTCAGGAGATCCTCCTGGTCCCCCAGCTCCCAGTTTAGATCTTTCTTGTCCAGGGTCCCTTCTGTGGCCCCTCTTCCCCAGGGCCAGGTCTCAGGGGTGTCATTCTGAGAACTCGGTTGTTCCTTCAAGGCAACCTTTGAGTAGAGTGGGAATAATAATACTGACCCGGCATGGTTCGGGGTTTAGAGGTAAAGGGTGAGAAAAGGCTTGGGGCCAATCCAGAGTGAAAATATATCCATCATCTGGGGTCAGCCCTGCCAGCCTGTTCTTCAGATGGTCCCCAGAGGACCCCAGGCCCTTGTGTTCTTACTTCCTACATCCACCCCAGGGGATGGACCCTCAGCTACTTCCATGAAGAGGCAGCATTGGGAGGTCAGTTTGCTGAGCATCATGGACTCATGCATTATGGGAAGTGGGGCCAGCTTCCGTGCCTCTGTGTATAAAATAGTGATGAGCTCAATTCTCGGTGACAAACAGGAGGATGACGGAGGGAGGGGGTGCATGCGTATTGACAACGGAGAGTGTTGCTACCTTTACCTTTCACTTATTATTTGTACAAAAATGGGAAAATGTTTTTACAGGCTGAGCCAATGGTGCTACAGAAACTGAATTAGAGCATCCTTAATTAATATGTCAGAATATAAGAAATGATGAAACTATGTATAATTAAATTCTTGCGCTGAAACAGGATTCAAAAATGCAACCGAAATAGCAGCACTACGTTTTTCCTTTTACTCTTTCATCCCCTCCCTCCCCGACCCCCTCCTTCCCCTTTCCTCTGGAAAAATAATAATAATAATGCAAAAAAGACGTGTTGAGGCTGTGGCAGCTGCCACCTGCATCGACCTCGAAGACGAATGGGTAGCTGGTGCTGACAGCCTGGTCACCCCCAAAATTAGACACAAATTGTCGAGATTAAAAATTCTCCCCCAATCAGGTGCCGCCTGCCTTATTTTCACATGGGAATGCCGCAGGCTGTGTGTATGACAGCTGGACAGGGTGGTTCTCACAGAGCGATAAGGCTGCTAGAGACAGGTGCTGGGAGAAGCCAACATCGCAAATAAATACACGATTATTCTACACGGGGGCGATACTGAGAGGAATATTTAATTTCTTTATTCACTTTGGCTCCCAGCGTGGCACAGAGGTGGCCCTGGGCATGACTCTACAGACTGATGAGGCGATGGACCTGGATTTGATCAGAATGCACGCGTCCCTGTTCACCCAATCTGAAGTGTGGCCGAGTCCCTTGGGCCCGGTCCCCCTGGGTCGACAAGGTCTTGAGGACCAAGCCACCTGTGTGCCCTCAAGAAGGGAGACCTTGGGGCTTCCTCAGACCCTCGGGGGACTCCGACCCTGGGGTGAGAGCATCTTCTCCTTTGGGGAATGAAAGGGAACAGCCCTTTTCTGATCCCTGGAGATGAAGTGTCATGAGGCCAATGTTTTTGGTTTATCTGATCTGAGGGGGATGTTGGGTCATTTAGGAGATTGCTTTTGGAGGCTTTCTGCCTGTTTTATCCCCATGAATGGTGATGCTCTCACACTGCCCTCCAAGGAGGCAAAAGGAAGGCCTTTCTTAAAGGGGTGATGCTTCTTGTGGGGACCAGATGCTCCTCTGAAGGGAACTGAGTTGTTCATAAGCACTAGGTGAACAGGACCAGTGTCTTTGTGTATCAAGAGCTGCTCCATAAATGTGGGACCAGGGTGTCCTGGAGCATCAGTTTATGGGCAGGCTTTGGTGACAGACCAAGAGCCAAACCTTGGTTTTGCTGCCTAGTTTGTGTGACCCTGGGTACAACTTACTGACCTTAGGACTCAATTTTCTTGTAGGTAAGTTGAGAATGATGTTACTTCTCTCCAAGAATTGTGGTGACAGGTAAATAATATAATGTGTATAAAGGCCTGGAGTAGATGTGGAGATGGGCTGCCCAGATGGCCTGACCAGGAAGTAGCTGGAAGGCAGCCCCCAGCTCTCAGGCCCTCACCATTTCCAGAGGGAGCCCTGAGCTGGTGACTGAGATTGGTGGGCATACCTGGGCCTCGCATCAGATGGGGGCCTGCTGGGCCTGGGGGAGCAGAGTTCCTTCCAGAGCTGGGCTGGCTGTGGCTTTGCTGGGCCCCCATCATAGAGCAGCTCCTCTGTCTGCTCACCTGTCTCCTCCCCTTCCTCTCCAGGTAAGGATCCTTCTATGAGCATCTAAGTTTCAAAATCTGTGTCGGCATCTGCTTCTTCAAAACTCAATCTGGAGAAGATCTTTGCCAAAGGGCACCAAGGAAGAGCTTTAAGGAAACTGCCCTCCCCGGCCTCCTGGAGAAGTCACACCACACAGTGTTGGCCTCTGTGTGGAGTCACTTCCGTCGTGTCCGACTCTTTGCAGCCCCATAGACGGTAGTCCACCTGGCTCCTCTGTCCGTGGAATTCTCCAGGCAAGGATACTGGAGTGGGTAGCCTTTCCTTTCTCCAGCAGATCTTCTTGACCCAGGGACTGAACCCACATCTCCTGTGTCTCCTGCTTTGCAGGCAGATTCTTTACCTGTTGAACCATCAGGGAACACAGGAGGGAGATAAATCTTAGAAACCCGATACCCCATCAGTATTCCTTTGCTCCCCTCCCTGAAGAAACACCAGCTCCCCAAGGAAGGGGCTTGGACTGCTGGGAGCCTATGCAGAGAGTGGGACAGTGGAACTGGAAGAATGAAAGAAAAAGAGAAAGAAAGAGTTTATTTAATAGTCTTGGGTTTAGGAATGAGAACATTCTGGTCTTTGGAGCCATGTTCTCAGTGGAGAGAAGGCGTTCCCCGGATATGGTCCATGATCGACTCCCCTGGTCATCAACTCACTGAGGAATATTCTGATTATCAATCTGGATTCCTGAGTCCTCTGCACAAAGGAAGAATGGGCACAGAAATAAACATACTCTGAGTGCTGGGAGTAAATATTCTCAACTCTGACTCAATACATTGGCTGGCATGGGTCCATCCCCAGCTCCGCCACGTGCAAATGGACTCATCTGAGCTGTGCAAGTCAACTTAGTCTTTCTGAGCCTCAGTTTCCAGGCTTCTCTTAAGGAACAAATGAGTGAAACAAACATGGAAAACGCCCAGCCTGTTCCAAGCACCAGTGGAAGGACAGGACTTGGCCATCCCCTTTTCTCCTACAAGGAGCCTGGCCTGGGTGAGGAGACCTCAAGGTGACTTGAAGAAGGTGCCGCTTTCCTTTGGCCTGCTGTGGAGCTTTGGACCATCCAGTTTCTCTCTCTGAATCTGATACATCTCATCTTTAAAGTGGGTGTCAGATGGCCCATGAGTCCAAGTTACCGCTTCCATCTCTGAGCTTCTTAACCGTTGCCAATGCCATTCATTCCCTGGGGACTTGGTCCTTCCAGTTGCCTGCATCTCCCAGCACCCCAACACACTCAAAACATAGCTGTGTGCATTCAACTAGAGCTGTGTGGGGCACTTCTTCCCGGCACTAGAAGAACTTTATTTTTTTTCCCTAAGTACCTGTGGACATCTTCAAATGAGACAGACAAGTGAATGGATATGTTTGTTTAAAGATAAAGTGACATGTCCCATTTCTTTCAATTCAGCACGAATCAACTCAGCCAACACAGCTTGAGTGCATCATATGCTACGTTCCAGAAATTGTGTGTTCTCTAACCTCACTTGAAGTGTTCTCAGGATCCCCAACCTTGCCATATCAAGAGTGCTTTTGGCGGAAACCAGGGCTCCCTTTACCCTAGAATTTCCTGTCTCAACTGACCAGTCATTACGACAGCCACTGCCTCATGCTCTTTCTTCTCTGACCATTCAGTCCGCACCGCCTTCCTGTAGACTTTCACCTGTTTCCCCGCTGCTCATCTGCAAGGCAGATACCATCCTCCACTCATTTTCCAAGGCAATGCCAATGAAAGGCCAATCGCTAATGGCTGACCATTTTTATGGAAATGCCAAGGAGGTACCAAGAGGATTGCAACCCAAGGAAGGACCACTCAAAGCTGGATTCCTCTGTGCGTGCTCAGTTGCTCAGTCGCATCTGACTCTGTGACCCTATGGACTGTGTCCTGCAGACTCCTCTGCCCATGGGATTTCTCAGGCAAGAACACTGCAGTGGGTTGCTGTTTCCTTCTTCAGAGAATCTTCCCCACCCCGGGGTTGAACCCGTGCCTCCTGCATTGGGAGGCAGATTCTTTACCTCTGAGCCCCCTGGGAAACCCTGGAGTTGGATCTCACACAGTATATCAGACACACCTCACAGAGTAAACTGACCTACCCCAGCGTGGTGTCCTCTGAAATGCTTCTTCTTAGCCCCTGCAACCTGCATGGGCCTGGAGCCCATCTCATGCTCCTATCAGGGATTTCTCCTCTCTCATGGTCCAGGGAGTTACTGGAAACTATCCCTAATCAATTCTTCACTCTTAGAGGAAATAAAACATCAATTCACTTCACACTATGGACAAAGAATGTCACCTGCCATATCAGTAAAAAATAAAATGTTGAGGCCATCAAGCCAACTGACTGTACTAGTTGAGGGGATTCAGGATAATGCAAAAAGGAACATAGGGGACCTAGATAATTAAGGTGCATATAAAAGAAATGATTTCAATGAGCCCAAACTCTCACATCTTCCATATATAGAAGAGTGCTAAAGTCTTTAACTTGAGATATCTGTTTTTACTTTAAATAGTGGTGATCTTTTAATGTTCCAATTACCTGTTTTTTGTTGCACAAAATTCTATCCTGTCTCTGCCTTTATGTCTTCAGAACAATTCCTTAGAGCTATCTGAGAGGCTAACTCCTGGACTTAAGTCCTCAGAAAGTTCACCAAATAAAACATAATTCTCAACTTTTAGGTGGTGCATTTTTTTCAGTTGACAATACTGATATGCTTATATGTGGTAGAAAAAAAGGATAGAAGGAGAAAAGGAAGGAAGGAAGGGGGAGAGATAATATTCTTATACAGAGAATTGTATCTCCTTATTATCTCAAATCAATCCTTTAAAACTAGGATTTCAGCCTTTATAACCAACAAAGCTGTTAAAGTAATTTCTCAAACATAAAAGCAGTCTTCTCCTAAAGGTTAATTTTGCCTACCCGCCATTGGAATAGAAAGGTCTTCAAGTATCTTTCAAAAGAGTCCCTTATTTGTTCTCAGGACCCACACACATGCCCGCAGATATGCATATAAATGATTAAGAAATCAAAATGTATTCCAGACTCTTCTAATATGTAGTAATTCACTGAAACATACAATGGCACAAGGAAGATTCCATTACCCCAATTTGACAGATGACAAAACTCACCTAAGAGACTTAAGTGATTTACCCAAGCTGGTAAGTGGCTGTCTGGGACCTGAGTTCAGGTAGACTTGCTTTAGGGTCTCTGCCTGAGAACAAGTCTTCATAATGCTGTTGTTGTTCAGTTGTTAAGTCATGTCCGACTCTGTTGTGACCCAATGGCCCACCAGGCTTCTCTCTCCATAGTATTTCCCAGGCAAGAATACTGGAGTAGGTTGTCATTTCCTTCTCCAAGGGATCGTCCCAACCCACAGATCTAACTCGCATCTCTTGCCTTGGTAGGCAGGTTCTTTAACTCTGAGTCCCTGGGAAAATCCAGTCCTCACTTTACATGCCTACAAAAAGATACAGTCCTGGCATTTGCTCTTGGACTTCCCCAATACCCAAGAAGAAGTCCTTACTGAGCCTACATCACACAGACTCCACTGACATTACTGCCATATGATGGAAGTGAAACCACACAACTCAGATGAAGACTTAAACTCACTGTCTTTTAATTGAAATCACAGACCTCAGGACTTAATGAAGCTCAGGCTCCTTATGTCTCATCACAGAAATAATTCAGTAAAAGAAAAGTGATAGGTAAGAAGCAGATTTGGAGAGACTCACATTCCATAGACAGAATGCCCTGAAATTTTGAGTAGCTAGATTTTATGGGCTGAGTAATGTCATAGGCTAATGAGTGGGAGCATTATTCCAAGTATTTTGGTGAAGGGGCAGAGATATCTAGGAATTGGGCCACCTTTGGCCTTTTATGGGCTTCTCTGGTAGCTCAGCTGCTGAAGAATCTGCCTGCAATGTGGGAGACCTGGGTTCGATCCCTGGTTTGAGAAGATATCCTAGTGAAGGAAACGGCTACCCACTCCAGTATTCTGGCCTGGAATGAAGTGTATAGTCCATGTGGTCACAAAGACTCAGACATGATTGAGTGACTTTCACTTTCATTTGGCCTTTTATAGTTAGCCTTGGAGCTGACATGGCACCTTCTGGTATGCCCTTTAGCTAATGTATTATAGTGAGCACTTAATGAGATTCAGGGTCCACTGGAAGTTGAATCTTCTGCCATCTTGGACCTAGTTTGTTCCAACCAGTTTGGGTCCTATCCTTAAGGGCTATATCATTCTTTTAGAGGTTGTGCCCTGCCCCTTCCCTCCTGTTTCAGAAGTATACTAGGCAGTACTTTTGCTCATGACCTTGAAGAGCTGTTCAGAATTTGTGAGGAGTCCACCCTTCATTTCTCTGCCCCTTATTCCCACCCAAATAGAGCTGGGAGAATCATTACCCAGGCATTTCTCCAGGAGACTCTGGAATTCATTCTTATCCTAGGTCAACCCATCTAAGAGTCACGACTCTGTAGGAAGTTGCTTTGAGTTGATTTGACCATCAGTCCTCTGGACCAGCATTGACACCAAGCCTCAGCCCTCTCTCAGGAGTCATGTGAAAAGCCACACCCTAAAAATGAGGCTGTGGTCACTGCTGGCAGATTTGGGGGTCGGGGGGCACTGTTGAAGAGCCTCTGAAGCAATTTCTAGGTTCTTTTTTCAGAAAGAACAAGACTACTCTGGAGGAAATGGTTTGTTTTATGTTATGGATGCAGAGACTCAGGTAAATAATCCTGTTTCTCCAATCCTGAGGAAACCCAAGACCATATGTGACTTCCAGAAAAGACTCTTATCTTGGCTACTCACTTCCTCCTAGCGGAAGATCTTTTTCCTGAAATATTTCCCAATTTTCCTAAACTCTTTACTTACATCTATTTGGCTGTTTCAGGTACCTTTTTATGCCAGGTTTCCCTAGTCCTTTCTGGGGGCCAGGATACATATAAATAGTAAAATTAAATTAAATATTGATGGCTTTTAAAGTTTTAAGGATCAGATTTGATGGTTCAGTTGGGTGAGAGTGGCCTTCTCTATTCTCATGTTTCTTGTCCAAGGTTAAGATGCAAGTTTTCTTTTGTTTTATTTTTGCTGTGAGCAAGAAAGGTTGTAGGTGAACTTTCTGTGGACCAAAGACACATCCTATTAAGTTTCCCTCCAAGTGGCTGGAGAACTCCCCTAGTTCTCAAAGTAGTCAAAGGGCTGCACCAGAGGGCTGGCTGATCACACCTTGTTAATAGGCTTGGGGAGAGCTGGCCCCGGCTGTCCTCCGGCAGGGAAGTGGCCTGTCTGGGCTCAGAGGTGGGAATCTGGCTCAGTTGCTGGTGGACAGGTGTTCATGCCTCAGTCCCGCTCCCTGCTCCCCTGCTCCCCGGGGAGCTACTGAGGAAAAAGGGATCAGGTGTTCTCATGGGCGTCCCTTTGGACCCGTGAAGCCTAAGCTCCATGGCAAGGGAGTGGGGCTCAGGCCTCATCAGTGGCCACCCTTCCAGCTGGGGTCTCTGTGATGCCCATGGTGTGTGTGTGTTGGGGAAAGAGAGAGGATTACAGGGAAAAGCAAACTGCTCAGCAATAGTAACATTTTATTCTGTTGTATTTGTTTATCTCCTGTATCCCTACCAGACAGTGTAGCATAGAGTTCAATATGCTCTGTGAGGGGATAACATTTGTCTTTCTCGTTCACCAGTACTTACCAAATGCCCAGAATAGGTCAGTTCAGTTCAGTAGCTCAGTCACGTCCAACTCTTTGCATCCCCATGCATGCCAGGCCTCCCTGTCCCTCACCAACTCCTGGAGCTTACTCAAATTCATGTCCATTGAGTCGGTGATGCTATCCAACCATCTCATCCTCTGTCGTCCCCTTCTCCTCCCACCTTCAATCTTTCCCAGCATCAAGGTCTTTTCAAATGAGTCAGTTCTTTGCATCAGGTAGCCAAAGTATTGGAGTTTCAGTTTCAATATCAGTCCTTCCAATGAATATTCAGGACTGATTTCCTTTAGGATGGACTGGCTGGATCTCATTGCTGCCCAAGGGACTCTCAAGAGTCTTCTCCAACACCACAGTTCAAAAGCATCAATTCTTCGGCCCTCAGCTTTCTTTATAGTTCAACCCTCACATCCACACAGGACTACTGGAAAAACCATAGCTTTGACTAGATGGACATTTGTTGGCAAAGTAATGTTTCTGGTTTTTAATATGCTGCTTAGTTTGGTCATAACTTTTCTTCCAAGAAGTAAGTGTCTTTTCATTTCATGGCTGCAGTCACCATCTGCAGTGATTTTGGAGCCCCCCAAAATAAAGTCTGTCACTGTTTCCATTGTTTCCCCATCTATTTATCATGAAGTGATGGGACCAGATGCCATGATCTTAGTTTTCTGAATGTTGAGTTTTAAGCCAATTTTTTCACTCTCCTCTTTCAAGCCCAGAATAGTACTTGGCTTATAATAGGTGCTCAATAAATATCGTGAGAGGAAAAGAGAATGGATAGAGGAAGGAGAAGGGAAGGAAGGAAGGAGAGAAGGAAGAAAGAAAAGGAGGAAAAGAGAGGAGAGAAGGGAACAAAGTTCCCAGTATGCGGTTAGTCTGAATTCACCTGAATGGACAAAGGCAGGTATAGATATAGCAGCAGTATACATTAGGATGTAAAGTATGTCTGATAGAGAGAGGTACGAACAGTATTCTTGGTGACCTAAAGATGACAGAGGTGGAACTAATTCCAAACAGAGCCAGGGAAGACTTCTCAGATGATGTGATTTTATTTTTATTGCACTTTGAAATGTGAAAGATGATCATTTATGCTTTCCTTAAAATATTTTCAAAGTTATAGGCAAAATATTTTCTCTTTAGAGAAAAATTAGAAAATGCAGACAAGTATAAAAATATTAAAATCTATCATAAATTAATCACCTAGTTGAAACTGCCATGAGCATTATGGTATATGTTTTATTCCTGTCTTAGTTTATTTTTTCTTTCTATATTTTTGCTCACAACTGGAACTATCATCTATGTATTCTATAGATTTTAATTAATAGTAGATATCATGAATTTTCTACATTAAAAATTCTCAGAAAATATTTTTAATAATTGTATCTAGACCATTACTAGGCTATTCCATAATTTACTTGACCATTTCAAAATCACTTGATATTTATATCTGCAATTTTTTTCTTTATTATGGGTAAGGAGTCAGGAAATGCCTTTTTAAAAAAAATATTCACATTTGG
Source organism: Dama dama (assembly GCF_033118175.1). NCBI lineage: Eukaryota > Metazoa > Chordata > Mammalia > Artiodactyla > Cervidae > Dama > Dama dama. The sequence continues at coordinate 69,636,446 of NC_083693.1, forward strand.
ACTCTCAGAATGACAAATGAAAATGGAATTAGTCAGTGGAATGTACACTTTTAGGCTAGTATATAAATGAAGGCAAGGAAGGGCAAGGAGAATTTTGTACACTTGAAAAAAATCTCCAGAGCCACATTTCTCTCTGAATCTTGAGTGGAAGCTGAGGTGTGGAGCTGGCCATGGTGGCAGTGATTATGGAAAGGGTGAAGATGGTTTGAAGATGATGATGGTGGTTGCCATGGTGATGATGCGGCAGTGGTGGTGGAGGCTGCAGGGATGATAACGGTGGAGATGGTGGTGGGGGCAGGGAGACGGTGGTGGTGGATGAGGTAGTGATGGTGGTGGGTATGACGTCTTGGCAGAGATGATGGTAGTGATGGTTTTGTCGATGGTGAATGCAGATGGTGATGTACATTTTGTAATGGAAATGCGACAGTAAATATGGCTGGGGAGAGCTTTCTCTCTTTGACTTCTCACCAACCTGCCAAATTCAGTTGAGTTAAAAACATGTTATCGGTAAAAACCATTGTTGAAAGGGAAGGAGTCCTTTGTTTGTCTGGGATGACAAAAATAATAGGAAAAATAAGTTTGTTGGACACCACCATAAAAGGCAGTCTGTGTGAAGACCCATACTCTACCTTAGTTCATGGGGTTGACCTCAGTCTTGCTGTGATCATATGCTTGTGAAGTCACTTGTTTCATGGAGAAAATAAGTTAACTTGTAATTCTGGTGAGCTCAGGTGGCACTAGTGATAAAGAACCTGCCTGTCAATGCAGGAGACGTAAGAGACACGGGTTCCATCCCTGGGTCAGGAAGATCCCCTGCGGGAGGAAGTGGCAACCCATTCCAGTATTCTTGCCTGGAGAATCCCATGGACAGAGAAGTCTAATGGGTTACAGTCCATGGGGTTGAAAAGAGTCAGACATGACTGAAGTGACTTAGCACACAGCAATTATATATTAATCATCTTTTTTAGTCCACACACCCACATACATAATCTCCAAGGACACATAATCTCCAAAATCATGGATCCTCCCTCTTTCCTATTTCATATATATATTTTTTATATCGGGGGTCAGCAAACTATGACCCATGAACCAAATCCAGTCTATTGCCTATTTTTGTGTGGCCCACAAGCAAAGAATGATTTTTGCATCTTTTAGGGGATCACATGAAAAAAAAATCAAATGAATACTAATATTCTACGACACAGGAAAATGATGTGAAATTCAAATGTTAGTGTCCATAAATAAAGTTATATTGGAACACATCTGCACTCGTTCATGGAAGTGTTGTCTCTGGGCACTTTCATGCTACAGTGACAGAACTGAGTATTTGTGACAGAGACATATGGTTTCCAGAGCCTGAAATATTTACTACCCAGTCCTTTACTGAGAAAGTTTGCCAACCTCTGTGCTAGACCATGCCCTGGTAAACAGGCTGCCCCTGGAGACCCAGGCGTGGATTTATGTTGTAACTCAACATGAGCCTGGGCCCTGGAGTTTGCTCTGACACTTGCTGTCACCTCAACCTCTGAGCTGGAGAAATAGTATTTGCATCATAACTGGGACCAACAGCATTTAAAGATTATTATTACTGAAACAGAGCAGGACCCTACGTTCGTTCCCACCATGTCCTCAGTCTGCCTTTTGTCTGTAGAAAAGCTTTAGTCACAGAAGAGCTCTAATCGGAGAAATGAGAGCATGTAGAAGTGAAGGAAAATGGTCAAACAAGGCTGAATAATAATAGTTTAATCATTAAACAAAGTCAAGAACCTTTTGTTCCCCCTTAAGGGCTATAGATAATAATACTCTGAGCCATATTCATTGAGCTGTCTTGCAGATACTGAAGCCCCACCAGGTGGAAGGAGTTAACTGCATGGTGACCAGACTGTAGCCACAACATAAGCTGTCGCAATTTGGCTTTAAATTAGACCCTGGACTGACCCTGGAACCAAAGATGACACTGGTCAGACCACTGAGGACACATTTCGAGATGACTGCCGGGGCTGACTGTGCTGTTCCTGTGTGTAGCCCCCTGCCTCTGCCTGTACACCCCTGAGACTGCCCCCTAGCAGCCCGTGCCCACGGACGGTCAGTGGTGGAGCCAGCCTCGGGACCCGAGTCTGCCCTCCCCTCCAACCCACTCCAGTTGTCAGTCTCCAGAATAAAGAAAACTTTCCTTTCTACCAACCTTGCCTCTCAAGTATTGGCTTTACAGCCGTGAGCAGCCAGATTCCACTTCTGGTAACATTACTGTGCAAATGTAGGATATAAGGTCCTGCCTAATCAAGTTGAACTGAAAGTTTAGCCTTGAGCTTCCTGGTAACTTGATCAAAAAAGGAAAAGATGGATGGAGGGACAGGTAATTTGGGGTGAGCAGGTGTAACTATTACATATAGGATGGATAAACAACAAGATTCTACTTATAGCACAAATAACTATATTTAATATCTTGTGATTCATCATAATGAGAAAGTTTATAAAAAAGAATGTCTATATGTGTACAACTGAGTCACTGCTATAAGACAGAGATTGGCACAGCACTGTAAATCAATTAAAAAAATGAGTTACCATATGATGCTGCAATTCCACTCCTGGTCACATATCCTGAGAAAAACATGATTTGAAAGGATGCATCTGCCCCAATGTTCATTGAAGCACTGTTTACGACAGGAAAGCAACTTGAATGGCCATTGACAGAGGGATGGGTAAAGAAGATGTGGCACATATATGCTCAGCTACTAGAAAGAATGAAATCATGCCATTTGCAGCAACATGGATGGGCCTAGAGATTGTCACACTGAGTGAAGTAATCCAGAGAAGGAGAAATATCATGCGGCATCCCTTACATGTGGAATCTAAAAAGAAATGACACAAGCAAACGTACTTACAAAACAGAAAGAAACTCACAGACTTAGAAAATGAAACTCTGGTTGCCAGGAGGAAGGATGGGGGTGGGAGGAATAGTTAGGGAGTTTGGGATGGACACGCATACACTGCTGTATTTAAGATGGATCACCAACAAGGACCTTCTGTGTATAGTACATAGTACAGGAGCTCTGTGCAAAGTTGAGGGGAGTTGAGGGTAGAATGGATACATGTATGGCTGAGTCCCTTTTCCGTTCACCTGAAACTATCACATTGTTAATCGGCTATACCCCAATGTGAAATAAAAAGTTTTAAAAAAGGACACGGTGTTTATGATTCTCGTGGTCCCAGAATAACAAAGTTTATCATGCGAAACAGACTATTGCCTGGCCTAACCCCCTGAAAAGAACTATTGTTTTATGAGATTTTGTGAAGGGACATGTACAGTGCCCCCGACAATACCTCACCTTTTTTTTGCAGGAGAGTCTGCACTCAGGAGAAGCTGAGATCAAAAAGCCAAAGACTTTTGATAAGAGCAGTTCCATGAGCAAAAGTGATGTGGACCCAGTATCAGCTGCTCAAAGGATGAATTCCCCAAAAGATAGGTTGTCCATGAGTCTTTTGAAAATGCATTCATTGTTATCATCTCCTTCTGATAATTTTTTTTTTTGTTTTTATGTTCTCTCTCCTCCTTACATCATCAGGCCCAGGAGGCCTCTGTGTTAGTCTGCAGGACCAGGGGGTGGGCCACAAAGAGGAAGAACCCAGCACCCCATCCTTGAGCATTTAACCCAACACACAGGCTTGGCTTCACTAATGCAGATAAATCATAATGTATTTTCAATTAGTTTGCACTCCTACTAGCTGCTGTCCTAAATAATTAGGAAAACAATTCACATTCTGCCAGGAGCTGATCTGAAGTGTTACCCCTGGGATAATTATCTGTCTGCAGTTCAGTTTCCCTGCTCCTTGCAGGTCAGCCCGGCTGCAGGAGGACACCCAGAGAGCATTAATGAGCTCTCATTGAAGATGTTAAAAAGCTTGTATTGATCTGTTTGTCCAAGAAGGAGATATTTAAGCCTCTCTGCTGAGGGCAGGAGAGACAGCGAACCCTATCACAGAGCCTTTTAGCAGGACTCGGGCCCCTGCCTCCCCCACCAGCCTCCTCCCAGCAGGACTCTATCCGGAGGTCAGATTTTCAAAACTCACCATGCTGTTTTAGTCTCTGCTCTCCTTGCCACTCTCCCAGTGTCTGTGTTCCGTGTGTGTGTGTGTGTGTGTGTGTGTGAGAGAGAGAGAGAGAGAGAGAGAGGAGAGGAAGAAGGAAGAAGGAAAGTAAACAGTTGAATGAGTACAAATCCCTAAGCCTGCATCAATATAAATGAAAGAACAAATGAATGAGTGAGCAGACTGGCAAGAATAGAAAGCTCTTTCTTACCCTAAGGTGCCAGCTAACAAACACAGAAGGAAATAAGAACTCAGCCAATCACCACTGGGCAAGCGTCGTAGTAAAAACTGACCCAGGCTCCAAAGGATGATGAAGAAAGGATACAGAGCTTCCATGTATCTTCCGACGGGATACTTCTCCATTAGAGGGAGGAAAAGGCAGACACCTGGTGGACGCACCTTAACCAAGTGGTCAGCAATAATGGGACCAATCACCACTTGCCTCTTGACATGATGTGTCCAGGAGGACATGGCATTGCTTCTGAGGCGTTCCTGCAGAGTTCCTGAACTGAATCACCAGGAAGCAGCAGACACACTCAAATGAAAGGAGATTCTGCAAAATATGTGTCTCGTGCTCCTCACAAATGGCAGGTTTGTGACAGGTAAAGGGAGACTGTGAGATGGTTCAGATAAGGGAGGCTGAAGAGACAGGACAGCAGAATCTAGCATGGATCACAGATTCAATCCTGGACCTGAAAATCTATTTTGCTATAAAGAACAATACTGAGATAATCAGCAAAATTTGCATCTGATCCATGAGTTGGATTGTAGTGCTATGTTGGTGCTGGATTCCTGGTTTGATTGTTGTACTATGGGGATATAAAAGAGTATCCTTGTTTCTAGAAAACACACATTGAAGTATTTATGGGTAAAGGAGAGTTCAATTCACTCTCAAATGACTCAGGAAAACAAATAATATTGAGCGCGCGCGCGTGTGTGTGTGTGTGTGTGTGTGCAAATCTATGCCCATTGATTTGCCTATCTGTCTACCTATCCATCAATCTGTAGAGATGGTGGTAAATATTAACTTAGGGAAACTGGTTAAAGAGTATACAGAAATTCTCTTTACTTTTCTTGTAAGCTTTGTTTCAAATACAAATGTATTTTTTTAATTAAAAAAAAAAAGGAAGGAGAGATAAAAGGGAAGGAAGGAAGGAGGGGAGGAAGAAAGGAGAGAAGGAGGGAGGAGAGCATAAAGAAGAGAATGAGGAACAACCTGATTTTTTCTCCAGCGACTCTCATCAAGGGTGGGGAGGACTTCATCAGGAACCAGACCATGGTGGACCCCGTGGTCTGAGCTCTGACTCTTGGGGTCTTCAGCTCAGCAGTTAGTACATGAGAAAAGCCCTGATCTGGGGGCTGGAATGTTAGGAATCTGGCCCCAACCCAGTGATTGATTAGGAAGCAGTATGACCCAGAGTGAATCCCTAACCTTTTCTGAGTTTGTGGTTGCCCAGTTTTATTGGTTTTGGGGGTTGGACTTTAGCAGTGAAATCTCCATGAAGTCACAGGCTTTCTTTTGATCAGAATAGCTGAAGTGGCAGGGTAGACCCTTCCTGGGCCAGGTCACCATGCTAACTGAAATAAAGAGAGCAAGACAGCCTGGAGAGGTGTTGGGGAGGACATTAAACCCCAGACTGGAACACCTGGACTTTGCATCCTGACCCCAGCAGGTATCAATTGCACAGTTTTGGAGAACTGTCACCTCTATGAGTCTCAAGGTCTGCATCTCTGGAAGGAAGGCACCAATGCTAGGCTGCACCTATACACTGCTTGGTCATTCACTGAATAAGACCTGAACTGGAAGATCCTGAACTGGGAGGTGGGAGAGGTTCCTCTGGGACATAAGACAAATGAAAACAGGTTAGTGGTGGTGCAAGCTTTGGAGTCGGCAAATATGGGTTTGCGCCCCTTCATCTGCTATTTGGTAATTACTTTACTCTCTGAAGGGTTTTCCTGTTGGCTCAGACAGTAAAAAATCCAGCTGCAATGCAGGAGACACAGGTTCAATCCCTTGGTTGGGAAGATTCCCCTGGAGAAGGGAGTGGCTACTCACTCCAGTATCCTTGCTTGGAGAACTCCATGAATGGAGGAGCCTGGCAGGCTATTGGACATAACTGAGGGACTAACACTTTCACACTTTCACTTTTTCACTCATTGAGCCTCGGTTTCCTTATCTGGAAAGTGAAGACACTACAGTCTGCCTGGGTAGCTGGAGGTTTGAAGACAGTGACAGATGCAGATGCTCCAGAATAAACAAGCACTTGGGCAAGGTTCAGTCTATCTGAAAGGAAATCAGACTCAAATACTCATTGGAAGGATGGATGCTGAAGCTGAAACTCCAATACTTTGGCCACCTGATGTGAAGAACTGACTCATTGGAAAAGACCCTGATGCTGGGAAAGATTGAAGGCAGAAGAAGGGGATGACAGAGGATGAGATGGTTGGATGGCATCACCAATGCACTGGACATGAGTTTGAGCAAGCTCTGGGAGTTGGTGATGGGCAGGAAATCCTGGAGTGCTTCAGTCCAGGGAGTCTCAAAGAGTCAGACACGACTGAGCGACTGAACTGAACTGGACAAGGTTGGCTTCCTCATCTCCCACTCACACCCCAGTCTCCTTGTACACCCTCAAAACAAGAGATCATCACATTACTGTATCGGCTGGTTGATGCTGGAACAATTCCATCTTTGTCCCCTGGTCTTACCTAAGCATCAGATCAGATTCTATTGAAGTGACAACCCACCCCCTTCCATCTGCCAGCTGAGAATATTTCATGCTAAACTGCTGTTTTTTCTCTCTCAGAAATAAAGACAGCCCCCGCCCCGCCCCAATCTCTGCATGCTCAAGGTGGACTCTGAAAGGCACCCGACTGATGGGTGAAGTGTGTAGGAGCAGGTGAGCCCAGAGGCTCTGAGAACACACCTTTTGTCTCCTGAGAGGTCAAGCAGCCGCGGCCCCAATTAAGAGCTTATACCAGAGATCCATCTGCCCGGCTTCAAGATGGCTCTTCATCAGAAAATATGTTCCTTTGTCTCTCCCTGCCTGAGTGCACAGACCTGTCAAAAGATCACTGTTAAGGAGCGTGGGACCATGGGGACCTCAGGAAGAGTGGGAGGGACATGGTCAGCCCTGGTGGGGATAGCGACTACACTGGTAGAACCTAGGGCTAACAAATTAATAATAACGGTAATAATAAAAATAATAAAACTTCTCTGGATTTAGCTACTACCCAGAGCTGCCAGAAAACCTACCACCAAGAGCATGTGCTTTTGGACGAAACAATAGTTTGAAATCTTTTGAGAGGGACAGTGCCTATCAAATAATGATGCATTATTGATATGGAAATTTTTATATTAACAAATGTGTGCTGGAAATGCTGTGATTTATTTATTTTTTTCTTGGAGGGGAAAAAAAGTAGCTTGCATGTGGCATCAATAATGATATGCTAATGACCTGCTTCCAAATTTAGATTTAAAAAAAAAGTTAATTGGCAAATCTCGGATGGCACTGAAAAGATGGCATTCTTGGTGGTGACCCAGTTTCAAGGTCCAAATGTAAAGTTTAGTACATTTAAATTCTAGATTCCAATATAGGATCTTTATAAGTAGGATATGGACTTGTTTAGGGGGTTGCTGATTAATTACGCTGTTGGATCTGCGGTATCTCAGATTTAGAGCATGCTAGTTAGACAGATGGTACCCATCAAATGTTACCTGGGGCCTCCACTTCCCCTTTTTCAGTACACATCCATGTACACGCACAGAAAGGTGAGCAGAGGCCAGGTAAATTCTCATTTTTTTTTTTTTTTTGTTAATATATAAGCATCTTCCCTGATGAAAACAAAGGTGAATTGTTTTTGGTATATCATCTAAAATAACTTCTGAACTATATTCATTTTCTCTATAACTTGGAAGAAAGGATATTTTCTCATATGAGAGAGGGGATGATATTGGTCCAATAAATTGCCAGCAAGGCAGAAATATCCTGAGAGAACTGAACTGGGATTTAAAAAAACAAGAAAAAAAAAAAGCTGGATAATCAAGAACAATCCCACAGTCTCCCTCAGATTCGTTCTTGTTTCCTTTTGATCTTTCTCATCCCTTCTCTTGTTCACTCTTTCTTTTATTCTCTCTCCCTGAGTTCTTTCATTTCTACTGCGTTTGTGCACACTCAGGTAGTCAGTCATGTCTGACTCTTTGTAACCCCATGGACTGTAGCCCACCAGACTCCTCTGTCCGTGGAATTCTCCAGGCCAGTGTACCAGAGTGGGTTGTCATTTCCTCCTCCAGGGGATCTTCCTGGTCCAGGGATTGAACCCACGTCTCCTGTGTCTCCTGTGTCTCCTGTGTCTCCTGTACTGGCAGGTGGATTCTTTACCACTAAGCCCCACTTTTATTACATCCCCCCTTAATCCATCTCTCATTGTCTCCTCATTCCCTTTCCACTTTCCTCTTCCTCCCTCCCTGCATCTCCTCTCCCCTCTTCCTTTATTTCTCTGCACTTACCATCAAAGCATCAGGATAGTGATACCCTAGGTGATCAGAACAGGGCAGAAGCCAGTCTGAGCTAAGCCCCAGAACTTCTGATTAATCCACACAGACCATTCAGCAAAGAGAAGCCCCTTCTTTGGTTCTAGATGGACTTTTGAGCTCGCCAAGTGTCAGAGTTTTTTTTTACCAGGAGAAAAGTCCAGTGAAGAAGCCTAGACATTCTCATGTGTCTCTTGGGGATACTGGCTTTGGACTCCTGATCCAGGATGCAGACCAATGTGTCAGGGAGTGGAGTCCAAAGGCAGCTTCAAAGAGCCTCCTCTGTCCAAGACTTTTTTTTAATATGGATGATAGATAACATTAGAATATTCTAGTAATTATCTTATTCCCATAAAATTTGAAGTTAGATAAAAACAATCAGTTCTCAAAAGCTCCATTACTTAGAATTATGCTAAATTAGACAGTGGCAATTTCTCTAAAGAACCGTATGATAAACAACAGCTAATGTTTAAGTGCTTTCCTATGTGTTAAGCATTTTTAATCTAAACATCAAATAATTCTCTATTCTTCTAGCCCTACTGTAGATAATTGTCTAAAGGGCACCTTAAAAGCCCGTGGCCTTGCAGGACATCGGTCCTGCTCAAAACATCTATTGAGACACCTGGTTCATCCCCAAAAGTTCTTGGTATTTGCTCCTGTCCAAAATTTTCATGGAGACATTTTGTCCACGTCGATAAGATCCTTAAAATTTGGTGCAGTCTGAGAAATTTGGTCCATGCCAGAAAAGTCCTTGCAATTTGGTCCTGTTTGAAATATCCTTTGAGACATTTGACATTCATTAAATAAAGCAAGCACTTAACTTTATTTAAATTGTATTTACTTTATTTTATTATAATTCATGGTCAATTTTGAACCGCACATTTATTTTGTTCTTCCTTATCACGAAGTTTGGCAGGGTTACTCTCAAATGAATGAATGAACAATGGCTCTCAGGTACATTTCAACCTGACTATTAGCTTTATATTTGCTGTATCTGTTAATATCAGTTATACAAGTTTGACTTTGTTGACATCATTGTGAAGTTGGTGTCCGTATTTGAGTGTGACTATGAAGACCCCGAGTGATAACTTGTTCATTGATTTGCTTTTTGTCTTTTAATGCTTTAATAAATCACTAAATTGAAGGATGGTGTACTACTATCAGCTGCTGAAATTTACCACTCCAGCTTTCACTGTAGTGTCCATCCAGTGACCACTGTTCAATATCCATGTATAAACATTCCAAGTTTCCAGTGGAATCCTGAAACATTCGGTCTTTTTCTGACTCTGACATCCATTCCATGGACATACACTCTCAACATATTCCATTATCTATATTTTCTTCTTTATTCTCTACAAGGCACTCAAAAGTTTCATTTACTTCTTCCAAACACACTGATCAAAATTCAAACAACGTGGATGCACATGTATGAGTGTTACTTTCTGTTGTCATATATCTGGTGTTAAACCCAAAGAAGAAATTTCTGCCACAATGATTGTGAAAAGTGAGACAGGCATCCCGTGACTTGTCTTTTCAGCTAGGGCATAAATCTGGCTTCGTATAACTCAATACTACACCAGGTAGGACTTCCCAGGCAGTGCTGATGGTAAAGAACCTCTCTGCCAATGCAGGAGACATAAGAGATGCTGGTTCAATCCCTGTGTCAGGAAGAGCTCCATGGCAATCAACTCCAGTGTTCTTGCCTTGGAGAATCCAATGGGCAGAGGAGCCTGGTGGGCCACAGTACATAGGGTCTTGAAGAGTTGGACATGGCTGGAGTGACTTAGCATGCACACACACATATTTGGGGTACAGCACTGATTTAGCAAACTCCACATGCTGGACTGGACTCCAAAATACCTTTCAGTTGTGTGGGTTATTAGTCCCGTTTTATAGGAAAAGCAAAAACAAAAAAAAAAAAACCCTGAGGCTCAGAGAAGTGACAATGACTTTCCCATGGCCATTATGCCTAAAGCAGAAAGAAAGGCAGAAACAGTCTGTGTCTGCCCAAATCTTGTTGTTCAGTCGCTAAGTTGTGTCTGACTCTGTGACCCTATGGACTGCAGCATGCCAGGTCTCCCTGTCCTTCACTCTCTCCTGGAATTTGCCCAAACTCATGTCCATTGATTCTGTGATGCTATCATATCATCTCATCCTCTGCCTTCCCCTTGTCGTTTTACCTTTAATATTTTCAAGCATCAATGTCTTTTCCAATGAGTCAGCTCTTTGCATCAGGTGGCCAAAGTTTTGGTGCCTAAGTATTCTTTCTCTATTACCTCCCAGCTGTCTATCCTGAGTCTATGGACCCTGGAGCCCTGGGTCAGAATCCTCTCCAGCCCCAGCGCTTCTGGGGCAGCTGATCCATTCTACAGGTTTGTGCCTTTCCTGGAAGCTTACCATCATCCTTATGCAACTAGCCACATCCTCTCCTCACTGGGCTTACTCCTATCTATGCTGCTAATTTCAGCTTAGAAAATTCATCTTCCCTGAAGCCTGCTTTGACACTGAAAATCCAAATTTGGTGACCTTTGTTTGTCTCCCATGACATCTGACATCTGGTATCTCTCCACCCACAAAAATGAGAATTTAACAACAGTCTAGCTCCATGTCATCTTTTTACTTCCTCATTTGGAACATGAGCAATTTGAAGTCAGGGATTTTGTTCTCTTAATAAGTTTTGATCAGCAAAATTCAGACACCACTGTCCTAGGCAGAACCTACTGAACTCAGTCTCTGCTTCTATAGAGTTTACATGCTCAAGGCTGGGAGGATAAACAGATTGAGATCTCACATTACTGAATCTCTAGGCAAAATTCCCATATTGGAAGTACTCAATAGGTGCTTTTTGAATGAATGGATAAACAAATAAAATAACATATGCATAAAGTGACTAGCTTCTATAAAGCAAAGTAATGTATTACCTTTGTATGTAAGCTATTTAATACACGGGAATTATTTTTCTGCTTCCTGATGAGGAAACTCAGGTGGGGGTGAATGCATGCTGGGAGGAAGCAGGAAGAGAAGCCAAGACCAGAAATTGAGCTCCAAGCTCTGCATTGCTACCTACCCCTCATGCTTGTGGGCTAAGGCACTTTGGTCAAGTCCAACTCTTTCTGATCCCATGGACGGTAGCCCACCAGGCTCCTCTGTCCATAGGATTCTCCAGGCAAGAATACTGGAGTGGATTGCCATGCCCTCCTCCAGGGTATCTTCCCGATGCAGGGATCAAAACCACTTCTCTTATGTCTCCTGCATTGACAGGTCAGTTCTTTACCACTAACACCACCTGGAAACCTACCCCTCACCTCTTGCCTAAGCAGCTTCCGGAGCTCTGCCAGTGACAGAAGGGTCTTATTATTTACACGGCAAGCTTGTGTCCTCGCTAAGTGCTTTCTGGTGATTTACTGGAGTGTTGATGAAGCAAACAAGGGAAATGACAAGGTACTTTTTTTCTTAATTTATTTTAATGTCTGCATCTTGGTTTCCTGGTTGGCAGCTCCAAAGATCCATTTGTCTGTCATCATGCACTAGATGCTGGAGAAATGAGGCTCTCCCCACCCAGGGCTGTTGAGACTTGAGAGGAGATGAGGGTGGGGCAGTGGACATGTAGATCAGTGGTTCCTGGAGCAGGGGAACCAAGGAAAGGAAGGGGGAAGAGGTGATGGCACCAGCTGGCTAAGTGGCAACAATGTGAGGAGTAGCTCCCCTGCCACTGTGCAAGGCAGGAAGTCATTGCAGAGAGAGAGGGCACATGTCCTGGGCTGAGAGGCACATAGAGCATATGCTTCCCTTGCTCACAGCTTAGTATCCAGGGAGGCAGCAGGTCCATGCTGCTGCACAACTTTCAGCATCCTGGATTCTAGTTCACAAGCAACTGCTTCCTGACCCCGCCATTGTGGGCGGGTCACTGAATCTGTCTGTACCTAGGCATCCCTACCCTTACAAATGGGATAAAAATGCCTACTTCAGAAGGTCACTAGGATATTAATTGACTATTTCTGTGTCAATGCCCAGTGGTCCTTTACTGTCCAATGAGAAAAAGCATCCATCATCTCCCTCCCCACATTTTACTCCCATTGGCCCTCAACTCTCAGACCTATGATATCCAATTAATAACCAGTGGCATCATAGAGTTATTGAGAACCTGAACACGGCTAGTCTGAAAAGAAATGTGCCGTACGTGTAACATTTTGCTTGCCAATGTTGGAGACACAAGAGAAGCGAGTTCAGTCACTAGGTTGGGAAGGTCCCCTGGAGAAGGAAATGGCAACCCACTCCAGTATTCTTGCCTGGAAAATCCCATGGACAGAGGGGCCTGGTGGGCTACAGTTCATGGGATCAGAAAGAGTCAGACCACTGAGTGAATGAGCATGCATCCACACATTTGTGTAAAATTCACACGTTGGCACCTCAAGTTTTAGTACAAAGAAAATAATATAAATTACCTCATCAATATATTTTACATTGATTACATGTTAAAATGATAATACTGTGGATATAGTAGGTTAAAGAAAAAATGTTGTCCCTTGGGATACAAAACCCTAACTTCTATGCTTGCTTCCAAACTTAAACTCTGGTAGCCTGTAGGGATTACTTTCATTTATGCACTGGATTTCTGATCCATGTGCATGTTGATCTTGCTTTTAATTATTGCCATGTGCTCTTTACTTTTCTCTTTTACTAATCTGTCTATCCCACTCTATGTTTCGAGGTTGGGTAGGTGAACTGCAGAAAATGGTGAAGGACAGGGAGACCTGGTGTGCTGCAGTTCGTGGGGTTGCAAAGAGCCGCACATGACTTGGCAACTGAAAAACAACATCGGGTAAACTCAGCTTCAAAGTATGAATGCACCCTAATATTTTCCCTGAAATCACCATGGCCTTTACTGTGGAACCAAGGCTCTTGGACCTAGGGAGAAGCTACACTTTTTGGTAGATAATATATGGAGACAATCTAGATGAATATTAACTGTGAAAGGTGTGCATTATTTATTTACGGTTCAAGGTGACAGGGTTAAGCCTGATAACATCCTTTTAGTAGTATTAGGCTGTGATAAGGCACTTGCTCCTGCTGTCCCTGTATCTGACATCCCAGGGGCTCACTGCCAGCACTTAGGGGCCAAGCAGAGGCTCCAGCAAGGACACAGTCGCTTAGATAAAACACATTTGAACATTTACAATCGGGATGACCTGGGAAATTTTCCCTCTGACTGCCTCACTCACACCCCCTTTGTCTTTCCTCGTGCTGAAGGATAATGAAAGAGTTATGATCATGATAGATAATGAATATCTGTTATGTGAATGGATATTTGAAAAAAATAAGTAAATAAATTAAATGGATGGATGAATAAATGAGTTGGTGAATAAATGAATGAGTAAATGAACCAACTAACTTCTGAATAATTTGATGGATGGATGGATGGACCAAAGGATGAGCAAGTAAATTATTGAATGCATACTTCCTTTTGTATAACTGGATGGATAACTGAAAGAATGGCTGGTTGGTTAATAGAATGGAAGGATGATGGATGAAAGAATATGAATGAATGAGTGACTTGATGAATAGATGAATGGATTGATGGACAGATAAATAGATGATGGATGAACGGATGGATAGATGGTTGGATGGATGGATGGATGGATGAATAGATGGGTAAATGGTTGACTGGATAGATGAGTTCAGCATAATGTTTAAGTGAAGTTTTTTCTGGTGTTTTTTACCTAGTGTGTCTACTTTTCCCACTCTTGACATTCCTTTCATCCTCTGCTGTACTTTTTTTCTATTATTCTTGTTTCTACTGTTGTTTTAGTTGCTAAGTCATGTCTGACTCCTCTGCGAATCCATGGTCTGTAGCCTGCTGGCTCATCTGTCCATGTGATTTCCTAGGCAAGTATACTGGAGTGGGTTGCCATTTCCTTCTCCAGGGATCATTCTGACCCAGAGACTGATCCCATGTCTCCTACACTGGCAGGCAGATTCTTTACCACTAAGCCACCTGGGAAGCCCAGTTTTTAGTAATTACTAATATTGAATATAGGATATAATTTGATTATATTTTGAAATATCTTCTCCGCTAGAGCATGAACTTCAGGATAACAGAGAATGTTCTCTGTTTTATGTACTACGACACCCCTGTAGGCTTTACTAGTGACTCTAGAGGGGCTCTAGAGGGCCAAAGGGGGATTCGCTGTGCTAAGAAAGTTGTTCCGAGAGCCACGAGAGCGCAGGGTGATGCACGTCACAGGACAGTGGCAGGGGAGGTGGGCCCCCCATCTGTCTGGGATACTGAGGAGGCTTTCTAAAAGAAGGGGCATCTGAGCCAACATTTCAAGGACTGATAAGAAGGTAGGAGGTGGTATTACTGGCTGAGGTTCGGGTAAGTGCAAAAATTCAGGGTTTGAAAGGAGGTAGAGTTTAAAGAGGAGGCTGGAAGGATGGCAAGAGTCAAGGAAAAGGGTTCTGTGCATGGGCGGAAATCACAGCATAAAAGTCCTATACTACATGTTAGAATTTGGATTCTGTCTTATTTGTAAGATTTCCATGCAGTAGAGTGATGGACCCAGGTATCATACATCCAGGTTCAAAGAGAGTCCAACTCATGGCCTTTCCAGCCTATATAGTTAGGTCTGCCCAAGTCACATCAGAGGGATTTGGACCACCAAAGTTTTCAGTAGGGAGTAGATTTTGATGTCTGTTCTCCCTGTATCTTCAGTTAATTACTCACATGCTAAGGTGTAATGAAAAATGATAATTTATTTGGTCTTAATCCTTAGTTTCTGGTGTTCTCAGCTCAGCTCCTGAAACAACTGGAATGTCCTAAGTGCTAGGGCACTATCTATCCTTCTGTCATTAGCAAGAAACCCTTCTTATCAGATTTGAATTTATGCTAATGACGTGACTGAGATTGGGGTTCCCTAGATGGTCTTTAGGGAAAGGTATTTTTTTCTTTTGACAAAAGGGACAAATGTGGCTACTCCCAGTTAGTTTTCCTTCTTTCCACTTTGAATACAGATGTGATGACTGGTTCTAAGAAAGTAGTCTTATTACCAAACTGCGGTAGTTGAAATACCTGTAATGGAATAGCAGAAAGATACAATGAATCTGAGTGTTAAGTGGTATCGTGAAGCTGCTACTCTTCCAGCCTTTCACTGCTTACATCTAGAAATTTAAGGGGAAAATAGCAACTTCCTAATTGCTTCATTGAATAATTATTGGATTTTCATAATCTACAGAATCCATTTCTGATAAAGCTTGATCACTCTTTTTGGTATATGCCTGAGGGATTTAAAATTCTCTGAATGGTTTATAGCCCCTAACACTTTTTAAAATTGTTTTGGGGCTTCCCCGGTGGTCCAGTGGTTAAGATTTCACCTTCCAATGCGTGGGGTGTTCATTCAATCCCTGGTCAGAGAACTAAGATCCCGCATATCTCGTGGCCAAAAAACCAAACACATAAAACAGAAGCAATATTGTAACAAATTCAGTGAAGACTTTAAAAATGTCCACATTAAAAAAAAAATCTTGAAAAAAATTTTAAAATGGGCAAGATATTAATTGATTTGTCTATCCAACAAATATTGACTGCCTCAGTCCAATGTTTTCGGTGTTTGGGGCTTATCAGGAAACAAACTGGACCAAGATCCTTCTCCTTGTGAGGATTAAGGCCCACCTATCCCTTCCCCTCTATGTACTTGAGAGATCCTCACTGGAGCGCATCTAGCACACGAGCATTCTTCCCCACGTTTCTCAGTGTCCGTGAGCCAAGATCACCGTCCATTTCCTCCAGCAGAGCCTGACCCCGGGAGTGCCACTGACATGTCATCAATCACAATTTAAAAACCACACAAGACGTACAAAGCACAAATGTTTTGCGTTTTCAATCACTGACGTGGCTATCTTGATATCATCCTGAAAACAGAAAAAAAACGTGGACTCACATGACCAGCTTTCCCTTCTGCATCCCCTTCTGCTCTGGACCCAAGAAGGGGCAAAGGTCTGTTATCACAGAGGAAGGCTTAGAAAACATCAGGTTTCATCTTCACCACTGTGGCATTTCAACAAATTCTTTTTGGCCTTTACACATGATGTTGGGAATTCTCCTACATCTTGCCTCCTTGTCTTTCTTGGATGACAGTGTCTCCTTATTCCACTGTATTATTTTTTGTTCATTTTCTAGCAGCCTGCTGTGGATCTTAAAATATTTTTAGGATTGCGGGGAGATGCTCAAAGTTTGGATGTGTGTGAGGCAGACAGTCATATTTATTGGTGCCTTTTCTGACTTGGAAAGAAAAAAAAAAGGTCTACATCTAAATTTAGTGAGGAGAAAATATCCTAAGTTGGGGCCTTTCCTGAAAGAGAGAGAGAGAAAAAAAAATTCTCATCTTTTAATATTATAAATATGTCTTCTCAGATGAGAATTGTTAGTGTCATTTCAAAGTAGTAAGATTCAAAGTTGCAGTAAAAGCAAAACTTTGGTAATAAGGGGGAAAAAAAAGAGTAGAATCTATAAATGGTTTCATTCAAAGGGCTGTTTTTAATGTTGCTGTGGTGACAGATTAAGGAGGAGAAACTTGAACCAGACCTTTGACCAGTTGTGGGGTCAGGGGTTGCCTCGGTCTGTGTTCGGGCTCCTCTGACAACTTCCTGTATAATTTGACTATTATTTGCGTGTCTGGGCACTGTCTGACCCTGGAGTCTGGAAAAATGAGAAAGGCAGCCTGCATTTACATGCCATATGGACTGCAGCGAGGGAGGGCGCGTTTAATCAGATTTGGGTGGGAAACATCGTTTGATCCCAGGTTAGAGGAAGAAGCGTGCATGGGCTTTCCAACAGACTGGGGGAGGAAGGGTCGGATGACAGACATGGCCGTGATTTAGGGCACATGGCCCCCGCCAGACGCTGGTGTGGCTGCAACTACATTTTAAATTTGGAAGCAGATCAATTATGAGAGAAGGGAAGAGAGGTGCTGGTGGCATTTCAAACTGTAAGTGGACTTCTGCCATGAAAGTCCAGAAAAACTAAATTTTCAAAATCCAAATAAATGCATTTCTAACACAGACTTAAATAACAAGAAAATGGGCCCTTTGGGCAGAAATAAAGAACTTTAAAAAAAAATGTAGGTATGTATATGGGCTTCCCTGGTGTCTCAGATGGTAGAGAATCTGCCTGCAACAGGAGATGTGGGTTTGATCCCTGGGTGGGAAATATCCCCTAGAGAAGGAAATGGAAACCCACTCCAGTATACTTGCCTAAAGAATCCCATGGACAGAGGAGGCTGGTGGGCTACAGTGTGACTCTTTGGGTCGCAAAGTGTAGGATATGACTGAGCAACTAACATATATATATGCATATATGTGTGTATATATATATATATAGTTTACTTACTAAAAATATAATAAATGCATTTCTCTACTTGGGGGACTTAATACAAGAAAACTGTATAATAGTACATCCAAGTTTCTGAGCAACATGAAATAGTTTACATGGCCATACAAAGTTCTTAAAATGTTAGCAAAGGTAAAGTCTTAACTTTCTAACCTGTAAGATTTTGTCATGTTAAACTATGTACTCATAGATTTGAGTAGCCCTGGGTTTTATTAAGAAAATTCAGAGAAAAAAAAAAAAAGAAAATTCCCAGGACCAGTGATCTCACTTGTTATAAAGGATCAAGGGCCCTCATCTTCTTGACACCCATCACAGCCTCCTGAGATGGATGGTAATGGTGGAGAGTCCAGGGTGGGTCTCAGATGACACTCATTCATCTTTGGATCCACATAGACTCTGAACAGCAATCAGTAGCCACATCTGGGCGTTGGAGCCAAGAACTTGGGCATCGCTTCAACAAACAGAGTGAAGGTAAAATGAGTGAAGTCCCATTGGCCTTAAAAGTCTGTAAGGGTGTAGGGAGCAAGGCAGGACATAGTCCTGCTCAGGGCTCAGGGCATAGTCAAGAGGCAAAGGTCTTTTTGGAGAGTGGGTTGTAAGTACCTGAGCTGAGCCTGGAAGGATGGGAAGATTTAGGTAAGAGAGAAGAAGGGAAGATGAAGAGGAGCAAAAGGACCACGAGGTTCAGAGCTAGGTCAGACTTCTCAGATATCACCACACTCGACTCTTTCCACTTTATAGACCAGGAAACAGTGGGGCTTCCCAACTGCTACTAGTGGTGAAGAATTCACCTCCCAGTGCGGAAGACTTGAGATGAGGGTTGGATCCCTGGGTCAGGAAGATCCCCTAGAGAAGGGAGTGGCATCCCACTCCAGTATTCTTGCCTTGGAAATCCCGTGGACAGAGGAGCCTAGTGGGCTCCCCTAGTCCCTGGGGCCTCAAAGAGTTGGACACAACTGAGTGACTGAGTGCCTAAAACTGGGTGGTGACAAAGTTCAGTAAGTTTGCCCTAAGTTACTTGTATCTGGTTAGGTAAAAGCAGACCTGCGTTCAGTCCCAAGTGATGTGACACCTGAAGTGTCAGACCCAAGGTCACCCTGAAAGCAAGGACCCCAAGTCCCATGCTTTCTCTGTTTCAAGTGCAGAAGGAGAAAACATCTAATTTCTACATGTTAAAAGATCCTCAGGCTTTAGATATATGTGTAAGTTTTAGGTTTTAGTGAGTTTATAAGAAGATAAATGAGTCACAAGAGTTGACTCATTGGGAAAGACCCTGATGCTGGGAAGGATTGGGGGCAGGAGGCAAAGGGGATGACAGAGGATGAGATGGCTGGATGGCATCACCGACTCGATGGACATGGGTTTGGGTAGACTCTGGGAGTTGGTGATGGACAGGGAGGCCCGGCGTGCTGTGATTCACGGGGTCGCAGAGAGTTGGACATGACAGAGCGACTGAGCTGAACTGAAGAAGATAAAAGATCATAATCAGGGAGGTTTTGGTCTTAAGTTCCCTCTGACAAAAACTAGGATCTTAGCAAAAAAGACTTCTTTTCCTCTTCTAAGAAACATACTGCAAAACACTTCAGTTAATAAATTGGAGCTATTCTATTAAAATATATCTTCTGGCTACTGATTTTTTTCTTTTAGACATGCATGTTCAGTCACTTCAGTCCTGCCTGACTCTTCGTGACTCTATAGACTGTGACCTGCTAGTACCCTCTGTCCCTGGGATTTCCCAGGCAAGAATACTGGAGTGGGCTGCTGTGCCCTCCTTCAGTGGACGTTCCTGACCCAGGAATGGAGCCCATGTCTCCTCTGCCTCCTGCATTGCAGGCGAATTCTTTACCACTGAGCCACCTGGGAAGACCCCAGGGAGGACATTTATTATGAAACGTATGTCATAGAAACGGACACCACTTATGGAGCATCTACTATATATTAGAGGGTGTTCAATAGTTCATAAACTCATTTAATCACAAGACCAAAGCTGAAGATGCATATTCATCACCTTGCTTTAGAGCAGAAGAAACTGAGGCTCCCAGAATGACGAGCCAGGTGGCTGCAAGCTGCAGCCCCCACCCAGGCCTGCCTTCCTGCAAGTTCCTCCCACTGCACCCTGCTGGGCCCCTCAAGACACCCACTCCTGGAACGGCCTTTGAAGAAAGCGGTCTTATTTCCTACATGAGGGTTGCTGCACTTTGCATTTTTTTTAGGTTGCTAATTTTTAAAAATTCAATATTCTAGTGTTAGTAACTCAGTCGGTAAAGAATCTGCCTGCAGTGGAGGAGACCCAGGTTCAATCCCCAGGTCGGGAAGATCCCCTGGAGAAGGAAATGACATCCCACTCCAGTATTTTTGCCTGGAAAATCCCATGGACAGAGGAGCCTGGTGAGCTACAGTCTATGAGATCTCAGGAGTCGGCACGCCTGAGCGACTAAACCACCACCTCCAGTGTCATAAATAGGAATTAAAAAGAGGTAGACATAGGAAAGGTCCTCAGGTCCAGGTCGAGGACAATGTCATGATCCTCTCGATCCTCTCTGGACCCGAGCCATGTCAGTTCTTCCTTCTGGATCTCAACGACTTCATCCCAAAGGGATACAAAATGTGCTGGGGACCAGGTTCTCTCTAAGGATTCTTCCACTGTAGAGAAAGTGTCTGTCTTCCCCTTTGTTTCTTGCCTGGCGTTGCCAAGAGCATCAGACCATTGCAGAGTGGGGGAGGCCGAGGACATCCTTGCTCCCTTTTCCAGAGACCTGAGCCACTCTGTCTCTCTTTGTCATGTTTAGGGACAGGGAAGCTAGGGTTCATGTCCTGGGGTGCTTTGTCATCATGGAGGTGCTGGTGTCTGGCTTGGTTTTAAGACTTGCCTTTCCCCTCAGGCCCTGTGTCCCCTTTCATGGCATGCTGTGGGGAATGTCGAGCCCTTATTAAATATCAGGAGCCCTCCATCTGCCTCTGTCTTTCCTCTGAGACGGCCGCCAGACAGCCGAGGTCAAGGCCACATGTGCCCCGCTGATCCCATGGCAGGAGGGGTGGGGGTCGGGGGGGCTGGAGGCTGCCTGTCTGCACAGGGCAAGACACAAAAGCGCTGCTATTTAGAAGATTGGTCTGTACCGTGGGAGGATCAGGAGCTGAACACCGACAGCACACACTCCCAAAGCCACGTTTTTGTGTTGTTTTTTTTCCCCTTCACTTCATCAGGCTGTCACATTCAACTGAGATGTGAGGACTCACTTTGGAGTCAGAAGAGGCAGGTGAGGGGGACAGTTTTCCCCCTTGCTGACATCTGTATCTGATGGAGTCAAGGGATGCTCAGTTCAGCTTTTAAGCCTTACTTGAGATCTGGTGTTCAGTTTATTTGAAACAAATGCTGACTGATCCAAAGACAGAGGTGTGTGTTTGACTTCAGATAAAATTATTTCTTTAAAGGAGATGATAATGAAGCATTCGGCAGAAGAAAAAGTTTCCCCATCCCTGCCTGGCTTTTCACCTCCTAGCCAATGGGTCTGGATAAGTTACATCACCTCTCTCTGCTGTGAGCAATAATAAAACCTACTGCTTTGGATTTTGGTGAAGATTGAATCAGTACGCAAGAGCAGGCTGTGGCCAGTAATAAATGCACAATAAACGCTGATTGTCATTCTCATTATCAGTTTTATTACTGTCATTGTTTGGGGACTGTATCGTTGCCCTTAACCTCGGTGTCCCAAATTGTAAAATCTGAATGGAAAAAAAAATAATAATTTCGACTTTTCTTGCAGGTCAGAGCTCCTGGTTTTGGGTTCACAAAGAAGTTCTACAAGAGTACTGCGGCTGTTTGAGAAAGGAGGCCTTGATTCTCAAACTGATTCATTTCTTAGATGCCATCCCATAATCAAACTTGGGCAAACTCCAGGAGATAGTGAGGGGCAGGGAGGTCTGGCATACTTCAGTCCATGGGATTGCAAAGAGTTGGACATGACTCAATGACCAAACAGCAACAACAAGGGAAAAAAAAAAAAGCAGAAATTAGAAGGCCACAAATAAGAAGGCTTACCTTGCTTTTTGTCACTTGAAGGTCCTCATTTCAAGAATTCTCCCTTGGTCCCCAGAGTTCTTGTGTCATTATCTCCTGTTGAAAGGATTCAGATGACATCATTTGCATGGAAACTCGCATACCAAAGATGCCATCTATGCCAAAAGCCTGCCTTACAATGAAGGGAAAGATGATTGTGTCATGTGGACTTGACGTTCCTAATGCCTTCAAATTGAATCAGTGCTAGCAGTTCTTAACTGCTCAAGTCTGCTGAAAATACATCACTTCTGCTATGGAAGGACTATTTTAGGGTGCTAACCTGCTTATCAAATGGTACTGACCTGTAGTGTCCCCGTTATCATTTAACCACAAAGCTGTATCCGAATCTTTGCAACCCCATGGACTGAAGACCGCCAGGCTCCTCTGTCCATGGGATTTCCCAGGCTAGAATACTGGAGTGGGTTGTCATTACCTTCTCTAGGAGATCTTCCCAAGCCAGGGATCTAACCCTACATTGACGGGTGGATTCCTTACTGCTGAGCTCCTGGGAAAGCTCACAGCAGGCCAGGCAAAGATCGCTCAACTGAGGTGGGTGTAGGAGCTTTGAGTCAACGAGGCAAGCTAGGTTAACAAACTACAACCTTTCCCCAACCAACACCATCATGACTTGATGACAGTGTTTCTAATATCTTTTCAAAAAAGTTTCACTTGGAAATGTCTGCAGAAAAAAAATAGGAATGACTCTGTTGATTGCAAGAAGGTGGCAAAGATGGATGGGGAGGGTCAGCAGACCCCAGATGGCCTTCTATTGGATGGAAACAGCTCTGAAGTCTGGTCTCGAAGACCAAATATTCTCTCTCTGTGTAAACAAAATTCACAGGGTGGCCCAGGAAAACAGCATTTAGGGCATGTGAAACAGGACAGAAGAAGAGCCATGAGAGGTAGGAGAGCATGTCCTTATCAGAGAGTGGGAGAAAACACGTTTATCTGGAGACCCAGCTGCACAGTTAGGATTAGAGATGCCAATGGCAGGAAAAGGGAGCAAATAAGAGAGGTGTCTTCACCCTGTGAGACAAGACAGGGGAACAGAGGCCATAGACTCGTCCCGTCTTCTCTTGTGGGCTGATGCTGGGGGCGAGTCATTCTAAACCCCACAGTCCAGCAGGCAGGCTGGGCACATGAGAGTCAGCCAGCAAAGAAAAAGGGAGCTCTATGGTGAGGAAATGATCCAGAACTGTACAGCAAGAAAAGCTAAGAAAGACCTGGCAGTAACTTCAGCAGTAACAACTACAACAGCACCGATGAGAATGATAGTGATCATAACCACACAAGCAGAGGTGATGCTATGGATACTCCCCTCTTCCACCTCACGCTTCGCTCTCTGGCTTCCCTTGGACCTTCACCTCTGGGATCTCACCTCCACTTCCTGGACCTTGTGAACTGAATGTGTTAAACCTGGCCTCTCCAGCAAAGGCAAAGAATGGCAGCCATCTCTCTGCCCGGGGCAACCTTCACCTGCCTGAGCCTAACCCCTAGCTGTCCGCAAGAGACACAGCCCTGAAACCACAGGTCTCATCTTTGGCTGATATGACAACAGTATCCGTGAGGTTTCGCTCATCCTATCTAGGCGATTGGAGAACGTGTGCTCCCAGCATGCTTAACGTGCTAAGATAGCAACCATCACCCACTTTTCTGGATGCGGGGATGTCTGTCCACACCACTGGACCCAGAGCATCCTCAGTGAATGAATGAGTCCCATCTCATCCTCACTGTGCTCACCCCGAGATCTTATATCATCATCAGGATGAGAGCAGCTGCCTGGGTGGGGCTTCACTGTGAGCCTGGCCCTGAGATCGCTGCTAATTTTATCCCTATTTTACAGCCAAGGAAGTGGAGGTATCAAAACACACCCAGCAAAGTGCCCCAAATCCCTATGAAGACAAAGCAAGGCTGGGACTGGAAGAGTCTAGCCCTGAGTCATGCTCTAACCATCACGCTTACTGCCTCTCTTAGAAGGCAATCGCCAGCTGGCTTTTTAATTGAATGAAGCATGTATGATCCTGTCTTTCAGAGAAGAGTGACAAAGAAACCACAAAAGCGATTATCCCTCTGGGCAGGATATGTTTACCTGGTCCCCACTGAACTTAAAAATTCTCATTTTCTGGCAAGCCAACTCCCCAACCTTTTGCAAACAGCACACTCAGTGACGCTGTGTCATAGGAAGGTGCAAAAATCAAATGTTATAATTAAATTTTTTCTCAAGACAGGGGGTAGTTTCCTGCCAAAGATAAGTGTCCATGATGATCAAGAGACAAAGCATTAAAGAAGGGGGTCGTTGAAAGCTCCCTTTAGCTCTTCTTTTTTAATATTATTGCTACCACTGAAATATAATTGAAACATCCTTCAAAGCAAGCTACGCCAGCCACCCTTCAGCTTTGATACGGCTTTTTAATCACGAGATATTGTTGTGGCCTCACAATGAATATGGAAAGCATTTAAACTATTTTGTGGATGGAGTGTATCGCTTCTGACCTCAGTCAAAAGACCGCATTAAAAGGAGCGAAAAAGAATTCACTCTGAGTCCTCTGGGCTCCAAAACCCTGAGGGCATGTGGAACACAGTGAGGGCCGGATTCATCCAGAGGAGAGGATTCAGCACTGTGTCAATTGGAACAGGAGAGGTCAGCTTTGCCTCCAGAGGTAAAGTGTGATGTGTCAGGGCACCAGGGATGCTAAAAAGATCCTGGGCTTTGCCTTTGAGCAGTGGGCATACTTGCTTTCTTCTGGGGATGCCTTAGCTCAGGGTTTCTTAAGATGTAGCCGGTGGACTGCTGGTCCAGAAGATACTTCTCCTTCACCTCACGCTGCTCCGTCACCTGAGTCTGGGGGACATCCCACACTGCTTCTCTTGCTGATTAACCACAAACACAAATAGATCCAAGGCTCTGGAAAGTCACCCAGAAAAGAATTCTCTGTAAGGCTTTAAAAACTTGAAAAAGAATTCTTCAGGGCCTTTGCTGTCTGTAGGACATAGTTTAGGACAAGCCACCTGACTCAGAAAGGGAAAGAGCATAATTGGTCAGGAGCAGTCTGGAGTGACACCCTGGTTAGTCCTTGAACTTGTCTGCCACCTCCAAATCCTATTTCCCCCACGCTCATCCGATTACACGAGTGACCAGGAATAAGTCAGATGTAATCAGTTGAGGTTTTTTTTTTTTTCTTAATAACAAGACATAGTTGATCTGATCTTATTAAAACGGGAGTTGGGAGAGTATAAGACATAGAAATAAATAAGTGTAACACAAAGGGGAATGACGTCGATACCCGAGTGGGGGAAAGCCTCTCCAGATGGAGGGACTAGGGGAGGAGGAAGGGGGATGCCCGGAGAAGGGTCCTGGGGGCGGGGTGGGAGGCAAAGTACACCTTGAAGCAGGAATACAAGGTGCGTGTGCTTCCTATTAATGAGAGTCAACAATACTCTTCTCCAATTAAACAAAGAAAAGCATCTCATTGTAAAAAGAATTATAAAGAAGAAATGTGTCATCCATCACTCTAGCAATGAAAGATAACTGTGAGGATGTTCTTTCATATTCCTTTCAATTCTCTATAAAATACACAACTGTCTTTGCAAGATAGCTTATATATATAATATTTAGTATATATGTGTGGGCTTCCCAGGTAGCTGAATGGTAAAGAACACTCCTATCAGTGCAGGAGATGCAGGTTCAATCCCTGGTCTGGAAGATCCCCTGGAGGGGAAAACGGCACACCACTCCAGTATTCTTGCCTAGAGAACCCCATGGACAGAGGAGTGTGGTGGGCTACAGTCCATAGGGTTGCAAAGAATCTGACATGCTGAGCAAACAACCACATAGTATAAAGATATATATAATATAATATGCATATTATATATAATATAATATCTGTGACTTTGTAGCATCATTTTCTTTTTTTAAAAGATTTGTCTTATAATGGCAAAAGAAGCCTATATTTCTTTCAATCATTCTTTCTAATCAGTTTCTAACATTTTTCAATTTGACAGATCATTATTTGACTAAGTGATAATCTCATATCAAATAATTTTCCCCCTAATTTTTATATTTTTTAATATATTCCATAACAGCTAAAAACTTTTTTGTGCACACAAATTTTACCATATATCAAGTTATGCTCTTAAGATAAGTGCCTTAATGATTTCACTAGTCTTTTAGGGTAGAGAGATACCTATCAATATGGCATTGATTGGGTGTATTGACAAGCAAAGTGTTCATCACCCTCATGGACATATTCTTTGAATTTTCAACTTTGTTCCACAAAGAACTTCATCCAAATCCAGACAGACAGATATAAGTCACCTACCTTCTGGGGGTGGGGGGCTGAGGAAGAGGGTCAGATTCAACTCCAAAATCTAATTCAAAGCTATGAAATTTTAACTTCTCAGTTGAAAAAATTACTCTTCAAATGTGAGACTGAAAGTTTGGAAAAGGGATACAGATGGAAAAAGTGTCCCCTCTTCCTTGTCAAACTTCTGAAGTCCTTGGAACCAAAGGGGAAGACAGAGAAAAAGAGAGAGAGCGTGTGAGTGAGGGTTTGTTGGAGGCAGGACGCTGTACCCTGCCTTCTGGGCTCCCAGCCTCCGTTCCAGAAGAAGATCACAGACACCCTACTTTGAATCTGGGAGATCTAAGAGTTAGGAGGAACCACCCACATGATCTATCTCTTCTGGAATTTTCGTTGACAGCAGACCTATCATTGCTATCCCAGCACAAGGAGTGAGGACGGCAGGGAAAAGGAGGACAAGGCACCCGTGAGCCGGAGAAAGTCAGCGCAGAATAGAAGAGTCATTCAGAGCCCATGACAGCGGCTCAGAGAGTTGAGGAGTGAACCAAGGTCTGAATTGATCTAGTGATTGAGTAGATGGTGCAGGGTGAATTGTGTGTATGTGGAGGTGGTGGTGGGGGGTGATCTGAAGCCTCCTCTGAGTAAGCTGAGAGCCAGGGCAAGGTGGGAGGTTGGAGTGTGAGCAAGAGGCTGACATCCCTGCCCACAGCTGCTCTGACCATATAATAAGCCCCTGAGAGTTTCAGACCTACACCAAGAAGGTAAAATCCTTGAACAAACAGAGTAATTGCCTGTAGAATGTACGTGCACAAAGTTAGTTCTAACAGGGATTTCAGATTTGTCTGAACCCTCTCATTTCATCCATAAGGAGCCTACAGCTCAGTAATTAGCCAATACCTACTTGACAGTCGGAGGAAGGTCAAGAAACCAAATCTTTAAGTAACTCCTGCTGTCTCACTGGGGAAATCCCCAGCAATTGATTGACCAGAGCAGAGTTAAATCATAGCAGCATCTTCCGTGACTCGTGACCAACTGTAGGAGAATAAGGATGGAAGACAAGAGAGGTGATGACAACACCTGTGTTCAGGTATGGGTGACCCAGTGTGGTCCATGGGAAGGGGCTGGTACTCCTAGCTCATCCTAATCACAAGAGACCACATCAAAGGACTAGCCAGAGGAGGACACTGTGAAGCTCCCAGAAGCATAAAGCAGTGGACATAAAAACTCCTGGCATATCTGATCTTGTTTTCACTTAACACAAACCAATTGCACTCACTTCTTTTCCCAGAGTTTTTGATCGTTGAATTTCAGGATGAGGCAGAGACATATTAAGGATTTACTATGTATCAGACCTGAGTTTAATTCCTGCCTTTTCTACTCCGTAAAGACATAAACCACTCAAGGCACTTATCCTCTGTTGGTTTAGTTTCCGCATCTGTAAAAGTGGGGATGACGGCGCCTCCTCTAAACTTAGTGACGTATGTGAAACAGCATACACAGTAGGAACTCAATTCAGGATCAGGGGCTGACACTTTTCACATGCCATGTCTCACGAGTTCTCCTGTGACAGTGGTTATCCATTTTATAGACCAGGGAGTGAAAGTTCACTAAGTTGGATAATTTACAACAGACTGGGGAATGAGTGTCTTGGCCACTGTGTACGTAAGTCCCCTGTTAGGACAAACGGAGATCAAAATTCCCCAGCCCTTAGGCCACAGCAATGGGTTCAAAGGATGGTCATGGTTCCCAAGTCTGATCCATCACTGGTCCTTCTGATTTAAAACATAAAGAAAGCTCTTCACTCTCCTGATTGTCCACCTGGCATTATTCATGGCCAGGCCTGGGCCACACAGAGTGACTGGTCTGAGAGTCTGAAGGTGACATGGAGGGGAATCAAGACACAGTAAGAAGGAAGGTCCAGATCACAGACTCATTTATCCCTGAAGCCAACTCCACCCCATCCATCTTGTGCTTTGATTTATGACTAATAACTTCCCTCTTTCAGCTTTAGCTAATTCCAGTGGAGCTTCTATCACCTTAAATCAAGAGTCCTGGTGAATATAGGATATGGACCCATCCACCTAAATCCAGAGCATCTCTGTGTTCACTCTACTCCCCTAGAAGGAAGAAAGGAAAGAGGTAGGCAAAGGAAGAAGAAACACTTTCTCCTTAACTCCCCAATCAACAAAACGGAGCTTCCCAGGGTCTCTCAAGAGATGGCCTAGGTGAGCTCGAAATGCATGCTTGCATTTTTTAAAGAGCGCCCTTTCTAAATCACCTTATTTTGATGTAACTGCAAAAGGCAGTACTATTTTGGGTTCTTGCTATGATAAAACTGAAGCTGTAAGCTAGGGACTTTCATGAGAGATTGCACCGAAATGTCAACAGATGGCTTGCTAATCATGTTAAAAAATACTCATTTCTTTTCAAAAATGGCATCCCCCTCCCAGTAAGTAGATCAGAAAGCAGTGTTTATGATATAAAACATATTAGTCACAACGCCATTTAATTATCCTACTTAATCATCAAGGTCATAATGATAATTGTTTCTAAAAATTAACACCTCTTCCCTCAGCAAGGAAGCTTATCCAGAATTTATGGTCAGAAACACAGAACTGATACATTTAGATAGGATGTGAGCATTAAGCGGAGACAAGAGGAATAAGTATGGAGATTGTGCGAGAGGATTCACGAAGGCTTTTGCCTGTGCAGTCAAAGGAATACCAAAGGATGTGTTGATTCACTTTTGCCCAGTGGTCCAATTTTTCCCCAGCAAGGAGGAGGCAATGGAGGCTTAAAATCATTCAATCATGAATCATCACGGGCACCACCATATTTTCATCTAAAAACAAGTGGGTATCTTCACAAACTGTAGGACCTACTCAAACACTGAAGACCACACCACATCGAGGTGGATTCTCTTTTCTGACTTGCAACAACCTCTCTACATCAGCTCTTGGACTCTCCTCCTTGATTTTATTGTTGATCCTTTTCTAGCTTATTTTACATGGCCTCCATTACTCCAATTTTATTCTTTTTTAAGCTTTTTAACATTTAATTTTTATTTTATATCAGAGTGTACTTCATCTGCAATATTGTGTTAGATTCAAGTGTTCAGCAAAGGGATTCAGTTATACAAATACATGTATCTATTCTTTTTCAACTTGCTTTACCATAGAGCTCATGACAGAATATTGGGCAGAGCTCCCTGTGCTATACAGTACGTCTTTATCAGTTATCTATTTAATATATGATAGTGTGTGTTAACCCAATTCTGTCCTTAAATGTCACACTTTCTGGGCTGTCTCACTACTCCTTTCCAAGAGTAGGATCTCCCCTTTCTGTCTCCTCCCTTCAGGACGCAAATCCTGGATGTAGTCTTTTTGGTCAGCATCCTCTAGCAGGTTGCATCCTCCACACTTCCGACACTCTTGAAGAATGCTTCAAATAACTGTATCACCCCAGTCACTTGGAGTTTTACCCATCAAGCTGGTTTCCGTACCAATGACTGAAGCTTATCTTTCTAAGCATCTCAAACAACTTGTAGCTCTTCAGCCCTAAAGTCCTTCTAAAATGAGTTTCTTGGGCAGGAAAAGAAATAAGCTTCACATTAGTTCTTCTTAATGACTACAGGTTGTTATTTGGGATTTTGATGACTCTAGGTGGCTCAGTAGTAAAGAATCTGCCCTACAATGCAGGAGACAGCACAGGAAATGCAAATTAAGTCTCTGGGTTGGGAATCTCCTCTGGAGAAGGAAATGACAACCCACTCCCATGTTCTTGCCTGGGAAATCCCATGGACAGAGTAGCCTGGTGGGCTACAGTCCGTGCGGTTGCAAAGATTTGGACATGACTTAGTGACTGAATATGGATGCATGTTCTATTGGGGTGATCCCATCAGAGCTACCAAGAGGAAACAGAATCATTTGATCCTACATAAAAGGACTTGGGTTTTTGAGCTTTTGAATTCTTGTGTCATGCCATTA
This sequence comes from Dama dama, assembly GCF_033118175.1. Classification (NCBI taxonomy): domain Eukaryota; kingdom Metazoa; phylum Chordata; class Mammalia; order Artiodactyla; family Cervidae; genus Dama; species Dama dama. The sequence goes on from NC_083693.1 coordinate 69,666,798, forward strand.
ATTCTCTGCCCCTTGATCTCAGGCTGCCATCTGTTACTTCTGACCACAGCTCTTTCCTCACAGGGTCAGACTTCTCGTCTGCAATAGCCTCAGGCATGGAGTGCCCACCTGCTTTGACTTGGTGTCTGACAGAAGCTGGAGGGGTTTTGCTGGGCTTTGTTGTAGAGCTGCCTCCTTCAGGAAGCCTCCTCTGCTCACCTTTCTTCCCTCTGAATGGTATAGGGGTTGGGAACACTCAGAATGCCTAAGTTCAAATTCCTGCCTTGTCACTTACCAGCCAGGTGGCCTTGGGTAACTTGCTAATCTGTTTTTTATGCCTCAGTTTCCTCTTCTGTAAAGTAGAAATGATTACTGTTTCTAATGCATGGGGTTGTTCTGGAGATTAAATCAATGAATATTTGTAAAGCACTGAAAGTGCTTTTTGGCGCTGCTATATATTTATTAAATAAGTGGGGTTAACTCTTTTTTACTCTCTCATTACATCATCCATACACATGAAAATAATACTTAATTTGTTCTCAAGTTTATTTTATCAGTAAAGGAAGCAAAAGACATCACATGCAGCTTATCTAATGTTTTGGGTGCACAGCTGTGCATCTTCCCTTTTTTGATTTTCTTACCACTCTTTTAGCTAAATAGGAGTCCCCTAGTCCTCCACCACATCCTGTAGCAGGGGCTCTGTACCCCTGACCACTCTGTCACAGATTATGAAATGGACTATGATCATCTGAGTCAAGGTCAACCCACATCTAGCTATTCCCCTGACCAGAAGCAGAGCTTCTGGTTTAGGAGGCCTGAGCACATGCTATTTGAGAATCCTCTTTATGAAAAAAAGTATAAAGTTTGTTTATGACATCAAATATATATTTAGAATAAGAAAATACATTTCAACAGATTTTTAAAAATTAACGGATATTCAGAAGAACAAAATAACTTGTATTCATTTACCGCCTGAAACATCTCAATGATTCTTTACCCCTGCATTTTTGGCTGCTTGTACATATAACTAAATTTTAAAATACCATTTTCTCCAGAGAGAGAAAAAAAGATAATTCATAGGTGATTTTTAAAAATTATTGTCTGAAGAAGTACTTTGATTCACAACTCATTACTGTTCACAACTCATTATCATTCACAGCTCATTATAGATTTTTTTAAAACAATTTTTATACAATTTTTAGGGCTTCCCTTATAGCTCAGCTGGTAAAGAATACATCTGCAATGCAGGAGACCCCAGAATCAAACTCCTGGGACGGGAAGATACACTGGAGAAGGGATAGGCTACCCACTCCAGTATTCTTGGGCTTCCCTTGTGACTCAGCTGGTAAAGACTCTGCCTGCAATGTGGGGACCTGGGTTTAATCCCTGGGCTGGGAAAATCCCCTTAAGAAAGAAAAGGCTACCTACTCCAGTATTCCGGCCTGGAGAATTCCATGGACTATACAGTCCATGGGGTTGCAAAGAGTCAGACACAACTGAAAGACTTTCACTTCACTTCATGCAATTTTTAAAGGTTACTTTCCATTTACAGTCATCACAGAATATTGGCTAGTCATGTTGACTTTTAACATGTGACCAAGTACAAAAAATATTATTAAATTTCTTGTATAGATGTGCTGTTTCAAAACAGAGATACAGACATAAAGACTGGATGGATGGATACCAAAGGAGGAAGAGGGCGGGATGAACTGAGAGATTAGGATTGAACACTATGTATAAAACAGATAACTAATTAGAGCCTACTGGATAGCACAGAGATATTCACTCAGTGCTCTATGGTGACCTCAATGGGAAGGAATCCAAAAGAGAGTGCATATATGTATACAAATAACTGATTCACTTCACTGTCAGCAGAAACCAATACAATATTATAAAGCAACCCTACTCCAAAAAAATTTAATAAAAATAGATCTTGATATCCCACTATATATATATATATATATGCTGTTTTAACTCTAATAGGGGCTTTTGTTCTACAAACCCAATTTCACTTTTAAAAAGAACTGTGTGTTTATACCTGAATATGTTGCATAGTCTAGTACATTTGTGATGGGACAGAACTTCCATTTTTACCAAGTGTTACTGAAAACCCAATGTTCTCCTACAGTATTACACATCTGCTAAGTGGAAGAACTTTCCACAAATAGCTTCTGTCTCTGTTATGTCTCCTTCTTTACTCATCTTCCTCCAAGCCCGAGCACTGAGAACACATTCACATCCCAACGCCACCTCCAGCCACACTCCTTCCTGTTATCGGGGCAGGCAACTTAGTAACACAGATAGTAAATGGTTTCCAGAAGCCAGGTCATTTACATAAGGAGAGCAACCAGAATTTAGCTTTTCTTAAACGTACATCACTTTGCTGACAAAGGTCTGTCTAGTCAAAGCTGTGGTTTTTTCCACTAGTCATGTGTGAATGTGAAAGTTGGACCATGAAGAAGCTGAGTGCTGAAGAATTGATGGTTTCTAACTACATGCTGGAAAAGATTCCTGAGAGTCCTTTGGATGGGCATTGTGATCAAACCAGTCAATCCTGAAATAAATCAACCCTGAATATTGGAAAACACCCTGGTGCTGGGAAAGAGTGAAGGCAGGGGGAGAAGGGGATGACAGAGGATAAGATAGTTGGATGGCATCACTGACTCAATGGTCATGAGTTTGAGCAAGCTCCAGGAGTTGGTGATAGACACGGAAGCCTGGCATGCTGTAGTCCATGGGGTTGCAAAGGGTCAGACATGAATGAGCAATTGAACTGACTGAACTGAACATTCATTGGAAGGACTGACACTGAGCCTGGCTCCAATACTTTAGCCACCTGATGTGAAGAGCCAACTCAGTGGAAAAGACTCTGATGCTGGGAAAGATTGAGGGCAGGAGGAGAAGGGGGCGGCAGAGGATGAGATGGTTGGATGGTATCATTGACTCAATTGACATGAGTTTAAGCAAACTCTGAGAGATAATGAAGGGCAGGGAAGCCTGGGGTCCTGCATTTCATGGGGTCACAAAGAGTTGCACGTGACTTAGTGACTGAACAACAACGAGAAGTAACTGTGAGTGTACAAACCCCAAACTAAACGTCTCCCCACCTTCCCCTTCTCTGGATGCCCAAAAATGTTTTGGCTGCCCCAAGATTGCCTGGGAGGAGAGAAAGAGTAGAGACAGCTGTCTTCGCTAACGTGGATAAACTTTCTTACTAGGGCAGAAGTTCCAAAGACATAAGACTGAACGAACACATTTCTAGGGTTCTTCTTCAAGGGATCCAAGCTAGTAAAGATATAAATCTTAAGCTTCATTAGCTTCAAGGTACGTCTGCTTTAGCCAGAGACCACAAGTCTCCTAGGATTAGTGGGAAAGATGAGATGATTCGAGGAGATCTCTTGCCAAGGGTTATAGAAGTGGAATTCTGAGCCTATTGCCAAAAAGCTATAGGGATCTGAGCTAAAAGTCCTGGGTACACACTGCCTGGGGAAACTCTCAGGGTATTATCTGAAACAAAAGAGAAAGATGTTGATCAAGAAGGAATGAGGGGAAAAAAAATTAGACATGCTGCTAAAATAATGACTGGGACCTTGAGCGAGAGGTCCAAGAAATACATAGACTTCCAAGAACTGCTAACATTATAACCTTTTCTGAGATGTCTTGTTTGCTTTTTTCTGAATCCCCAAGCCACCGCTCAGGCTTCTGTGGTGGCTCAGACAGTAAATAACTTGCTTGCAATGCAGGAGACCTGGGTTTGATTCCTAGGTCAGGAAAATCCCCTGGAGAAGGGAATGGATACTCACTCCAGTATTCTTGCCTGGAGAATTTCATGGACAGAGGAACCTGGTGGGCTACAGTCTATAGGGTCACAAAGAGTTGGACACGACAGCAATAAACACACACACGCTATCACTTTGTATCTGCAGAGAAAGCCCCATTAGTTTAGCCGGTCCGAGCAATTGCTTTATCCCTTCAACTGAAAAGTTGCACAATATCTGCTACTTTTGCAGGACTTTTGCTAAAAACAAGGAAACCACTAGAATGAGTCCACAGCCATGAGGGCCTCAGGTATCGATTTAAGTTGCTCAGTATGGTTGTTTGTCCCTCTGTTGCCACAGGATAGTTCTGGGTAGCTGAATTGATGAATGAGAAGTTATTCTTATGTGAAGCAAGAGTGTGGACAGTGGGGTGTAATTTTAAAGGAAGACTGAAAGTTGTTTCATGTCTACCCCAAGTCTTGGGGTGCTCCCAAAAGAAGTTCGTTCTTGAAAATCACAAGCACTGATACACATCTCCAGAAAGAAAGGAAAACTCTTATCTCTCAAATGCCATATCCTTTCTGATGTTTTCCTATATCTTTTTGTTAGTGAGTGTTTAGCTCAAGCTTAGGATGTATCTTGGACTGTTCTAGTCACTTTAGAAGATATAAAACCTTGGAGTCTTGTTTAATTCCTTGATATCCTAGTAATTACTTTAGTTAGTTAGTTGTAGTTGCTCAATCGTGTCCAACTCTTTGCAACCCCGTGAACTATACCCTGCCAGGCTCCTCTGTCCTTGAAACTCTCCAGGCAAGGATACTGGAGTAGGTTGCCATTCCCTTCTCCAGGGGATCTTCCTGACCCAGGGACTGGACCCCGGATTCCCCGCATTTCAAGTGGATTCTTTCCCATCTGAGCCACCAGGGAAGCCCAGTAATTACCTTATATCCTTTCAAAATCATTTCCTATTAAAAATCTGCCATCATTATGAAGTTCACAAAGACATTTTCAGAAATTAAGTGCACTAAATGAAACCACAAAGCCTCTCTCCTTTGAAAAGTACCATCATCTTATCATTTTGTTCTTTTGAATGAAGACTCTTGGAGAAACAGACTTATTTTTATAACCTTGCAAGAATTTTTCATGAATAAACATGCACATCAAAATATATATCTTTTTCTTGGGACCATATACATTTCAACTTAGATTTAGAAAATATGATCACTTATTTGACAGCTAATTAGTTATTTGGTAACACTGTTAGTTTCCATTCCTTGTATTTTTGCCCTAAGTTCTCAGTTGGACTAGAGTCTCCTACAATAAACATTACGTTTAAAATACTATAGTGTTTCACTCTTGTTCTTTCTACATGTTCTATAGATGGAGGTGAATTATTTTAAAATGTTTGGATTGTGGGATTCCTTCTTTGTGGGATTACACACTTTATAATGATTTAATTATCACTTTTTGATTTTCTAATCTGGTCTATAACCTATATTTGATTTCTGAAAAATCTCTCTGTAGAATAAGAACATTTTATTACTAAGACACACGAGGAGCCTTCACCTTAGAGAAGTTTCAGAATCTTTCAGCCATGAACGAGGATGATGTTATGGAGAGTTTTCCTGCCACTGACTCTGTCCTCTTTCAGCTAGATCATAGTATCTCTCAGAAAGTCAGTTCCCTGATAGCTGATGGTCACCAGGCACAGAAATGGAGGCCATGGACTGAGTGGATAAATGAAAGAACTAGAGATGAACCGTGTTATAGTAACCATTGCTTGCCCACTTTCTGCACCAGATCATGTGTGGGTGTCTAACTCTTCTCCTAAGCCACCTCTGTGCTGTGCTATGCTAAGTCACTTTACTTGTGTCTGACTCTTGGAGACCCCATGGACTGTAGCCCACCAGACTCCTCTGTCCATGGGATTCTCCAGGCAGGCATACTGGAGGGGGTTGCCATGCCCTCCTCCATCAAGGTAACATGCTATGGGATCTGATTCCAGGGGTTTTGGACTATTGGGGAATTAAATGAACTGTATCCTTTCATCAATAGACTCCTAGCTTTTCCAACAACACTGTGGGGTCAAGAGAGGTCCATGCTTCCAGATGCTCTGCCTGGAGTTACGCTCAGGCTACTGTTCTAATTGTCATTTACTGGACTAGCTGGGCTCCTCTGCATCAGCTGTCAAAGTTTTGGTCACTGACAACAGCCCAAAAACCTAGAGAGAAGGGAAAAGACGTGTGTTCTCAGTGTCCCCAGATGGTGACCGTAAGTCAAAACCCCACTAAAAGTTGAGTTTTTATGTTGGTGTTCTGGTAGAATGCAGGTATATGCACTAGATCTTCTGTCTTCTGTTATTTGTTTCTGGAATATTCTGAGGATTGCCAGAATCCCCAAACCCATCAGCTACAACTTGGTTGCCCAAACAGTTTGCTGTCATGTGTGACTGTCACATTGCCAAACTAACATGAGCCTGGTGTGACTGTAGGTGGGTTTTGGAGCTTTCCCCGTGCCTCAAAAATGTAACAGCCAAGTGACGATAGAGACAATGAATTCAACGCGTGCTCTCTCTCTCTCTTTTTTTTTTTCTTTCTGATATTGCTTTGATTTTTAAGTTAATGAAATAAACATACTTAAAAAAAAAAAAAAAACAAACTAAGCATTGCATGCGAGAGCCTCAAACTGTCAGCTTAAACCAATCTGAAAGTTATGCCTTTTAATGCAGACATTGGACATGAAAAAGACCTCACGGGTCATAAAGCTCACCCCCTGCCAATATCAGAGGAGCCCCAGGCTGGTTTGGGGGGTGTGAGTGTCTCGAATTCCCTTCCATCCAAATCAAGGGAGGGTTGGGCTGAATCCTGACTCTTGTTAGTCACGCCCTGTGGGGTGAGCTGGAGCTCACAGCCGCCCTCCCTGGCCTAGACTCCACTCTCAGCCTCCTCTGATCAAAATACATGGGACTGTTATTCCCATTACTACCTGACCTTGGACTCTGGCCAAAACCCTGGACATAGACTTTGAGTCTTAAGGATGGTCCATGGGTTGTGCAAACATCTCTAAGGGATCCCAGTCCAGGTTCCCCACTTAGTCACCAGATAGGGAGAATCACCCCATCTCTATTGCTTAATCACATTTACCCCCGTGAAGGTTTGGTTGGGGCACAGCCATCCAAGCATTTATCTCAGCTCTGACCCTACCTCCCTCCTGCCTCCTCTTTGTGTCCAGGGTGAGACAAACCCAGCGGTTGCCTTCAAGATCACTGGCCTGCATTCCAGCCAGTTCTCATTTTTCGCTTGTGTTGAGAAAAGCGTGGGAAATTTCATCCTGATTTTAAAGCAGTGTCTTCTCCTTGGAAGATACTACTCAGTGTCCATGTCCAGTAAATTACTGCAGTTTGACACACTCGGAGAAATATTTTTGTCATAACCCACCGCTTGCTGCACTGTCGATCCAATTATTTGGAACAAGCAATCTGTCATTCTATTGTTCCTTTCCAATAGTTTGACTTTGGTGGCAGTTGTAGAAAAGAAACAAGTATTTATGCTTTCAATTTAAAAAGAGAGGTGAGGGGAGCAACCCAAAAGAACATCTTAAATATGTATTTCTGTGGTTATTGGGGACCAAAGGTCCGAAAATCTGATCACATCAAAGGACAAAGAGTGCTCCTCCTGGACAAATGTCCAGGAATAAGTAAACTAAGTCACATGTTTTGGCCACTTTAGGAATAACACACTACCTCCTAAACTCTCTGCCAATGAACATAGCCTCCTGCTACTAAAAGCCACCAGCTTTCTGGAGCTGTGAATATGGGACGATCTGATTAATTCTATTAATTAAAGAGTTTCTATTTTCTCTGGCCTTGCTGGAAATCACTAGTTGCCATGTTTCAAGCATTGTAAGGTATGAAATTCTTTATTGATTTATGTGTGTGTGCTCAGTCGCGTCCAACTCTTTGCAACCCCATGGTTGTAGCCTGCTGGGCTCTTCTGTCCATGGAATGTTTCAGGCAAGAATACTGGAGCAGGTTGCTAGTTCCTACTCCAGGGGATCTTCCCAACCCAGGGATCAAACCTTTGTCTCCCGCATCTCCTGCATTGACAGGCTGATTCTTTACCACTAGCGCTGTCTGGGAAGCCCTTATTGGTTTATATGCCTACTTTTCCAGAACCACAAAATGGGACTCCTGATTCGGAAAGAGATCTTTCCTTTCTTATTTGTGAATACATTTATTTATTTAAATGTGTTTATTTAAAAATATAAAAGTGTAAGCATTGAATATAATATAATGTAATGAGAACATTATCTTTATAATGTTGAAGGAGAATCCAACATTCTGGACAAAGCAGGCATGAAACAAACAGTTATTTAAATTATAAAAATCATGACATCAATTTGTCAAAATTTGGGATTGACTACAAAAATGAATCCAGCATGTGTCATGTGTTAACTGGCCAGAGCTGCCATAACTAAGCACCGCAGACCAGGCTGCTTAAATAGCTAAAATGTAGCGGCTCAGTGCCGGAGGCAGGAAGTTCAAAATCAAGGTGTCCACAGGGTTGGTTTCCTCTGAAGCCTCTCTTCGCTGGCTGGGACCTTCTCCTTGTGTCTTCACATCATGTTCCCTCAGCGTGCCTGTATTTAAATCTCTTCTTATTATAAGGACACCATTCATATTGGATTAGCGCCCACCTTCACGACTTCTTTTTAACATGATTATCTCTTAGAAAACACTGTGTACAAATACAGTCAGATTCTGACGTTAAGACTTCAGCATGTGAACTTGGAAAGGAAGCAATTCAACCTGTGTCAGGCCCTTCAAGCCACTACTGCCACCTCTATGTTCTTTACTACTGGCTTCCACTTAACACTGCTTTGCTGAAGGTTCCATGGGCCTCATCCTAAAACCCATGGTCTTCACTAATCCATAAATTAATCCAGACCTACTCACATGAATCCATTGGATTCTCCCAATTTTTGCATCTTTACATGTGGCTTCTCCTTGCCTTACAAACCCCATAATCATTTGCCCTTCAGCTTTTCTGTCTTTGCTCGCCCTTCTTCCTACCTTCTTTCCATCCAACTGGCCATTCCTTGGCTCAGAGCCTGTATCTCTTAATTTTCAGGTTTCTCTGAAGCCAGGGAGTCTGAATTCATGTTAGGGAGGAACTTTCTGCACTGTATCAAAGACAGAGTGCAATGAAAAGTAATCTAGCTTGCAGATTTATTTTAAATTCAGAATACTTACACTAAATTCCCAATGTTAGCATTTATACTGACCTGGTAGCTTCTGAATTTCCCAAAGTAGACATAAATTTGAGTGTGCATTATGGAAGTTATATGTGTCAAAGCAATTACTCCAGTGTAAAGCTAAATAGCCAACACATATTAAAACTTCAGAGAAACATTTCACCTTGCTTTTTATTCTGAGGCAAATGAGGCCCCAAAGCCACAGAGGTAAATCGTTAGACATCTGAATATAGGCTCTAATGTTTTTCAAAACTCTATGTCTTTTGGACACATGCCCTTCAGAATGGATGCATAGGGTTCAAGTTATTTGAAGGAAATACACCAAGTCCAAGAAACACAACATCCTTAGAATAAACTTGGCAGAAAGACCTGTTATTATAGATACATCGTAATTCACAAGGATGCCTGAACAATCCTAACGTTAAATGCCACTCTGGTGGCTCAGAGGGTAAAGAATCTGCCTACAGTGCAGGAGACCCAGGTTCAGATGCCCGTGTAGGGAAGACCTCCTGGAGAAGGGAATGGCAACTCGCTCCAGTATTCTTGCATAGAGAATTCCATGAACAGAGGAGCCTGGTGGGCTGCAGTAGTCCATGGGGTGGCAAAGAGTTGGACACGACTGAGTGATTAACAGTTCCACTTTTTCATGGCTGGTGAGAGCATCCGGCCATGGATACTTAACCACTGTAAGCTACAGTGGTTAAGAAAGATCCAGAGAAAGAGAGGAATAATCCTGAAGTTTTCTTAAGTTTAGGGAGGCCAAAATGAACCAGACCATGGAGGAAGAAAACACCTAAATGCCCAAATATTTGTGGAGCCACAGGAACAAATACCACATTCAACTTCAAATACACTTGGGTTCCGATTCCAGTTCTTAACCTACTTTGGAAAGATTGTTAACTTTTTTGTGTCTCAACCATGCCATTTGTACAAGGGGGCTAATCATCTGCTTGTCAGAATGACATGAAACTTAGAGAGATGATGCCTGCAATGTACCAGGCCCAGTTTTAAGCCCACAGTGGCCACGTAACAAGGCTCTTGTTAAGGTTTTACTCCAGTGGAAATTTGACAAAATGCATAGGAGGAGATAAGATTGAGAGATTCTGCAAAAATGTAGAGGCAGACACACAAAAGAAAAAGATATCCTAGTAACTGACAATTGTGTAGAACTCAGCATAAATCATGCATCTCTGCTACATATATGATGAGCATGAATCTGCTCAGTGGCAAGTCTCCAGGATTCTGCAGCCAAGGCGATGCTGGACTATAATAGTCAATGGATGTTTTGCAAGAGAAGGAATTTTCCTGTTACACTTAATCTGAGACTGTTATTTTGAATCCTTGTAAAAAAAGATTACATGATATATCTTATCTCCCCAGTATACTATGGCACTGCTGAAGGCAAATCCTTTGCAGTGTGTTTCGGGAAAGTCAGACTTTCCTAAACTTCAGGATTATGCAAAGACGTGCATCAGAAGAATTGGAAGCAAGGAGTTGAGACTGTGGTGAGTAACTCTATAAAGTCCTAAATGCGAAATACTGTCAAAAATAGTGAAGGGGGATTCTGGTCATTCCAGGGACCTGATTCAAAGTAGGAGAACCCACAGTGGAAAATGGCCCTAGATGCACACCAATGTGGGATGCTGAAGAAAATGAGTGAATGGCACAGCGTCAGCTCAAAGAGATAAACAAAGCACCTGCTCAGGACACGTTGGAGAACTGTCCTCAGTTCCTAGTGAGATGTTTGCATCAACACCAGGCCACAATTACATGTGGTTTGTGCATACAGGTGACTTAAATTTGTAAATGAAACCTGACTTCTTCTACTGTATAGAATTTGATTTTTTCAGCGAAGCTTCTCTCCTGCTACTATAAATCTGAATTCGAGATTCCTGATGATTTTCCCTAATGAGATGGAAAGAGATATCAAGAAGAGTGCTAGCTCTTTTATTTGCAGGGTTTTTTTGTATTGTCATAACAATCCTGAAATATGCTATTATACCCATTTTATAGAAACAGCAGGACAGAGACTAGAGAGAGAGACAAGGGAAAGGTCCACTTGCAAAATTTAAGGTGGCTCTCACTGTCATGTTCCAACCCTACACTGGCATAGCCCTTAGGGCAAGAACTTTCTTAAATATGACACTCTAGATGGCTTTCTTTTCTTTATAGAGTTGTATTTATTTATTTCTTGACTGTGTTGGGTCTTTGTTGCTGAATGGGCTTTTTCTCTAGTTGCTGAGGGCAGGGGCTCCTCTCCAGTTCTGGGGCAAGGGCTTCTTATTGTGGTGGCTTCTCTTGTTGCGAAGCTTGGGCTCTAGAGTATAGAGCTCAATAGCTGTGGCACAGGAGCTTAGTTGCTCTGTGGCATGTGGGATTTTTTTTGGGCCAGGGATCGAACCCATGTCCCTGGCACTGACAGGTGGATTCTTTACCCCTGAGCCAGTAGGGAAGTCCCCTAGATGGCTTTCCTGTCTTGCCCTTGGAAAACAGGTACATGGAGACCTGGCTACCATTATCAAGCTGGTTCTACTTAGACCTTAAATTTCTCCCAGTTGAAACCAGTTGACATTTGTCGAGACTCTGGTGGCTCATGGGGCACTATCTTGCTGAGATGTCCCCCTGGCGGAGGGGCCCTAAACTGTCTGAAAAAGCTTGATTTCTGATCAGCTGATCACACGTTACATAAAATCAAAGAGGAGCCATAGCGGTGTTATGCACAGGCGCACATGTCGCGGAAGGAAGCAGGTCTGGTCTCCAGGGATACCTGGGAACACAGCCAAATGGAGGGAGATGATTTGGTGCCAGTTGCTTGACTTTCCCTCAGCAGGAAGGCAAATGGACAAATGGAAAGAAACCCCTGTTGATACCTTCAGTGGAATCCGGCGAGGCCAGGGTGATGGAGATGGCAGAGCGTGTACACTGTGGAACAGGACTCGGAACAATTTTCACTTGGAACAAAGCTGTCCTTACACCCCAACGTGTGCGGCACACGGTGTGCAGGGTTGGTGGCTAACCAGCCTGTTCCTGGGAGCAGGGGCCCAGCAGCCTCCTCCCAAGAGGAGAGGCATGTGCTGTAACTGCTATCTGGGAGGGACATCTGTGATCTCAGTGCTCCAGGCACAAGCTCTGGCAGGACATCCTAGCCACCCAAGCATTCAGCTCGTCCCTCCGTCTGCTTGGGGTGGTCTGCAGCCCACAGGTCCAGCCACGGCCACCTGTGAGGCCGCATGTTGGGGTGCAAGAGAGCATTCCTAGAATAAGATGTCATTTGTCTATTTATGTTGGAGCCAGATGACAGAAGGTAGAGATACAAAAGCTAGGAGTGTTTCCAATTGGAGGTCTCCTTGGTGTTTGTATAGCCTGGTGCTGCCTCTTCATTGCACAGAAGAATCTGAAGCCCAGGTAAACTAAATGATACCTGCCAAGTGCGGAACAAGAGTAGGATGCCATTGGGATAGGGCCATCGTACATGGTCAATAGGACCAACATACCTGGTTACAGAGCACAAAGATTATGTTCTTTTAAACCCTGAGTTACATTTAAATATATTTTCATTCATTCAGCAGCCCTGAATCAAGGACAATACATGTAAAGGAAACCCAAAGAGGAATGTCTTGCTGCCACATGCATTTGCTTTGTATGTTATTTGTTTATTTCATTTTGCTTCACCTGTCCACTTAGGTGCCTCGAATCTTGACCCTGACATAGTGTTCTGTTGAGTCTATCTCTTCCATATATGTATGTATTTAATTTTATTGGAGTATAGTTTATTTATACTGTTGTGTTAGTTTCAGGTGTACTAGGAGTGATTCAGTTATCCATATACATATATTCACTCTTTGCATGTATGCATTTGTATGATAGCTGAACATATTCTTTGCAAAATGATCTGTTGAGAATGCAGGTTGACCAGGTGGGAAGCAAACTGAGTTGCCCAAAGAAGAGAGGACACCTGTTTTGCGCTAAGGTAACAGTAGTGAAGAAGGAGTGATAAGAGGATTCAGCATCTGTTTAGGAAATAGAATTTATAATATTTGCTAATGAGCTGATTTTGTTCACCAGGTGAATGGTGGAATATTTGAAAATGTGGGGGAAGCTTTCAGATTGCGAGGTTTTCAACACCTGTAGCAGCTGAAGGAGAAACAAGTCGATGACACTGCTTCTTGTGCTCAGCAAAGCTCTCCGCCTTCACTTAGACTGAACTCACTGCTTAGGTGACTTCAGTCTGCGGTTTTTGCAGCGGTCACTAAAGTCTAGGCAGCATTTGAGAAGTTGTCAGGGCTCCTCTTATTTTCCACGTCAACATCCTAAAGACTGAAATGAACCTTTGGGATATATGGATACAAAGTCCTACATTTAATGGACCTGAGATGAAAAAAAAAAAGAATAAGAACACATGTTCCCATTTCAGCAAGTCATACAGATGGGTCCCCACTGGCCAATGTCCTGTAATCGGGCTGTGTGGCCCAGGAGGGAGAGAGGCAGGAAAATGCACTAAAGGGTAGCTTTATGCTGAGTTTTCAAAATAGCCTCATTTCCAAGAAATCAAGGGAAAAGAAAGGTCATTTCTATCGGAGGTGTTATGGACTGATTGTATCTTCCCAAAAGTCCTATGCTGATTAGGAATGGGAGGTGATTAGGTCATGAAGGATTTAGTGCCTTTATAAAAGGGACCCTGGAAAGCTTCCCTTGCCCAGTTTCTACCATGTGAGAATATAAGGAAAAGGCAACAGTATTCAACCTGTAGGAGCCACCATCTGAACCCGATCATGCTGGCACCCTGACCTTGGACTTCCAGCCTGTGAGAAATGTTTCTACTGTTTACACAGTGCTCACTGTATGGTACTTTGCTATAGCAGCCAATATGGACTCAGATGAGAGGGAACAGCACCAACAAAGGCAGAGAGGCAAGAGGGAGCTGGGGCCCCCTGAGTAGGGAGGCGGGAGGGAGTCCGTGGATAGAGAAGAGCTTGTAGATTTCAAGCAGGGGAGTGGCATAATTAAGTTTGCATTTTTCAAAGAGACGTTAGTTGAGATGGAAAGAAAAGATCCAAGGTTTGAGAGAGGAGATGGTTAGAAGTCATTAAGTTATTCCAGGAGAGATTAGATGACAATTTGGGGTAACATAGTAGTGGTACCAAGATTTTTGAGAAAAAGTAACAGATTCACAGATTTGGCTGTCAATCCAAATGTATATATTCAAAACAATGTTGACTGATAGATATATAATGAGTGTCACATATAATTTTAAATGTTCTAGTAACCACATTGAGATTATCATACTGAGTGAAGTAAGTCAGACAGACAAATATATGATATTGCTTAAATGTGGAGTCTAAAAAAAATGGTGCAAATAAACCTATTTACAAAACAGCAGAGTTACCAAAATAGAAAACAAAGCATTTTCCCTTTGTTTGGTTACCAAGGGAGGAAAAGAGGGAAGGGATAGATTGGGAGATTGGGATTAACAGAGACACACTACTATATATAAAATAAATAACTAATCAGAACCTACTGTGTAGCACAGGGATCTCTACTCAATACTCTGCAATAGCCTATGTGGGGATAGAATCTAAAAAAGTAAATATGTGCATATGTATAACTGACTCACTTTGTTGTACACCTGAAACTAACACAAGATTGTAAATCAACTATCCTCCCATAAAAATTATTTTTTTATAATAAAGGACAAGAGGAAAGGTCATGGTTTCCCTTTCAAATAAATCTGTCAGTATTTAAAAAACAAACAAAACAAAAACAAACAAATTCTCTAGTAGCCACATTAAAAAAGAAAGGAATTAAAAAACAAAAGAATAGATTTTGCTATTTTATTTGTCTCTGTCTATCCAGAAATCATCATTTTGACACATAAGTCAGCATAAAATATCAATGAGATAGTTTACATATCTTTTTTTTTCCCCCACTAAATCTCGTGGTATTTTACAATCACGGCACATCTCAGTTTGATCTATCTGCATAATTTGATCTACTGTGATGTGTTTAACAGTGACACATACTATATCGCCTGCTACCACGCACAGTTTTAGTCTAGAGTCTTCTAGAGTTGTCACTTAAACATTGAGCCAGTGACCTCCTGTGAAGGTTCATCACTGCCATCCCATCACGAATACTGAACCTGGAGCCAGGAGATTCCGGTTCTAGTCTCAGTCCTTCTACAAAGTTTCAGTAAGATCCGAAGACAAGATAACCAATGACCTGGACTTGAGTTATCCTTTGTCTCCCTGGAAGGGCTGGCAGAGATGATCCCTTTTAGCTCTGAGGTCCAATGATTGAATAATTTTTCAGTGGTGGTAATAGGGAGAATTCTAGAAGATTCTTCTGAAGGACTGCCACAGTCTACGGTTTCCATGTGCGGACGTTTTTCCTCTGTGGAGTAATTTCACCCCAAGCCCTATTTAAATCCGATATGGTCAGATGGGTTAGCTGAGTCAGTCATTGGTCAGAAAGCCTGAGAGTGTGTCTATGGGTCTGTGGGAAATGCGCAGGGTGGTTCAGCCTCCAGGCTTGTCCCATGAGTCAAGACTAAGCCAAATGAAGCCAGGGGGCCCTGCCAGAGATAAGAGATGGCTTGGACCAGATCTCTGGATTCATCACCTGCTGTCCCAAGTTCCTTCTTGCAGAAGGTGAGGTGTTAACCTATCTGGCTGCATTTCAGCCTGAAAAAATGCATTTTCTCACCTGTATTCCCCTGAAAGCTTCAGATGGCCAAACTTTTTTCTTCCTTTCAGCTCCTCCTCTGCAATGGGCTCAGACGGAGAAGTGCCAAGTTTCAGGAGAAGGTAGGGAGGGATGGGTATGTAAAAAAATATTTCCTCTCGACCACTAACAGCTCTGGGAGGTATTCTTTTATCCTAAGTTAAGAAAAGAGACAGAATACTTATATTCATAAACAGATTGGCAAGTGGATACATGACGAAGAGAAACAGAGAGACAGAGACCAGGAGACAAAGATGGAGACAGAAAGGTTTGTTATGAATATAAATATATGCTGACATCTGAAAAATTAACAGTTGCTCTGATGAGACCTGACAGGTGAGCAAAATATTATTTGGAAGAGCCAAAATAAAATTTACCATATACATTCTTTAAAACTCCTATACTTTTCTCATTGGAAAAAATAAAAATCATTGGCTCCTAATCAAAGCTTAATGGGTGTTTCTTTGCATGTAATTTCAACAGACCTGGCAAACAGAATAATTAGCATGGGTGTGAGTGCTGACTTATAGTGGAAATCTTTTTTATTCCTTTTAATTGAAACTGGATTGAGCTTCACTACTCTGCCATCAGCCCCAGCTTGATTCGGCCAAGTCTCTGTGAGTTCTTTAGGCATTTGTGGGCATTTCCTATGAAGTACTTCTATGAAGTCCTCGCCTGAGCCCTCCTCTGTGAACTCCAGCCCCCTGTGTCCACTCTCCGTACCCTGTCAACTCGTCTGTCTCTGTATTATTCACTTTTTCAACTGAAAAGGATCTATAGGAGAGTTTCTGAATCTCTCCCATAAAAAAGAAAAAAAAAAATGGAGTCAGGGGCCAGTTTTATTACAGTTGTGCAGGGTACCACCTGAAAAAAAAAAAAAAAAAACAAACCTCTAGATTCTGTTAGGTAGCTAGACTAGGGAAAGGAGTCCAGAATGGCAGTGACTAAAAGACAAAGCAGGGAAAAACCCGCAAAAATAGAACAAAGGAAGGCCCGAGGACTGGAGTGAGGACCTCAGGTAGAACAAACAGCATTCCTGGCTAGCCCGATTTACATAGGGCAGGCTCAGGGGGAGGAGAAAAACATATAAAAAGAGGAGCCAAAATTGGGCCCCCCCGGCCCTCTCTCTTCTCTTCTGTCTTTGGGGTTGGCATGCCCTCATGCCTCGAGGATGTATTTTCCCTTATTTTCTAAATAAAACTGAGCTGTAACACTGGTCCGTCCGAGGGCTATAATGCTGGTCCAGTCGTCACTTCAAATTTTTGTTACAACGAGCTAGAACCGAGGAAGTTACAAACTTCCCTGACAATTCTACCCCAGGACTTTTGAATTAGAATCAGCCTTTGTAACAAGGATCCATATAATTCTAAAGCTCCTTAAATGTTGAAAATGTTCTAGAAGGGCAGTGAATTTCTTGTCTTTGGTTGCATATTGGAATCACTTGGAGAGTTTTAAAAAGTACTTCCTGAGTTCCACCATCACATATTCTGATTTAATTATTAGGTGGTGTGACTTTAAAAATGCAGGATGTTTAAGAGTACTTCAGCTTCCCAGATGGCCCTATTTGTACAGAACCCACCTGCCAATGCAGGAGACATAAGAGATGTGGGTTCAATCCCTGGGTCGGGAAGATCCCCTGGTGGAGGACAAGGCAATTGACTCCAATATTCTTCCCTGGAGAATCCCACGGACAGAGGAACCTGACAGGCTACAGTCCATGTGGTCTCAAAGAGTTGGACACAGCTAATCAACTACCACTACAATACACTACAGCAACTTTAATATGCATGGCCAAGGTTGAGAACCATTATTTAGGTTTAGGGCAAATCCTCTGTACTGTCCTGGCAATTTGTTAACAGGGACCAAGTGCCCTCAGTTCACACACACACACACACACACACACATCACACAGACACACACACACACACATGGACACACACACATTCATACCATCTGCCCTGGTATGACTCTCCAGTCTTGTCACATGTTCACCCTTCTCAACAGCCCTAGGCAAAATTTTGAAAGTCAGTCACACCCTAAACTTTGTCACCTCAAAGTTGAAACTGAATATTATGAAGCAGTCAGGAGATGATTTTTTGCATTTTCTCCAGTCTATTCACATTGCTGTAACCTTCTCCCATTAGCAAAAGAACATTCTGACACGCAGTCCTCCATGTGCAGAGTAAACATGCAGACATATCCCCCAGCCCCCTTCTGATGGCCTACGCAACTTCCAAGCCCTGGCATACTGATGCCCCCTTAATCCCCATCCCATATCCCAACAGCTATTTATATGATGATCAATCTGAACATCTTATTCCACACTGTGGTTCCATAGGAACAGAGTAGTCTTGGACCCTGGAGTGGAGGTGACCCGAGTCTTGCAACAGTGCTTAATGTTTATACTTGAGAAACGAAATGCATTTTTCCCTCGCTGGTAAATATCTCCTTCATTGATAGTCTAATTTGTTTTCCACTAGAAAGCCTGAGGCTGTAGTTTCCTTGGGGGCTAAGAAATGAGTTTGTGGGTGACCAAGGCCAAGTGGAGGGTACGCCTTCATAACAGCATGCTTACTGATATCCAGACCCAGGTGCCTGGGCTCCTTGTCTTGGTTGTGGGCACCTGAATCGAAACATAGAACATGGTCTGTTCCTCTGCGGTAGTCTCTGCTGGGTGCCCTCCTGGATGCCCACAGCATGGCAGCTGTAAATTTCCTAGGCTATTTTGTCAGAAATCTACATTTAGATAGACTATTTTATGAAGTAGAAAGCCTGACATTTTTGGTGCTTCTTCCCTCCACCCATTTTTTTTTTTTTTTTTTGGATAGGTAAAAGAGTAATTTTGTAGCATCTTCGATAAGGAAAAATTACAGCACATATCCCAACCTATTATAAATACTGAAAATACATTAATCCTATATTCTGCAAACCCCCAAAATAAGCTGACATAGCCCCTGGGAGTCTGTTAAGTAGACAGATGGCAAGCTCTCAATTGCACACATTTTCTCTTTAATTTAAAGACAGTTAACCTCTCCTTTTTCCTGTTGAAAAGTAGGTCTGGAATTGGTGAGTTAATAACTTAGGGCTTTTTTCTTTTTACAAAATGTGCTTTTCCCTTCTGTGTCTAGGTGCTATTCTTTCTTCATTTATAACTGTGAATTTTCTTACTTTTTGGTGGCTCAGATGGTAAAGAATCTGCCTACAGTGTAGGAGACCTGGGCTTGATCCCTGGATCTGGAAGATCCCCCTGGAAGAGAATGGAAACACACTCCAGTATTCTTGCTGGAGAATTCCAAGGACAGAGGAGTCTGGCACGCTACAGTCCTAGGGGTTGCAAAGAGTCAGACATGACTGAGCGACTAACACTTTCACTTTCATTAAATATATGTGTCCTACGCTCAGTTGCTCTTTATGTCCAACTCTTTTCAACTCCATGGAATATATCTGCCAGGCTCCTCTGCTCATGGAATTTTCCAGGTAAGAATACTGGAGTGGGTTTCCATTTCCTACTCCAGGAGATCTTCCTGATCCAGGGATTGAACCCTAGTCTCTTGTGTCTCCTGTGTTGGCAGGCAGATTCTTTACCACTGTGCCACCTGGAAGCCCATTGTACATACATATATATATGTGTGTGTGTGTGTGTGTGTGTGTGTATATATGCATATAAGTATATATATAGATATATATATGTAGAATGGAGCTGTGACTCAAGACTTAATTAGTTAATTCTTTAAGTGAAAGTGTGAATTCTTTAGGGCTTAAATCAGCATTTTTTGTGTCTAAAAATAAAATTAATCTTTTGGTTTGACTAGTCTTACTATGTTTAAAAAAATTATTGCAATGAACTGATCTTTTAAATTTTTTCTACTCTCAGTATTTTAATTCATGTATGATTAAGGATAAAGTTTAATCAAAATGCTTCTCATCTAATTTCCCCAGATCTCCTTGTTTCAGTGCTTAGGAACTTTGCCAGGTAAATCTCACTTGGAAATTGTGGTAGGCAGCCTCCAATGTGACTCCTAGTGAATCACCTCTCCTGATACTTACAATCTTGTATGGAATTTTTCTCCACTGAATCAGGCTGGACTTCATAGTGAGCAGAATGTGGCAGATGATTTCCAAGACTTAATTATATTAATAAAAGGCTCTGTAGCACTTTTCCTTGATCTTTTGGTCTCCTGGATGGTTAATTCCAGTGTAAGCCAGTTGTACATCATAATGACTAGAATGGCCCGCTATAGCAAATAAAAATGCAAGACTCCTAACTAAATTTGCATTTTAGAAAAATGATGGATTTTTTTATAAGTGTGTCCCATGTGCTATTTGAGACATTCTTATACTAAAAGAAATCTGTTATTTATTTAGAAATTAAATTTAACTAAGTATTCTATATTTTATCTTGGAAGCAGCCCCTCCATTCATGATCAAACCTTCAGATAACTACAACTTCCTGAGTTAACCTACCTAGAATTCACCAGCTAAACTACTCTCAAATCTCGACTCACAGACACCTTGAGAGCTAATAAGCAATTATTATTATTTTGGGATATCTTATGCACTTATAGATATTAGATAACTAATAAAAAAATGTTTCTAGCTAGTAAAGAAGCTATTGACAGCTTGTTTTTATTTCTGTTTTTGTCAAAGGAGGGTTTTCAGACTATCACCACATCTACTGATTCTGGAAAAGGAAAGAACAAAGTTATATGTCTTGATTAAGACAATTTCAAGGGGACTAGTCAAGAGTTTGTCAGCTAAGGGACTTAAATTTGAACTAAGAAGGATTCCTGAAGGACCAGAAGCATTAAATCTGATCCAAATTCCTTTGAATCTCTCAAGAATTGAACTCGGGGAAATTAAACCAGTTGACAAACCTGGAAGTCAGGAGTTATCTTCAAAATAAGAGAAAAAAACTCAGACTAGGAGCTGAAAAGAAGATGAATAGGATTAATTTCATGGGGATAAATGAGGAAGGAGGATCTTGGCCAATTTCCCAAAGTGAACCTGAGACTCTTGGCTTGCCATCATTGACCTGTGTTTTTCCTGACTTCTTTAATACGTTTTGTATGCAGCAATGGTACCTGAGTCTTTTTTTTGTACTAGGGCTTAGAAGCATCCTGATAAAAAAAATAATCAAAACCCTATCTCTCTCTTTTACAAGTTCGGTGTTGTTGTCAGGCATTTGATGGGTGGTGGTGTCCTTTCTAAAGTTAATCATTAGAAAAGGAGTTCACATGTAAGCTCATCTTTAAGGAAGGTGAGCTGGAACATGATCTCATCACCAGGGCCCTTGGCTTGTGAGGAAAGCTGGCTTCTGCAGTGCTTATCTGAGCCCAGAAATCTCTCTAGACCTGCCCACCTCCCACGAACCATGGCCATCATATACCTGCAGTGGCTGAGACTGGAGTATAACCTGACCTGAAAAGTCTGGATGAGTGAGTTAATCTCTAGAGAAGAGGATAATTATCCATTGTATTATGGAGCTCCATGTCCAGTGGCGATTCCCAGTGACACATAAATCCCTCATGGCTTAGTATTAGGTATGAGAACTAACCTGTTTAGACTGAGTGTTTGGATTAGTTACAGAAAGTGATGTATCTTTAAGAGGGAGATATTGACAAGCATGCTAAGTTGGACAAGTAGAAAATTCAGTAAATAATTATATATATGGAATAGGATCATATTGTAACTCAAATGAAGTCATTCCTGACAGTTTCGTGTTACACAAGGTAAGCCTGGAAGGTTGTCTGGACCTGTATTATGTTTTAAAACCAAATTGAGAAATTTGAGCTTAATGTCATAAGCCAGGAATTCTCCAATTTTAATGGGCATCAGAATGACCTGGAGAGCTGATTAAAACACAGTCACTCGACCCTGTGTTGTGGAGTTTCTGATTTAGTAGGTTGGGGTGGGACTCCTGTGCTTGCATTTCTAATATGCTCCCGGGTGATGCTTCTTTTTCTGGTCCTGGGACCACCGTTGGGAACCACTGTTGTAAGCAGCAAGGTGTCAGTGCTGATTCTGAGCAAAGAAATAATGCAAACTGGAAGAAGGCTCTGGTTTAGAATTATAGGGCTAAAATGAGGTAGAAAAATAAAAAAGAAGGGGCAGAGCTTCCAGACCAGGTCAAGCTGGGTTCTGCTTGTGCAGTGATTGAAATCCTTGAGAAGATGCTACAGAACAATTCGACTCCTCCTCCAGTGCCGAGAGCTTGCTATTCAGTGATAGCTCTCTCGTTCTGAGAAATCCCACCTTTTAGCGTCTTTCTTTTTTTTTTTTTTTTTTGGTATACCATTTTATTCAAGGAACTATAAAATGGATTTGAAAATATAAGGTGGAAATATCATTTCATATTGTTTCTGGCGCTCTTTTTATTAGTATATTTAGTAATCTTTAAGAGTTTTATTTACATTATCATTTACACTATCTCAAAGTTTTCTGTTTTTTTATATTATTTTGTACTCTTGATTTTTATTTAATTTTTTAAGTTTATTTATTTTAATTGTAGGCTAGTTACTTTGCAATATTGTGGTGGTTTTTGCCATACATTGACATGAGTCAGCCATGGGTGTACATGTATTCCCCATCCTGAACCCCCCTCCCACCTCTCTCCCCATCCCCTCCCTCTGGGTCATCCCAGTGCACCAGCCCTGAGCACCCTGTCTCAAGCATCAAACCTGGACTGGTGATCTGTTTCCCATATGATGATATACATGTTTCAATGCTATTCTGTCAAATCATCCCACCACCTTCTCCCACAGAGTTCAAAAGACTGTTCTATATGTCCATGTCTCTTTTGCTGTCTCGCATATAGGGTTATCGTTACCATCTTGCTAAATTCCATATATATGCATTAGTATACTGTATTGGTGTTTTTCTTTCTGACTTACTTCACTCTATATAATAGGCTCCATTTTCATCCATTTCATTAGAACCGATTCATATGTGTTCTTTTAATAGCTGAGTAATATTCCATTGTGTATATGTACCACAGATTTCTTATCCATTTGTCTGCTGATTGGACATCTAGGTTGCTTCCATGTCCTGGCTATTATAAACAGTGTTGTGATGAACACTGGGGTACATGTGTCTCTTTTAATTCTGGTTTCCTTGGTGTGTTGCCCAGCAGTGGGATTGCTGGGTCATATGGCAGTTCTATTTCCAGTTTTTTTAAGGAATCTCCACAAAGTTTTCTGTTAATTATTTTCTGACAGAGAAAAATCTTTTATTTATTTATATGTATTTTTATTAAAGTATTATTGATTTACAATATCATATTAGGTATGATATACAGGTATACAGAATACTGACTAAGTATTTTTACAGATTATCCTCCATTAAAAGTTATTACAAGATAATGGCTATAATCCTCTATACTGTAAAATATATCCTTGTTGATTATCTATTTTATGCAAAGTATTTTGTATCTCTTAATCCGCTACCCTTAATTTGCCCCTCCCCATTTCCCTCTCCTGGTTGATAACCACAGTTTTTTTCTATGTCTTTGAGTTGCTTTCTGTTTTGCATATACATTCATTTGTATTATTTCTTAGATCTCAAGTGAAATCATACAGAATTTGTCCTTCTCTCTCTGACTTATTTCACTAAACATAATATTCCCTAGGTCCATTCATGTTTCTGCAAATGGAAGGATTTTATTCTCTTTTATGGCACACTAATATTTCAATGTGTATGTGTGTATATATATATACATATTATATATATATATAGCATTGTATGTGTATGTGTGTATATATACACATATGTGTATATATGTATATATACATACATGTATACACACATACATATATGTATACATACACATATGTGTATATATGTATATATACATATATGTGTATATATGTATATATATTGCATTGTGTGTGTGTGTGTGTGTGTGTGTGTGTGTGTGTGTGTGTGTATAGCATTGTATGTATGTTTGTATGGCATCACTGATTCAATGGACATGAATTTGAGCAAACTCTGAGAGATGGGGAGGGGCAGGGAGGCCTGGCGTGCTGCAGTCCATGGGGTTGCAAAAAGTCGAACACAGCTTGGTGACTGAACATCAACAATATGTATATAAATATACATTTTCTTTATCCACTCAGCTGTTGATGAAAACTTAGGTGCTTCCAAGCCTTGGCTACTGTCAATGATGCTACTATGAACATTGGGGTGCATGTATATTTTTTGAACTAGAGTGGCTATCACTGAAAATTCTACAAATGACAAATGCTGATGAGGAGGTAGAGAACCTCGGTATCCTATTGGTGAGAATGTAAATTGGTACAGCCACTTTGGAAACCAGTACGCTTCAGTCATGTCTGACCCTGTGCGACGCTATGGACCGCAGCCCACCAGGCTCCTCTGTCCACAGGATTTTCTTGACAAGAATACTGGAGTGGGTTGCCATTTCCTTCTCCTGGAAATGAGTATGGAGGTTCTTTAAAAAAAAGAAAAACTAAAAGCAGATCTACCATATGACCCAGCAATGCTACTCATGGATTAATCCAGAAAAAAACAAAAACATTAATTAATTGGTCTCTTAGTTAAGGAAGAGCAAAGATATTTAAGGTTGTTAAGACCACACATAGGTTTTTCAGTGCAAATGCGTCTAACCCTCCAGTTTGTTAGAACAGGTGATGTCACTGATTTGGTGTAGGTGAAGCTGAGGTCAGAAGTAAAGGATGTCAGGTACTCTTACTCCAGAAAATTCTGTGCAGTTTGCTTTCAAACTGAGCTCTGAAAGTCTCCCCTGCTACTGAGGAAATTATCTACTTGAGGAAAGAAAAATGTTTCTTATGTGTGTCCGTGTGTGTGTTGGCGGGACGAAAGCTGGGATTTTTCTACCTCCTAGACCAGACTTCCCGCTCTGTGCTTGCCAGATGCAGTCAGCAGCTGGCACCAAAGACAGAAAGTAATGTTGAGCGGCTTTCTTCTTTCTTTATCCCCCTTGATTTTCTCAAAAGATTTAGACAGATGAAATAATACTCCTTCTGCTCCTTGCCCCTGCCATAATGCAGTCCATTTGTCTAAATTACAGACTTCAGCAATTATTTGTGCTTTTTTTCAGATTGAAGGAAAATTATCTCCATTCTTAGGAAGGTGGCAAAAGCAGCAGTAGAATCATATCTCTTATCCTTCATCAGGGAGGAGGAGAAATTTACTGAGTCCCTTCACTGTAGTACTTACTTTGTATATGTTATCTCCTTGGATCCTTACTTTAGCCTCATGAGTTAGCAATCTCATTGGGCCCATTATTTTAACTCTAAAAGTTTATTTTAAGTCATGTTAGATTTGCAGAAAAGTTACAATGATGGTACAGCGTCTTTATATACTCCCTTTATAAAATTGTTGTTTAATTGCTTTACGAAATCAGGTTACTTTCTGCTGTATGGCTAAGTGAATCAGTCACAGATGTACATCTATCAGGCTTCCCTGGTAGCTCAGTGGTAAAGAATCTGCCTGCTAAGATAGGAGACGCAGGTTTGATCCTTGGGTTGGGAAGATCCCCTGGAGAAGGAAATGGCAACCTACTCTTGCCTGGGAAATCCCACGGGCAGAGAGACCTGGCAGGCTACATTACATGGTATCACAAAGAGTGGGACTTGACCTAATGATACAACAACAACAAAAACAAAATACCTATATCCCCTCTTTGTTAATACAGAGCATTGAGCCTTGCTATCTATTTTATATATAGCTATGCACATGAACCCCAATGTTCATTGCTCCACTATTTATAATAACCAGAACATGGAAGTAACCTAAATGTCCATCAACAGAGAAATGGATAAAGAAGATGTGACACACATATATGATGGAATAGTATTCAGCCATAAAAAATGGAATTGTGTCATCTGCAGACTTGGATGGACTTGAGACTTCTAATGTTAACATCTCACGTAACCACAGTTCAGTTCAGTTCAGTTCAGTCGCTCAGTCATGTCTGACTCTTTGCGACCCGATGAATTGCAGCACGCCAGGCCTCCCTGTCCATCACCAACTCCTGGAGTTTACTCCAACTCATATCCATCGAGTCGGTGATGCCATCCAGGCATCTCATCCTCTGTTGTCCCCTTCTCCTCCTGCCCCCAATCCCTCCCAGCATCAGGGTCTTTTCCAATGAGTCAACTCTTCGCATGAGGTGGCCAAATTATTTGGAGTTTCAGCTTCAGCATCAGTCCTTCCAATAAACACCCAGGACTGATCTCCTGTAGCCACAGTAGCTTTTAAAATTAAGAAATTATCATGGATAGACCAATATTCATTTAATTACAAACTTTATCCAAATGTCATCAGTTTTCCCACAGATAACGTCTTCCTGTTCCAGAATTCCATTCAATAGACTGAATAGACAGTCCTGTCTCCCCCAATCTGTGACAGTATTTCAACATTTACCTGTTTTTCATGATTTGGACACTTTTGAAGAGTATTCTGTAAATGAAATAAAGTAAAATAAAAAGCTCCTCAACTTTGATTGATCTGATGTCTCCTCATGATTAGACTGAAGTTATGAATTTGGGGAAAGGAGACCACAGATGTGATGTAATTGGCTCCACTCTGCAGATGAGAAAAGTGAAATTCAAGGTGACTTAATAAATCAGTCAAGGTTATTCAATTCAAAAGCTTCGTTATCTCAAATTTCTGAGTCAATTCTTCAAAATACTTACATAGGAAGAATGAGACAAAAGGTTTTTGACAGAGGCAAAGAGAAGAGTTTGGCTTTAAGGAGATAGGCCACTTGAGGTGGGGGGGATGGCCCTCTCAGAAATTGTCTTTATTCTTGGGCATCACCTGGGACAAGCTCCAGGAGCTTTATTTTAAAGTTGAAAGCAATATCTGGGAGGACATCAGTTCAGTCATGTGTAGATTTTAGATTTTATCCATTTCTATGGGATTTTTTTAGTTTTGATTATCAATGCAAACAACATTCGCTCAGGCTGTCGATCATCTACTTCACAGCATGTTTATTTGCATCCCTTTCTTATTCATTACCAGCTTAGGGGAAACCATAATACTTCTTAAATGATTTGTGTGTTTTTAGAACATTTTTACAACATGAGTCTCATTTAGCCCTAAAACAAATCATAAGATTTTTTTTTGACTAGTCCAATGCCTTCACTTTAAAACTGGGAGACTGAGCCTCAGTCAGTGTATCTTGAGTTACTCATCTAAGGAACATTATTGAACCTAATCTTTAAAGCAATACTCTAAAGCAAGTTTTAAAATTTCCCTTTGAAACACAAGGTAGTGATGGGAATCATCACCCACTTCAAGGTTTTAAATGATAGAAGCAATGCTTGAATGTAGCCAGATCTGCTAAACCCCAGCCTAGAGCTTTCTCACTTGCCAATCTGCTGGCTCAAGGCATTTGCCGAACCTTGTGATGATCTCACAGTCTGACACAGTGATGAATCAGTATCCAGTGTATTGCCTCATAGTAAGGAGACGCCTAAAGGTTACCAAGCCTTGGGCACGTTTGCCACCTACATTCCATATTTTAAAAGCAACAGGATTTGACATGGAAGATTAAACAGGATACTGAAAAGATGGCCTTAATCTGCGCCACCCCCCCCAAGGTGGGTAGACACTATTGTTTTTTAATTTCCCCATTAATTAAGTAATATTTTCAATCATTCAATAGGCGTGAAGAACTCTCTGTGTCTAACACATTGTCTTAGGTGCTTTGAGAAACAAAATAGATGAATTGGGTCATCAACGAGTTGGTTGCCTTGAGTCTTTCCCTCAGGTTTGTTCATGAAAATTTCACACCAGAATCCAAAGAACTCTGTACTGGTGTCTTTCCGCTGTACTGCTCTGGTAGAGAAGAGAAGACGTGGTAATATACACCATATAATGTGACCACCAAAAAATTCATGGTTAATACCAACCATAAACTTAGTTGTTCTGAGACTCTTTTTTCTTTGCACCCAGAAAATTCATCAAAGGTATATGGAGAAGTGAATATTCAATGGTGCCTCTATGATGAATATCTTTCTTTTGTTTTGTTTGTTCAGGGCCCATATTCCACTCCCATTCTGCCCTCTATCTTGAGTCCACAGGTTTCTTAATGGAACTGACCCAACCACATCTCTAGGGATGGGACTAAGACACTAGCCTGAGTACTCATATTTAAGATAACTATGTGACCTAAGGAGAAGGGGATGACAGAGGATGAGATGATTGGATGGCATCACTGACTCAACGGACATGAGGTTGAGTAGGCTCCAAGAGTTGGTGATGGACAGGGAGGCCTGGTGTGCTGCAGTCCATGGGGTTGCAAAGAGTCGGACATGACCGAGTGACTGAACTGAACTGAACTGATATGACCTAAAGCATGTGGATGAGACCTGGACATGGGAGTTTTGCAGAAAAGAGGTTCTCTTCCTCTGCTATTCTTTATACCATGGTGATATAAAACCTGACTAAGACAGAGACCAGCATAAGGGGAAAAGATTCTTACATATATCATTTGTGTAACTAGATCTAGCTATGCCTGAAACCTGACCAGTCCTGTATTTCTTAATTACTGGGAGCAATAATTAAATTTCTCTCACTTGCAACACAATGATTCCAGGTTAATGTATTCTTGTAAGGCGGTGTGGGGATGGGGAGGCAGTTAATGTTGTAGTTGAGGAGAGAAAAGAACAGAAGATTTGAGGGAAATGACATCTAGTTTCCACTAGCTGAGGCCCCTGGTCTTTGAAAGGTTACTTGGAAAGGCATTCTGAGTTTAAAAGGTGTCTCCCTAAAAGCCAGACATTACACGTTCTTGAAATATCCAGAGAACAGCCTCAGAATCTTATTACAACCTCAGCATTTTGAATGGGTTTTCAATTTGGGAAAATCAATTTTGTTCTTAATTCCATTCTGGATGATTGTTAGAACTAACAGAAAAAAAAATTAATAGTCACTTCAGCCCTTTAAAGGCAAGAACTGCCCTCTTGTCTTCATATCATCTACTCAGTTCCTAGTTTTCCCCTGAAGGAAGAAGAGACGGGAGAGAGAAATATATATAAGAGTGCATTTTCTTTTATCATCAAAATGTATTACAGCTCCCGAACTGTGTATGTTTTGGCTGCTGGGTATAAATGTGTGTGGTTTTATAAAAGACACGGGAAGCTTGGCAGTGCAATTCCACCCACAGTGCAGCTCTGGTGATGTTTTGAATTTCAGGCTGCACCTTAGAGGTTAACTATACCAGAACCTTTCCTGGAGGTGGCCGAGTTAACACTCCCTATGGGGCAAATGTGCCTTAATATCTGACAACAGTAATAAAGCTTCTACCTCTGAGCACTGATCTGGCCCACTCAGGCACTCATTTAGTAAATATTTATTAAATACCTCTCATCTGCCTTCAGGGATCCCATTTAATTCTCATGGCAATCAAATGAGGTGGTTGCAAGGATAGATTAAGACAATGCAAATACCACACCTGGAAAGGGATGAGGCCAAAATATAGTGGAAGCCCCAGGCAAGACCACCTAATACCTAGAGACATCTGCAAACTCTTAGTGAAACTTATTTAGAGTTTGGTAAGTAACATCTCTGCAAGATGCCACCACCATCTTACAAACATATGAATGGGCTTGCCTCTCTTTCTTTGCAACTGATGTAGCTGCTTATTAGACAGGTTGGACTTCTCCAGTGGAAGATTCAGGGTAAAAAAACATGTTATAATTGGTGTTGCTTGCTTTCTGAGACTTTCAAAGCCCAGGAGTGACCACAAATCTGAGCGCACATTGGAACAGGGTTTCAATGAGTAGAACTCTAATGACAGAAGTTCCCATTTTACTTGCATTATACCAGTGGAGTTTGAGGGCTAGGGGCAACCTCAGAAACTGTCAGAGCCTTCAGATTCTACTTCATACTCTCTACCCACCCTCTCTGCCTCTCTCCCTTTTGCTTAATACTTTTTCCAAAAATGCTGTAAGACCCCTTTCTTCAGTCTGTAAGTTTTTGAAGTGTTCTCCTTTTTCTCCTGTAATATTTCCCTGTAATATTCATTACAGCTGAAATGTTCTGTTAAAACCAGGAAATGTGGTTCTGTTTGTGGAAAGGCATTTCATACACTGGTCCCCAAATCCTAGACAACTTCATCAGGCTACAATTCTTTCTTCATGTGATTTCAGGACAAAGCCAGTTTTGAATGGCAACTCATCAAAATCTACAGAACTATATACTTTATCTTTTTTGTGAGTTGTTTTTTGTTTTTGTTTTTTAATCCACCCCCCTCTCCTCTGGATAGATAATCCCAATGGGGAGGGAGAATGTCTGGGGAAGGGTGCCACTTAGGCTGTCAAGACTAAAAACCCTTAATCCTCCCCTTCCCTGTAATGAATTTGAGACACTGCTGATTTGGTTTCTCTCAAGCCTTTCTGGGTGGGCTTCCCCGGTGGCTCAGCGGTAAAGAATCCGTGTACAATGCAGGAGAGGCAGGAGACTCTGGTTTGATCCCTGGATCGCGAGGATCCCCTGGAGGAGGAAATGACAACCCACTCCAGTATTCTTGCCTGGAAAATCCCATGGACAGAGGAGGCTGGCCACCTACAGTCCACGGGGCCATAAGGAGTCAGACGTGAATGAAACAACTTCGCATGCACAAGCCTTTTTGGTACGATTCAATCCAATCAGTGTTTAATTTCCCTAACTGGCTCTGGGAGAAGATCTATTTCCTTGCATTTGTCTTGTAGACAATATTTGTTCAAAACTTTGCACCAAACAAGGAGGAAATGCTGATTTTTCTATTTATTTTTTTAAGGAAGAAGTTTTTACAGGGGGTACATACTGGAAGGCCAGTTGGGGCTCAGCAAAGCAAGCAAGAGGGGAAGCCACTCAACCTGACCCTCTGGGCTCCCCCAGTCACCTTCCTGTGACAGCTCACCTTAAATAGAATGTTCCTGTTGAACTGTTTGCACTCAGCCTTGTCTTGTATCATATCAAGCTGTTCTTGTCTGTCTAAGTTTGCTTGTCTATAAACATGCTTCAAGTGTCCACTGGACACATGTTTGGGGTCTCCTTGTTCTCCAGTCTAAGTTCCATGTTCAAGGTCTTTTGCCTTCAAGGAGATGTTGCCCCCTCCCTAAACTCAAGGGCCATCACTTGGTCTGTTCTGCAGTATCATGAATCTTCCTTTTGCTCCTGCTTTCTTTCTCCTTAATTACCTGGAGGGATGGGCATTCTCTTCAGGGTAAGCCAGAGTGGCTAGTATAATGGAGGTGATTCATATCCAATAGCCAATTATTCAACTGATAACATTACCCATTCTTGGGGATCATTTCATTGTTTAATAAAAGCTGTGCATTCTCATAACATGAAAATTTCAGCAACATAAAAAAATGCAGACAAGATAGTTAAATTACTAAAATGCTTTCATCTAAAAAATGACTTTCAATAGTTAACATATTTTTAAACTCTTTCTAATGCATACACATAGATAAAAAGCTACATAGTTAAACTGAAACATAGGTGGAAATTATTTTGGTAAAATGTCACATTTACTATACATGTAACTTTTTAGGGTTTTAAAAAATAATTTATTTGCATGTAAAAGAAAAAAGCTGTGAAACTGAGATCATTGTTGAACTCTAGTTCAATATCTTTCAACAACTCAGATTACTACATAGTACTATATATATAAAATAGATAAACAACTCAGATTATTCCTTAATACTCAGATTCAGCTGCCAAAAAACAAAATGTGAAAAACAATTAGAAGTTAGAAATTATTGGCAGTTTATTATTTGATTCTTTCTTAAAAATGCTATAAATATAACTTTGAGATAGTATTCATTTATTCTTTACCATGAAAAATGAAAATATTTGCACAAACACATTTACTTCTACTTTTTTATTCTGTCTTTGGAATTTTTCAAATATATTATTGTTTTTATATCAACAAGGTTTATAACATGTGTATTTTATTCTGTAACCCTAAATCCCAGAGTTGCTTATTCCTAGCTCAGTGTTCAGATTTAATTCTCAGTGCTGGCCTTTTATTTATTTATTTATTTTTTCTATCTCTGAGTTCTTTATTTTGATCTTCCTTTCCTGGAAAGGCTCATTTCTCACGTTCTTCACTTTTTCAGAATTTTTGTGCATGAGTCTCATACATGAAGGACATTGGATAATATTACTAAGGAGGAAGATATTTTATTGAAGGGGGATATCACTTTAGAAAATCAGAAATTTAGACATAGAATGTATTGAACCAATAAATTCAGGGAGGGACCCTGAGAGAGGCAGAGAAGATGAGCAGGAAATGTCCATAAGGCCTTGCACCAAATAATCCCATTGATGAGTTCATCCCAAGCACAGCTGGGAATTCACCTGGGTCTCCAGACCTACCAGGTTAAAGCAGTGTTTTGCAGACACTTGTTACCTCTTTTGATACCTTTCTCTCATTTAAATTTCTTTACAATGGAATGTTACAAGGAAAGGGTCTGAGATGATAGCATTCTTTTGTTCACCTGGTGAATATGTAAAGAATAAGACTGACTTGATAAAATTGACATGATTGACTGGGCCAGCTCCATCTTGGAGGATAGATGATATGGGGGAAATCTTGGACAGGACAGAGGTTGAGATCCTGAAGCTATGGAATTGGACCACATCAGTTTGTGAACTGGGAATTGCCAACATGTTTCCTAATTAAGGACATTGCTGAAGGAAAGGAAATCCCAGAACTGAGAGATGCAGAGCCTTTACAAATGTGTTTGGTACAGTGGTTGATTGTGGTGGTTCCCTAACTTGATGTCATTCCCCACAGGATGCTATACGTCCAAGGCATTAGGTGAGCAGAGATTCTTAAGACACACATCATTGCTTCAGAATTGGGAAACACTGCATTCCAGTCTTCTGGCACTGGTGTTTGTTACAGAGAAACCTGCAGTGAACGTAATTATTTCCTTCTTTGTTAGTAACTAGCTTATTTTTTTTCTCTTCCTTGATGCCTGTAGCTTTCAGCCTTCATCCTTTTCCAGTAAATTTTGCCTATCTTGATGTTGTTCACTCCTGTCAAATTCTTCTGGGACCTTGGGACCTACTATGTACTTTTAAAATTAACTATTTTATTTTTAATTGAATTATAATTGCTCTACAATGTTGTGCTAGTTTCTGCTTTACACCAACATGAATCAGTCCTCCTTCTGGAGCCTGCCTCCCACCCCTCCAACCCATCAGGTCATCACAGAGTACCGAGCACCTTGTCCTAACCCCGATGTGTACTATACATTTTTACTCCAAGTTCAAGTCTTTATCTAAGCATTAAACTTTCTTTATAGCATTGGATGTTTTCCTATGACCTTTTAAGTTGACCTCTTGATTCACCGTGCTCATTGTCTTCATTCTGAATCTCCTTCCCCGTATGTAGTAACTTCTCTGTAGTCATTTAAAATGCTTTTTCATTTAAGGGACTGTCATTTTTCTAAGAGAATTTTCTATGCCCTTGTCTCTGCTTTAGTTTGTTTATCCCTCCATTTTTTTTCTGTTTTTTTTTTTTTTCTGATGTACCTTTTACTTCTTTTCATTTTTCTCTTATACCCATTTTCCTGACCTCAATTTCTTTCTATTTAATCCTACCATCTAGTCAGTAGTCGGTTGCATCTCTTTCCAGAGATGTTTTCCCAAAACACCAATTTTGGGATTGGTGTCTTCAGTGGCTCCCAACTCTTCATCTGTTTCCAGGATTTATTCTTTTCTAGATTTATGTTTCTTACTGATGTGTTCTCATTTCCCTCCTTCCATTCTTTCTCTTTTCTCAACGACTTTTGAACACCCTGATACTTGCTTTCACTTATTCATCTTCAATAAGAACAGTCCTTTCTGGGGCTAATATTTTGTTAAAAGAGTGGGAAGCTGGATTAGTCTGAGATTGTACGTGTTGTGACAGACATCTAAAATGCCAATTTCTTGCAGTCAGGTGGCTTGTAAGCATCCCTTGGGACCACATGACCCACAGCTGCTTGTGCTATGTTATGTCAGTTATGGCTTCCGGTCCCTTCTGCCCCTTACCTTCTACCCCTTACCATCACTCCTTGTTGGTGAAGAGATAGAATCTCAGAAAGTGGGGACAGTGCATCTGTGTTCCACCTTCACCTCTACCAACCTTGATGTTATGCAGCACAGAACTGTGTCTAGAGAAACATCATTCTGCTGTGTCCTTTTTTTCTTCTCTCCATCTTCCCCTCTGTGTCTAATCCATAAGTCAGAGTCTAAGGATTTAAAGAATCCACCTGCAATGCAGGAGACCTGGGTTCGATCCCTGGGTTGGGAAGATCCCCTGGAGAAGGAAAAGGCTACCCACTCCAGTATTCTGGCTTGAAGAATTCCATGGACTCTACAGTCCATGGGGTCGCAAAAAGTCCTACAACTGAGCGACTTTCACTTTCACATTCTACCCAAGATCTGAGGAGATCTGTGTTGGCTCTTGCCTGCCTTCCACATTTGGATTCACATTTTATTATATCTGGCAGAAAGTCTTCATATTTTGTGGTTTGGGATTGTGGCCATTTCCTTGTCTCATTGAAAATGATGGTCTCTTCTTTACAGTGTGTGTTTCTCAGAAGAGAGAAAGACTTTCTAGCAAAAATTATATCCTCTGACCATGCTTTCTGCATTGTTACAAAAGGTACACAGAATTTTTTGAGATGCAGGAGAGAAGACAAAATTTTTAATAGTAAGGTTGAATTGTCCGATACTCTTTCTTTGTTCACAAAAGGTCTGCATGAAGAGAAAACTGATGCGATAAAAGGGTTATGTTGATAACTTACCTCTCCAGAAGCTAGCAAATTTCCTGAAAGTCAAGGCAATTCTGAGAAAGCTGCCTTTAACAGACTTTGACTACTGGATTTCTAAGTTACTTTGCAAAATAGAGTTCTTTTTGTCACTGGCCTTGGAAGCTCATACAGGCAGTAGTAGCTAAGAAGAGAAACAACGATATCTCAGATTTCTAAAACTGGCTTTTTCCTTAGCTGTATAACTTTGGTGACATTATGTAGCTTCTTTCAAGGCTCAGTTCGGTCACCTGTGAAATGAGTATTTGTGTTGATAAAGTGAAAATGAACACAAGAAAGAGCTTTTTAAACTATAGGGCCCTTTGCCTGAGAAATGATAATGGCAGGAGAACAGGTAGAAAGTCTGAGAGACATGGCTTTAAGTAAGAATTACTCTCCTGACCTTTGAGACACTTATTTTCACTGACTCTAACTTTCTTCATCAATAAAAGAGATAGTCTATGCAAGATGATTGAAAAGATTTATTGAGATGATCACATAGGTGGAGAGTCTGGAGGCAAAGATAGGGAAATTGTTGAAATTCAATTAATGACTGGTCCTCTTTAAATTCTTGCTAATTTACTTTGTCATGAAAGGTTCAAAGTATCTATGGGTGTCAGAAATTCCGAGGGACCTTTGCAGGCTCCGGACTTCCCTTGCGGCTCAGTTGGTAAAGAATCTGCCTGCAATGCGGGGGACCTGGGTTCGATTCCTGGGTTGGGAAGATCCCCTGGAGAAGGGAAAGGCTACCCACTCCAGTATTCTGGCCTGGAGAATTCCATGGACTGTATAGTCCATGGGGTCTGAAAGAGTCAGACACGAATGAGTGGCTTTCACTTTTGCAGGCTCCTCACATCCCCTGCCTGCTGCCCAATCAAGGTCCATAATATTCTTGTTTACTGAATACTTTCTATCTGCAACTACCAGTGGAGCCACTGACATCGTTGAAAAAAAAAAATACTGTGGAGCAGCAGGCAGGCCTGCACCAGGACTGGGACCCACTGCAAACATGGCGGCCCAGTCCTGCTCTTGGGATGCTCTGGTCCTTCCTCCTCACCAGGGTGGCCTTTTATGGGACTAACCCCACTTCTTTGACATCACAGGACTCTTATTCATGAATGGCTTCATTTGACAGTTCCACTTCTTACCCGCCCTCTCTGGTAGTAGAGTCTAGATTCTTCTTGCCCCTGCTAACACTTGCCATCATAGTCTCTGCTCATTCCAAAAGCATTCCCATTTCTATGAGTGCAAATGATAGGGTTGGTCTAGATCATCTCTAGGACTGCTCTGGAATGTGGTTGTTCACTCCCTAAGTCATGTCCGACTCCTGCGATCCCATGGACTGTAGCCTGCCAGGCCCCTCTGTCCATGGGATACTCCAGGCAAGAATCCTGGAGTGGGTTGCCATTTCCTTCTCCAGGTGATCTTCCTGACCCAGGGATCGAAGCTGGGTCTCCTGCACTGCAGGCAAATTCTTTCCTGTCTGAGCTATGAAGGGGGAGAAGGCAAGAGGACAAAAGCATGGGAAAGATTCACTACTATTCCTGAGCCAATGAGGCACAACTCTGTAACCGGGCACTGCTCTATCTGGCCTGGAAGGATTTTGGAATCTCCTTCTACACCATGGTCCCGCATCAGTTGTAGGTGAATTAAAATCTCTTCGCTGTGCATGGACCAAGAAACAATGGAAGACAGTGATGATTTCCCCTGCTTCTCTAAAAGCTTGGCGCCAAGCCCTGTGTCTGGGACAGGTGGGTGCTGAATGGGTGCTGAACGAATGAATTATCTCAGCCATCAAAGCTCTCGCTTCTACATCTTTGAAGCTGGAACTGAAAAGTGATGTCATATCTCTGGGAAGGAGCATTGAACGCTCCTTTATTTATTTGAGAGAGAAGCGTCTTGGAGATGATGTAAGTTGGGCAGAGGACAGACCATTCTCCGAAGGGAAGAGACATCATTAAGAGCAATCGCAGTTCCTGCCTTGTTGGCTTCTTCTCAGAAAGCAAAGAGCAGTTACTGTAAGGAAGCTGGCTGTCTAGGCCAGCGGCTTTATCAATGAATAATTTCCTGAAAGGAAGAGAATCTGTAGAGACCGTACACTATATTTGATCTCGGTGTGTGCACCAAGCTCACAGGACTATCTTTGATTCAAAGGAAGCGAGATAATTGTTTCCCAAACAGACTCTCGCTGGAGAGCGTGCCCCCTCCCACTTGGGTGACCCGTGCACCAGCAGCCTCGGGTCTGCCCCAGACAATTATCCTGTTTTGCTAGGGAACAAATTGCTCTTTTGGGGTAATTCCGAGCAAGTTTGCCAAGTTCACAGCCATCCCAGGGGAGCCTCTGGGGGAAAAGCACTCTCCAAATCCCCTCTCCGGCCCTTTGAAAGGAAAGCAGGTCATTTTTTACAGAATTCCAAAGAAAGCAGCTAATTCTGAATGATCCATCCCACCTTGCGAGAGGCCTCGGGGGCCATCCACTGAGTTCCTTGTGCTGGTCTGATGTTAGGGAATCAATTTCCCATGCAAGTAATTATGCATGCAATTAAGTAATTGTAGATGGAAAGGGGGAAAAAAAAGAGGACAATGCCAAAAAAGAAGTTGTGTGCCTTTAACTTTCAAAAGACAGCCTGTAGGGCCTGGGAGTTGAACCACATTTGGATCTGATTCTTGCAAAGGAATGAATAAAATCCAGAGCTTGGGAAAAGAATAAAATGTTAGCTATCATGGAGTACTAAGAATATGGTCCCTGAGGCTATCCTGTGTGTGTGCAAAGCATGGATCTGTCATTTGTCTGCCCTGGGATTTTGGGCAGATTACTTAAGCTTTCTGTGCCTCCCATCATTATCGAGTCAGGTTAATAATTGAATCAGCATCACATGGTTGCCAAAATTTAAATAAATAAATGGTGTTAAGTCACCAAGTCATGTCCAACTTTTTGTGATCTCGTGAACTGTAGTCTTCCAGGCTCCTCTGCCTGGGATTCCCAGGCAGGCAAGAATATTGGAGTGAGTTGCCATTTCCTCCTCCAGGGGATCTTCCTGACTCAGGGATCAAACCCACATCTCCTGCATTGGCAGGCTGGTTTTTCACCACTGAGCCATCTGGTAAGCTGGCTCATATATATATATATATATATGTATGTATGAGTATATATATACACACTCACACATATATATACACATTCATACACATTCATCACCAAGTCATGTCCAACTCTTTGTGACTTTGCACTGTAGCCCACCAGGCTCCTCCATCCATGGGATTTTCCAGGCAGTAATAGTGGAATGGATTGTCATTTCTTTCTCCTAGGGATCTTTCCCTAGGGATCTTTCCCAACCAAGGGATCAAACCCATATCTCCTTCACTGGCAGACAGATTCTTTACCACTGAACCACCTGGAAAGCCCACATAAGTGTGTGTATATATATAGAGAGAGGTGTGTGTTTGTGTGTGTGTGTGTGAAGTTTAAAACAATACCAGACATTTTAAAATTAACTATTATTGCAGTTTAACTGATGACATTTTAAGTAAATTCTGAGCAATCATTTTATAAAATAGTTAAGATACTTAGCCTCACTGGGGATTCTTTTCTTGTGACCTTTTTCCTTTAGTCTTAGAAAATCAACCCAGTAGATAAAGGGAAACAAGAACAAAATGCTTGGTTAAGAGATGACAAAAAAAGCACATGGCTTTTGAATCTGGCAGGGAAAGGGTCAAGGCCACAACCCTCCAGGACTCCCCAGAGAACTGGTGTTGTTTACAGTATATGTTTAAAATAATATTCTTGCTTAGTTGGGGCTCCCCTTGGGACAATGCAATTTCAACAGTAACAGAGGATTAATTAAAGCTGGTCTCGCTGGTGAGCCTGGTGATTTGGGAAGCAGCAAAGGGGTGCACCCCCCCTCCACAGCCCCCTCTGCCCACCAGGAAAGGGCCAGGCCTGCTGGAAGTAATTAGTGCAGCCCAGGGGCTCCTGATGCCTTTGCCCCATTTGTATGATTTTGACTAATACTTTCCTTTCACCTTCTTTGAATGCAGGAGAGGCAAGAAATGAACAAGGAAGATGGAGCCTCTCCAAACCAAAATTAATAAAGACTGAATCCCTTCTCAGGCCACCTTGGTAATCTATTTTTCAGACCTTGTAGGTAAGGGCCTCTGGATGGATCATACCTGTGCTGTGAAGGGTGGTTCCCAGACGTTTCATTTTTGAAAACAGACACAAAGACATATGTTGGGGACAGGGAATGAGCTGTTTTGGAGGCCCAG
This sequence comes from Dama dama, assembly GCF_033118175.1. Taxonomy (NCBI): domain Eukaryota; kingdom Metazoa; phylum Chordata; class Mammalia; order Artiodactyla; family Cervidae; genus Dama; species Dama dama. The sequence goes on from NC_083693.1 coordinate 69,705,553, forward strand.
AGGCTGCAGAAAGGAGAAGAGACAGGCCCTTTTATGTCCCAGGAAACATCCACAGGCTGCCCACTGTCTGTTGGGCCACGTAGATGCTCTTGACTTAGGCTGCACATCTTAGGGTACCAGCCCTGTATCACTCCAGCCATCCTTCATTGGCTCAGGGAATGAGCTTTCCTACCCTGGTTCAGATCTTCCAAGAATGGACTTCCTGGGGTCCATGATCCTGTCTGGAAATTGTGTACCAAAGTATGGGAGCTCAGAGAGGGTCCGTAGCTCCCTGGCCGCTAAAGGGTTAAGAACCACGGCTCTAGGGCATCCCTATTCCCTTTAGGACAAGGGCTTCCCTGGTGGCTCAGCTGGTAAAGAATCTGCCTGTAACGCAGGAGACACAGGAGATGTGAGTTCGATCTTCTAGACTAGGAAATGGCAACCTTCTCCAATACGTGCCTAAAAAGTCCAATGGAGAGAGGAGCCTGGTGTGCTACCATCTAAAGGGTGTACAAGCACGTGCGCCTTTTAAGACAAAGGCCAAGCTCCTCACGATGATGAGTGAAACTCTCTAGGCTCTAGGATCACATCTCTCTGGCTGTTCCTTCCCCACACCCTCATCATCAGAGTCCACAGTCCATGCCTAGAGCCTCTTTGGAACCCAACTCTTACCCTTTCTGCCTGAGGCTCCCTGCTCAGATCCAGATCAGGCTTTCCTTGATAACCCTTGGCCCTGCTGAGCACTCCCACCCTGTTCTATTTTCCAGATACCCCCAGATCACAAAGGTGAGCTTTGAAACACTGGACCCTGTGTGCCTATGTCTGTATATAGTTGGGAGGAGAGTCTGGTGAGGTGTTGGACTCAACTGAGTAATTAGGATTAGGACCTTGGTGCTTTCCTGGTGGCTCAATGGTAAAGAATCCGCCTGCCAGTGCAGGAGAAACGAGTTCGATCTCTGGGTTGGAGAGATCCCCTGGAGAAGGAAATGGCAACCCTCCCCAGTATTATTGCCTGGGAAATGCATGGACAAAGGCGTCTGGTGGGCTGTAATCCATGGAATCGCAAAAGAGTCGGACATGACTTAGTGACTGAGCAACAACAGCAACAACCATAGATCTCGAGTGAGGCGAGCGGTTCCAGGCTCTGAGCTTGGAATACGAAAATGTTGATAATCAAATGAAATCTGTTAGAACAGGGAAGATTCTCTCGAACTGTAATCTTTGATGGATAGTCACTAACCAGGTGTGGCCACTTAAATTAAATGAAATGAAACATTCCAGTCCTCAGTTACAAGAGCACTTCTAGGGCATGCAGTGACCCCACGTGGCTCATGGCTTCTGAACTGTCCTGCATTATGTGGTCTATTGCAGAGTGTATATACTTGTGTAGAATGTTGCATAGGACGCATCCATCTTTGTGGACATTTCTGATGGACGGCAAGGCTCTAGGTAACTCAGCTCCACAACTGGCACATTGGAATTTTAGAAACCTCCAGATGGCTTAGCTGTTGGCCCTTTCTCCTGCTGATCCCAGGTCTTCCTTTCAAAGGGACTGGAACGACCAAGAAATGACTCCCTGCTCATCTTGTGTGCATTCCTCACACTTGAATTTGTTCGATTGTCTTCCTTGAGGCAGGGAGAGCAGGAAATGGAGGACCTCTTCCCTTCCTCCCCCAGGAAACCCAGACAGACCCTCCTCTCTGCTGTGGGTCACTGGTGGGGAGGGATGGGGCTCCTGCGGTTCCTGTGGACCAGACACATCTCAGGGTGGGCCTGGAGATGAGGGTGAGACCCTCCAAGTAAAAGTACCACTGGCTAAGCCTTCTGGCTTATTCAAACCTGGGGCTTTGGAAATAGGTTTTGGGACAGAAAATTTCAGCCGGTGGGAGGAAAAGACAAACATTAAAAGCTGAAAGAAAGTTTGGTGAATTTTTGGAAAAAGACTCAAGTATGGAGTTTGAACAAGCTCTGTTTCCAAGCATAGGAAGCAGGGGCAAGCTCCGGCCGGGGAACTGAAGAAGCTCATTTTAGCGCCTCTTTGCCACCCACTGGCAGGCCATCTATGGTGAGTCCCTGCTCTCTTTCTGGGCCAGCACACTCCCCATTTGTTTACTAAAGGGACAAGCGAGAGCTCTCAGTGTCCCTTGTTCCAAAGTAGGGTGCCAAAGGGTGCCAGCCTGTTTCCTTTGGTAGCTCTTAGAATGGTACACTCGGGAATTCCACTGAAGACCTTTTAGGTCTGTGGTTGGAGCCTGCTATCTTGAGGGTCCCCATGGGGCAAAGACTCAACACCAGACCCGTATTCACCACTCCAGCCTCTCTGGGTCTCTAAGCCTGAAACTGGTGGACGAAATGAGCCAACTGGATGTTTGGAAATCACTCTGAATCACTCTAATGTGTGCTGCTGATCTGTTTCCTCCATCTCCACAGTGCCTGGGTGATGTAGGCCCATTCAGTTAGAAATGGATGACTAATAGCCCCCGGTCTCATGGTCTGCGCAGGCTTCAGGCTTTCACCTCTCCTCCCAGACACCCTCTCTTTAACATTCTCATCCACTCCCCCAGGAGAGCAGGCTGGAAATTGTCGGTGTGGCTGCATGACAGAGGCAGGCTTTAGAACCCTCCAGCATCTCTCAGCAGAAGTAGAAAAGCTGAGTCTCAACTCAGGGCCTCTGAAGCTGGTCCCCTGGGCAGGTTGGATTTAGAGCCTCCTCCTTTTGTAGGGAAGCAGGTGAGAGTTGGACTATAATGAAGACTTGATGCTTTTGAACTGTGGTGCTAGAGAAGACTCTTGAGAGTCTCTTGGACAGCAAGGAGATCAAACCAGTCAATACAAATGGAAATCAACCCTGAATGTTCACTGGAAGAACTGATACTGAAGCTGAAACTCTAATACTTGGGCCACTTGATGTGAAGAGCCAACTCGTTAGAAAAGACCCTGATGCTGGGAAAGATTGAAAGCGGGAGGAAAAGGGGACGGCAGAGGATGAGATGGTTGGATGGCATCACCAGCTCAATGGGCATGAATTTGAGCAAGCTCCTGGAGATAGAGAAGGACAGGGGAGCCGGGTGTGCTGCAGCCCACAGGCTCCCAGAGAGTCTGACGTGACTTAGTGACTGAACAACACCACCAAAGTGAGTCCATGAGCTTCTGTGAAACTATGTGCCATTCCGACCAGCGGCTGGGCCCAATCACCCTTGCTGCTGTAATCCTACAGTCATAGATCACAGGGAGGTATTGAGAGAACCTGGAGATGAAATCAGGCTCCTCTTCCTTTTTTCTTGTGAAGCCAACACTTGTGCAAATTCACCTCCTGCAGGCTCATAGTCCTCCTTTGCAACAGAGAAGGGAGTCTCTGCCCTCAGGCTGGTTTTGAGAACAGAAGCATGGTCAAGAATCTTTTTCCTTTCCTTATGACAGCTCGCAAGAATGGTTAGGCAGAAAGAAGGACAAAGCCTCTTGTTCCTGGCCGGGGAATGAGCACTGAGACTGTTAAGCAGATGCTCCTAACAGATGTGAGACTGGTTCTCCCCAGACGACTGTTTTGGATGATGGAAGCTTCTGCAGAAAGTAGGGAGGCATGTTGACTGGGTCTATGAGAACCTGCACAGAGACCCCAGAGCCCAAGGACTGAGTCTTTCTCTTGTATCCCCATCCACCCAGGCTTCTCCGGCTTCTCTGTCCACTCCTGGCATGATACCCATCCCTTCAGCCAAGCAGGGAAGAGGTGGGGTTAGGGGAGAGGGTGGATTCCTGATTCTGAAGGAAAGAGGCCAGGCTTTGTCCCCCTGCGTGGTGGGGTGGGTGACTCAGGGCTTTTGCGTAATTTAGCAGGAACTACGTGAACTCAATCTTTCCTCTCCCCCACCCCTCCACCCCAGCTGGCAGTCCCACGCATCCCTCTGCATGACTTTCCCAAAGATGGTGATTGATTTCAGAGTTGGGATGGGAACGAAGCTGCCAAGTTTCCGGGATAGGGCAGGGCCTGCAGAGACCTCACTGGCCTCTCCCTCCCAGGGTGAATAAAAGCAACTGCCAGGGGACCCTGCCCTCAGGTGAAAAACTGATCTCTTGTTACCTGGCTCTTTGATTTTCTAGAAAGAAGAGAAGCAGATAAGGAGCTGATGGGGACCTGGGAGCCACGGGTTCTGTTCCAACTCCTCCCTAACTTTTGGTGTGACTGGAGATCAGGAGTGAGTGAGTGAACATCACTCAGTTGTGTCCAACTCTTTGCGACCCCATGGACTACAGCCCTCAAGGCTCCTCTGTCCAGGGGATTCTCCAGGCAAAAATACTGGAGAGGCTTGCCACTTCCTTCTCCAGGGGATCTTCCCAACCCAGGGATTGAACCCAGGTCTCCTGCACTGCAGGAAGGTTCTTTACTGTCTGAGCCACCAGAGAAGGAACTCAGGTATAAATTAGGAATTATGACCTAAGGTCAGATGCTACAAGTCACATCTAAAGCACCACTGGAGTATGCTCTTTTAAAGAAATTAGCCCGGTTTTTCAAGTCGTTTTGCAGCAGCAAATGCACACGGGCCTATGGGGGCAAAGTCTCTGGTCTCCCCACTGAAATAGAAATGTTCTCCTTAGGGTCTGTGTACTTCCTTTTCTCTCCTTGTTCATTGTCACGTATCTTTCCTGCCAAAAAAGAATAACAAGAGCGATTAATTTTATTGGGTTCTGACAATGAGTTAAGCCCTGTCTAAGCACTTTCCCTGCCCTCTGACTGACTCCTCAGCAGATCCATGAGGTCATGGCAGTGTTGGTGACCATTTACAAAGGGGGTGACCCCGGTTCAGAGGAGGGAGATGTCTGCCCAAGCCCCCATTCTCGGTCACTTGAGAGCCCAACTCTGTGGCCAGCTCCTCTGCTCTCAGGGACTACCTTCTCCTTTGGAGCACCCAAGCCTGGGGTCAGCCTGCGATCTTCCCCTCGGGTCATCTGGGTTCACAGACTGGGACTCCCAGTCTCCCCACATTCTTACTGGGCTCCATGCTCTCAACATCTGGGGTGCTTTGGTAAGTCCTTCTGGTCTCTGGGGACAGGACCTGTCATTCCTGCAGGGGCTACTCCCAAGAGATGCTAAGGGTAGGGGCCTGTGATAGTCTTCCCCAGAGTCCTGAAGTCACAGGAAGTTATCAAAGAAAGTGAGTGAGGAGGAGGGGAAAGTGGGGGCAAGGGAAGGTGGTGTACAGTGCATCCGCAGGCAAGCATAAGTATCTAGATTTTAAATCAAAGCTAAAATGCATCCAGGGGCTTCCCTGGCGGCTCAGTGGTAAAGAATCCCCTTGCCAATGAGGAGCCTCTGCAATGAGTAGCCCGTGCACCACAACTGGGAAAAAACCTGTGGAACAATGAAGACCCAGCACAGCCAAAAATAAATAAACAAAACGCATCCAAGAAGGACCATATTTGTCCTGGCTTCCAACACGCAGTGTTACCAGAGATGCAAAGGACTTGAGGACATTTCTATTTTGAACCTCAATTAAGTCAGTAGGTTTGATTAAAAAAAAAATCTTTGTAACTGAGTTTATTACAGAAAAAAGTTAAGGGCTATATTCATCTATAGGCAGTTGCCAGAGGACTCATAGTATTTCTTAAAGGATGGAGTGAATGGGTGAACTAAATGTAAATGGTTTAGATGATTAATAATTACCTTTAGTTTTTGTTACATTTTTGCAAATGGCAATGATTTCAGTCCTGTGAGAGTATGGGCCGTATCTGGAGACTGAAAAGAAAGGCAGCCCTTCTTTCCAGACTGGACTCTCATGATGGAAGGTCCAGGGTTGGTGGGAGGATGCACTAGATGTTGACCAAACCTGCTCTCAAAATTTGGCTCTTCTCTTTCCTAATTCTGAGTCTCCTTAAAGTAATTTAAACCAGTCCAAATTTCTTCATTTATAATATAAATTACTTTTAGAAGTTCCCTTGCCATTTTGTGAGGACTCAAGGATTCTATAGCATCCAACCCAGAGTCTGAAACACAGTCCTGTATAGAGAAAGATCAGGGAATCAAGAGCAGAGATCCTGCCTATTAGCCCACCAGCAACTGTATCACTCAACTGCCTTTGACTGTTCTGGGAACAGAGCATGTTGGGTCCAAACGATTAGCAGACTCTGGTTTTTCATTCACACTGGATTCTGGGAGCCTGAGCTACTGAGATGTCAGTCAAGGGAAAGTGTTGGGTGCTCAACTTGGCATACAACCTTGTCTCCATCCATCAGTTTATCTAGATTGTCCTTACCTCAGGCTGAGCCGGAAATCCAAACACCAAGGCTGTCCTGAGGCTAAAGGGATGGAGTCTATCAAGTGAGCAAAGCATTGGACCAGCTACTTAAGGACGCTGGGTCCATCCTTAACTACCTATGAGTATTCAAAAAAGTCATTAACCTCCCTGATCCCCAGTTTCCTCATCTGCAAAATGGATTTGATAAAGCTGATCTCCTAGGGCTATCTTGAAGTTAAATGAGATGAAATATTCAAAAGTCCCTATCTCATTAAGGTATCAAAAATATCCTGGCAACTCGGGTATGTTTATGAACAGATCTAAACTTTATACCTTTCATAGATGATTTTCCAATGTGAGGTCTGTGGGAGCCAGTCTATGAAATGCACCTCCATTTCTCAATTGAGCTTTCAAGACCAGGATTCCATCAGTCAGGCTCCATTGCGCAGACACAGAAGGAAGTCAGAGGGTAACAACTTGCCTTGGGCACATGAAGAAGCATTCTGAGAGTCAAGGTGAACATTCATGACTCCCAGACCCCTGTGGGCTAAGCTGCTTCAGTTGTGTCCAACTCTGTAACCCTATGGGCTGTAGACCCAGGCTTCTCTGTCTGTGGGATTCTCTAGGCAACAATACTGGAATGGGTTGCCATGCCGTCCTCCAAGGGATATTCCCAACCCAGGGATACCATCTGTATCTTTTCCATCTCCTGCATTGGTAGGTGGGTTCTTTACCGCTAGCACTACCTCGGAAGCCGATTCCCCTATAAAGACCGCCTCCTGCTGACATAGAAACTCATAAGGAAAGCTTGGAGTCAGCCAGGATTTACCCTCAAGGTGGGCTCAAGTTCAACACACATAAGAAAGATCTTTACCTTTATTCTGAAATCTCTCTCATCCTAGGTGATTCCTCCATCTTGGAAGGCAGCAAGTAAATAAAGGAGACATCACTCAGACTTACCTTCACTGTGAGCCCTTGAAAACCTGTATGCCCTCACACACCAGAATTTACTCTCCTGAACCTTAGCTTCTCACCTCTGAACTGGGAATAATGAAAAGTCTTTAGGGAACAAATGGGATGAAATGTGTAGGGTGCTTAATGAATGCCCCTGCCACACCTATCTCCTGAGATGGTCACATTTTTTAAAAAAATTATTGATTTTTAATTGAAGGATAATTGCCACCCAATATTGCTTTGGTTTCTGCCATACATCAGTATGAATCAGCCATGGGTATACTTATGTCCCCTCCTTCTTGAACCTCCGTCCCACCCCATACCATGCCTCTAAGTTGTTACAGAGCCCTGGTTTGAGCTCTGAGAGTCAGATAACCAATTTTCCCCAGGATGTCTGTTTTGAATTCAGAGAACTTCTCAAAGCTTCAGAACTTCTCCAACTTGAATGAGCCTGGGAAGCAGCTGGGAAGTTTGCGGATTTGGACTCTGTGGTCTTGGGTAAGACCTGAGATTGAGACTCTGCATTTCCTACAAGCTCTCGGGATTCTAGTGGTTCATGAATTCCACTTGGAGTTTTGGTGACTTCCCAGATGAAGGAAGGTAGAACCAGGAAGCATTCAGCCAAGGATGTGATTTGTCTTCAGCTCACAGAGGCCCTCCCCTCTGTACGCACGTAAGCACAGACACACTCCTGCTGACGTATACTCCTGGAGACACACGTAAGCATGCTTGGTGCACACTCACCTATGCACAGACTCCCACCTCACTTGGCCTTCACCGAGTTGGCCGGCTCCATACTCGTCCTCAGAGTCAGAGTTCCAGCTCCTGTACCAGCCGCAGTTCCTGAGCACACGATTGATCCTGGAGCCTTTTCCGGGCCTGACAAAGCTCATTTCACAATTGAGGAATCTGAGTGCCATAGACTGAGTGCTTGTGTTTCCTCAAAATTAACATGTTGAAATCCTAATACACTGCTCCCCACCCTTCCCACTCCCTGCCTGGAGATGGTATTAGGATGCAGGGCCTTTGGGAAATGATTAGGTCATGAGGGTGGAGCCCTCAGGAATGGGGTTAGTGCTCTCACAAATGGTGCGGTAGTAAAGAATTCTCCCACCAGTGCTGGAGATGCAGGAGATGGGGGTTTAATCACTGGGTCAGGAAGACACCCTGGAGGAGGAAACGTCAACCCTCTCCAGTATTCAATCCGACACAACTGAGTGACGGAGCACACACACAGCACACACGCATACTCATAAAAGAGACACCACAGTACTCTCCGCACACTTCTACATGCACGGTCATAGAGAGCAGACGGCTGTCAGTGAACCAGGAAGAGCGTCCTCCCCAGACACCAAATCTGCTGACACCTTGCTCTCAGACTCCCCAGCTTGCAGAACTAAGAGAGGTATATATTTCTGTTGCTTATAAGCTACCCAGTCTGTAGCGTTTTGCTATAGCAACCTGAATAGATTAAAATACCAAGTCTTGGGGCCATAAGGAGAGATGACACAAGCCTCTCCATGGGTAAGTGGCAGCTCAGAAGCTGTACCTGCCCTGGTTGACACTTTTCACTGTTACTTGGTCTTTCCTCCTACACAGGAGTCACAAAGAGGAAGATAAAAATAAAATTTTAAGAGACATTCACATGTGAGAATTATAGATGGTCATAGTGAAGGGGAATTTATTTAGAAAACAAGACATTTGGGTCCTTAGAGAAGAAAAAGCCTGACTGATACTTGGAGGTCATGGGGCCCCCCAGTGACCCTGACATCACTACACCAATCCGTGGGATCTTCTCCGGGCTGGTGCCACGGTGGAAAGTGGGTTGCAAGTCCTGCTGTCATCTCTCAATCTTTTATCATGTAACACACATACAAGCACACATACACACAATCACACACAAAACTGAGTGGTGGGAAGTGATGTGTCGACTTCTCTGCATCCAAACTTTATGTGTGTTAGTCACTCAGTCATGTCCAACTCTTTGTGACCCCATGGAGAGTAGCCCACCAGGCTCCTCTGTCCATGGGATTCTCCAGGCAAGAATACTGGAGTGGGTTGCCATTTCCTTCTCAAGGGGATCTTCCTGACCCAGGGATTGAACCTGGGTCTCTTGTATTGCAGGAAGATTCTTTACCAACTGAGCCACCAGGGAAGCCTATCTAACCTTTATAAGGCTGTTATTTCAGTCTCTGATCCTCTGGTTGTCAACGGCAACCTTAATTTCACTATTTGCAGAGAACCAGGATTTGGTCTCATGCAGGTCCCACCTGGTTGCTCACAGGGGAAAGCTCATGGAGCTCAGTATTTTGGGTGCCCTGGTGTCATCTAGCTTCACATTCACACTCTCTTGTTCAGTCAGTTCAGTTCAGTTCAGTTCAGTCGCTCAGTCGTGTCCAACTCCTTGCGACCCCATGAATCGCAGCACGCCAGGCCTCCCTGTCCATCACCAACTCCCGGAGTTCACTCAGACTCATGTCCATCTAGTCAGTGATGCCATCCAGCCATCTCATCCTCTGTCATCCCCTTCTCCTCCTGCTCCCAATCCCTCCCAGCATCAGGGTCTTTTCCAGTGAGTCAACTCTTTGCATGAGGTGGCCAAAGTATTGGAGTTTCAGCTTCAGCATCAGTCCTTCTGTTACATTATCCTTTTCATCTCCAAGACCGATTTCTCTATGATACAGTCAGATGTGGATTTTGGACAAAGGGATTTCTGTGAAGAGTTAGGCTGCTTTGTGATGAAATGTTTATAAGGTGATATCTCTACACATGGTCCTCTCTGCCAGATTCATTGGTGTTGTGATAAAAACCACATTGATCCATATCTATTTGTCTTGTTGTCTCGTCTCTTTCCCACTCCTCACCATCTTTGCTTACAAGCAGTATGACTTTCCTTGTAATTCCCTAATTCAATCCCGCTGTTTTTAGACTTCTGTGCTCTTCCTCATCTATTTGTTCTGCTTGGAATGCCATCCTTTCATTTATAAGACAACTCAGGGATCCCCCTGAGAAAGGCACCTGCCTGGCCATAGCTCTTCTTTTATCCAAAGGAGTTTATCTGTGCACCTATCCACCACTGTGCATGAGTTTCTATCTTAGCCCCTTTCTCCATCTATTTCAAAGATTTTCTTTTCACTATATCTCCTCTGTAGGCTCAGGCATTCCTGAAGTTGATGAGTTTCCTATTCACCCCTGTAGCTCTGGATGAATGGATTGGTAAGAAGGTTAAGGAGGAACAGCTAAGCAGATGTTGGGAGAGTTGGTCCACTACAGTGAAGGTTGCTCAGTTGTGTCCGAGTCTTTGTGACCCCATAGATGATACAGTCCTGAAATTCTTCAGGCCAGAATACTGGAGTGAGTAGCGTTTCCCTTTTCCAGGAGATCTTCCCAACCCAGGGATTGAACCCAGGTCTCCCACACTGCAGGCAGATTCTTTACCAGCTGAGCTGCCAGGGAAGCCCTTGCTCCAGGACAGCAGAAGAGTAAATCCACATGGGAGAAGTTCTCCAAAGCTGAGCAAAATTCATTTTGTTGCTGAAATTAGCAATGAAGAGTCATAGACACTGCTTGTGTAGGAAAGAGATTAGGTCAGCGCAGTCCACAGGAAGAATGACAACCCTGTAATTACAAATCTACTGTCTTCTGCTCATACTCCCATTGCTCACCATACTCAAGCCACACTAGCCCTGCTGCATTCCCCGTGAGCACACGAAAACTGAGTTCCTCTTCTACCAAGCCGCTCATCAGCAGCTGCTTTAAAACCGGAGCTCCAACATTGGGCCCCTTCTTATCACTCGGGTCCTAACCCAGACATCACTTCTTTGGAGAGGTACTTGAGCCTCTCCCTTGTATACCACCAGTCTATCCACCACTCTCTATCATATCGCTCTGGTTTATTTCATCCACAGTACTTTTCACTACTCAAAAATATCATGTTCTTTTTTTCTGCTTATTTTTTCACTGAACCCCTCCAATAAGAATGTGGCTTTTCATTGACTTCAATCTGGTTTATCCTGTATTCAGTACCAGGATTGCTTGCCACAAAATAGAAGCTCACTTAACATTTCCTGAATGAATGGATGAGTGAATGAATAAAAAATGGATGAAAAGATCCAGAGAGTAGAGACAGGACATCAGTTAGGAGGCTGTGTTAGCTAATAGCCTTGGGAAGAGGGAAAAGTCTCTGAGGGGGAACAGTGGCCTTTGGATAGACTGGGTATGATACTACATTTCAGTCCCAAAGGCAAGGAAAAATCTGTTAACACCCCCATAACCAGTGCTTGCACTGGTGAGTGGACAGAGCCCCTAGGGGTACAGAGAAGACTCAAGGAGTCAGCTTTGTGAATGAAGGAAAAGGGGTTGTAGAAGGAGGAGCCCAGTCCTCTTTGATGGAAAAGTCATGCATTTCTGGGTGTGATTGAATTGTCAGCTGGAAATATGGGACTGGAGTTGAGGAAAGAGATTTGAGGCTGAAAGTAATCATTTGAAAGGTACTCATTTATCCCTTTATTTATGATCTGACACTTTAGAAAATTCGACTACGAACTCAAAACTTACTGAGACAGGTATTGAAAAAGCAAAATAAATAAATAATTAAACAGTGACCCTGACCCTGTCTCCGGGGAGCTTACAGTTTCTTTGGTCCTTCTGAGCTTGCACATTTTCAGATGAGATTTCTGAGGATTTGGGTAAAGCTAATAAAAGAGAAAGATTTTGCTGTCTACTCTAGGCAACAGGAGAGACGGGGTGGGGTGGGGGAGGAGGCATTAGAAAAAATGATGGAAAGAAAGAAAACAGGAGAAGTTACTGTCACAGAAGATAGAGAAATCCCACTGAAGAGAGACGCTTCCTTTTGTTTGTGAATGGTTGCATTGTATTTGATGCTATGGTACCCTAAAGGTCCACAGAATGAATGCTGTTGAGTGAGGCAGTCCTACATTGGTGTCCGAGTGCTCCAGCGATCTCTCCTGCTTCTAGAATAATATCAAGACTTCTATACGCCTCCTCTGGTCCATCCTGGAACCAGAACAAGAAATAGAAAAAGGAGGGCAGCCAGGTCTTTGCCCTCACAGTGGCGGCTTTTGGTGGATCAGAAGCTCTGCCCACTTGCAGTTTCGGCTGGAATCTTGAGTCTCGTAGCCTGACAGCATCCTGGCACATTTGGCCCTATGTGACCTCACATCCTCTCTATTTAATGATGTGAATTACTTTATGAAAAGCTCTTGAAACAATGCCTGGTGTATCGTACACTCTTAAAAATAATATTACTCTTGCCCTTATTATTCCTTGTCAGTGAAATCTACAGCCATCTCTAAATTTTTTTAAGTCTGCCAGGACCCTCAAGCAGTCAAGTCACACTGAGGAACCCCCTTGCTCAAAGGACCTCTTTGTGACCCCATGTCACGGCTCTGTTAAATCCTGATGCACAGAAAAACTCTTTCAGCCATTGTGGTCCACAACTGCTTAATTTTTTTTAAGTATATAAAATGACTGTTTGCCTTTATCAGATAGGATGTTTTACATATCTGGCAATTATATTTCTCCTTTTAATCCAAGGAGGTTTTTTTTTACTGAACTCTACATGGAACATCTCACATTTGTCCTTTAATGCCAGAGGTGGGAAGGGGAGCTTCATTTTATTAGCAAGAGGGACAATTAAAAGCACTCCCTGCCCAGCTTTCTAAATCTCCTAAATACTTTCAAACACACTTGCAGTAATTAAATGAGGTTAGTATTAAATGTTCCACCTCACTAGATGGAATCGTGGCTCAAAGAAGTCGTGTGATTTGCCCAAAGCCACTGAGCTAGAAAGGCTTCCCTCATAGCTCAGCTGGCAAAGAATCTGCCTGCAACGCAGGAAACCCTGGTTTGATTCCTGGGACGGGAAGACCTGCTTGAGAAGGGATGGGCTACCCACTCCAGTGTTCTTGGGCTTTCCTGGTGGCTCAGCTGGTAAAGAATCTGACTGCAATGAGGGAGACCTGGGTTTGATCCCTGGGTTGGAAAGATCCCCTGGAGAAGGGAAAGGCTACCCACTCCAGTATTCTGGCCTGGAGAATTCCATGGACTCTATAGACCATGGAGGAAGGCAATGGCAACCCACTCCAGTACCCTTGCCTGAAAAATCCCATGGACGGAGGAGCCTGGTAGGCTGCAGTCCATGGGGTCGCTAAGAGTTGGACATGCCTGAGCAACTTCACTTTCACTTTTCACTTTCATGTATTGGAGCAAGAAATGGCAACCCACTCCAGTGTTCTTGCCTGGAGGATCCCAGGGACGGGGAAGCCTGGTGGGCTGCTGTCTAAGGGGTCACACAGAGTAGGACACGACTTAAGTGACTTAGCAGCAGCAGCAGCATAGACCATGGGGTCTGCAAAGAGTCAGACACGACTGAGTGAGTTCCCTGAGCTAGGAAGTGATTAAAAGGGGGCATGCACCTTGGTTGTTTCAATTCATAAATTATGCTCTTTCAAATATTTCCAGGTGCTTCTAAAATTAGGAATTGCATGTAATTTGTAATTTATGACTCAAGTTATTCATATATATGTTTTTAAGTAGCTTCCCTGGTGATAAAGAATCCACCTGCTAAGCAGGAGACATGGGTTTGATTCCTGGGTCAGGAAGATCCCCTGGAGAAGGAAATGGAAAACCACTCCAGTGATCGCATGGACAGAGGAGCCTAATGAGATACAGTTCATGGGGCTGTGAAAGAGTTGGACACGACTTAGAGGCTAAACAACAAGAAACATATATATTTATGCATGAAAATGAGTCCCTACCAATGTTCTGTGCAGTGGAAATAGACAACGGTATAGCCCACAGAGGGGGGCCATGTAGGTGGTTATCTGAGTGTGGGGTTGTGTTCACCAGTCCTGGGCTTAGGTGCCAAAGATTCTCCCTTGGAAAGTGAAGGAGGTGCCTGGAGCTTAAACAGACGGGTTGCTTGCCTCTCGCCGAAAAGAACAGCACCGTATCAGAGTCTGCTGGGGTTTCACAAAGCCCAGACAGAGGCAGAGGTTGTGGCATAACCCATAGGAGAAAAATTAAGCGAACGCTGAGACCTTTCCTTGCGAGCACGGCTTCCGCCTGATGACTGCCACTTGGTTATTTGTTGGCACGTCTCCTGTCCTCGATGGCAGGCTTCCACCCGACGCCCCAGCGCCTGCCTGCCCTTCGTCCCTGAGCCGCCCTGGTGGGGGACCGCCGCAGCACACAAGCCGACATCCCTGCGCTGCCGGCCCACGGCCCCCTAAAAATAGCTTCTTGCTCCCTGAGTCTTGAGAACAAAATAACTTGGTTCGCTGGAGGCATTTTTGGGTTGTGCGGCTCTTTGTGGTTGTACTGTTGCTGTGTTTTGCTCAGTGAAAAGAGAAAGTTAACATTTGTTCCTCCACACAAATCTCTTCTCCATCTGGAATCAATGGGGGGGGGGGGGGGGCCCTCGGCGGATCACCCCTGAGGACTGGCTGATGTTTATAAGATCTTAATCCTGGGGGGACAGGCTGGCTGAGGAGGCTGGTAATAGGATAAGAAACTTCTCTTCTCCAGGGTACCAGCTGGAAGCCAGCCCAGCTCCTAATGTCGGGAAGTTTCCAGCTATCACGAGGCTCTTTCTGCTAATGTGGTGGTGGGCTGAGTCCGAGGTGGCTTCTGCTCCATCCCCCACCCCATTCCTGTTTCCAGGTTCGATATCAAGGATTTCCACTCAGTGTCAAGGAGGCATTGGGACCTGAGGGCACGCTCACCATGATGAGTTTGGCATGGACACGTACAGGAGAAACGGGAACGTGTTTTCCACCAGACAACCTACTTTGTGCCAAATGCTCTGCAAGATCAGAGAACACACTACCCCAATTAACCCTTAGAGCCATCCTTTGCTTCCACTAGGTAAAGAACCTACCTGCCATTGCAAGAGACTTAAGAGGTACTAGTTCAGTCCCTGGGTTGGGAGATCCCCTGGAAGAGGGCATGGCAACCCAATCCAGTGTTCTTGCCTGAGAATCCCCACAGTCAGAGGAGCCTGGCAGGCTACAGTCCATAGAGTCACAAAGAATCGGACACAACAAGTGATTTAGCATGTATGTCAGCTTCTGCAGATGGCAATGGTACCTTCCTCACACAGATGGGGAAACTAAGGATCCGAGAAGGGGTGTAATTTACCCAAAGCTGCACAGGTAAAATGCTTTCCTGATGCCAGAATCTGTCATCTTTTCATTTCTCATTAACGGTATGAATTTAGGAGAAGGGGTGCATGTTACAAAAAAGAGATTGAAGTGAGTGAAGGCCTGGGGTACAGAGTGACTCTGGAGATAGAGGACTGGGGGTATGACCCAGAGGAAGATCAAGACCAGCTTAGGAAAAAAACTGAATGCTGGCCAGAGGTCTCTACATTTGGTCTACAATCTCCACTGGGTTTGTAAGTATTCCAAATGCAACTGGAAAGGAGATTTGAAATTGCATCTCCAATGATTTGAAACGAATTTATGGTAAGGGAGAAAACACACATGTGGAGTTATAGGAAAACATGTGCTTTTGGAATCAAGTGGGCCAAGAGGGCCTGGCTGTAGCCATGGGAGATGAAGGCCCAGGGGAGTGAGACATGCAGAGCAGAAAGCTGAAACATGTGCAAAATCTCAGATCAGCCCAACCTTGGTGAAAACATACACCTCTAGCTGTGTGACCTCAGTCCAGTTACTTAACCTCTCTGTTTGAGCTTCATCCTGTCCTTTGACTCTAGGTAAAGCTGCGTACCTTCCAAGGATATGTTAAAGGTGACGGGGTGGTGCACACGACAGATGCAATCTGTGTCTGAGGTGTGTACATGTCTGTGCTCCATTGCGTCCAACTTTTTGTGACCCCCATGGACTGTAGCCCCCCAGGCTCCTCTGTCTTTGGGATTTCCCAACCAAGAATACTGGAGTGGGTTGCATTTCTTTCTCCAATGTCAGAGGCATATTAGGACCTTAACAAGCACAGGGGGGCTTTCTCTTGCCCACAATCAAGACATGTGCTTCATTCAGAGCAGGGCTGTTGAGTTCCTCCCCTGATTGCAAGGGCAGAGCATCCTTCCTTCAGCTGGGGTGGGTGGGGTGATGGGAGTCCCAGGAGGACATTGCAGCCTTCATTTGGAAGCCAGGAGGAGAAATGGTTCCATGTCTATGCCACATTTGTTCTCTGCACATTAATTCTTGAGTCTTTCTTGAACACCCCAAGCCCAGTTCTCCCTCTCAGCAGGTGCATAGACTTTCCTCACTTCCAGAAATATTTCTCATTTCTTCTCTTCTCTGAAATCTCCCAAGGCCCAGACCAAAGGCTACCTTCTTGGTGAAAAGTCCCCTGGATTTCACCTCTGTCATTCATGATGGTCCCACTCTAATGTCGTGACATAACAGCATTGTTGGTTTATGTCCCTGTAGCCACCCAGAGAACCCAAGTTTCTCAAGACCAGGTTTGAGTTACCTTTGTGAAAATAGCTGCTGTCATCACGTTTCCATGTTTTGTGCAGATTAGGTACGAATGATGGTACAGACTGGAGAATGAACAGAATCAGAGATAAAATAGACACTGCCTCTTGGCTGCTATACAGTCCTGGCCTCATGCTAGGAGGTTCGTGATTAATATTTATTTAATGTTAATTTTTATCTAGTATTTAAAATGTCCCATTGGTAGGTGTCATTTTCCTTCATGACAAGAAAGGAAACCGAGGCTCCAAGTAACAGAGCACCGCAAAACCTGCATTCAAAGCTGTCTGCCTTTCGAAGCATAGGTCTTCAAGCAGACCTTCTCTTTCCCCAGGACCTGGAAATAGCATGCACAAACAAACATCTTCCTTGGCTCTGCCCCATCACACAGAGATGTGCCGGGTCTGTGGGACATTCTGAGCGGTGTCCTTGGGGTTCATTGTGGTCACCCTGCCCCATCGGCAGCCTTAAATGCACGTGGAGGCTGAATGCCCTGGCACAGCTGAATTTCTCCTGCACTTGAAGGCTCCTTCATTGACAATGATGAATCTGAAAATGGAGACATCATCCGAAGGCACACATTTGAATGGGATGGGAACAATAGCGTCATCCTTGACTCAAGTGGTGGGCAGAGTGACTACTTCAAGTGTCTGGTTTTTATTCTGTGTTTTAGTCATCTCAAAGCTGCATTTGTACAAAGGAGCAAGAAGCATCTCGCTGTGTGTTCTGTCCAGTGGTACAGCGCAGAGGCGGCCGAGGGCAGGGGGTGGCCCGCCCTGGGAGGCAGCAGCTGTTTGGAGAAAGCCACTGAACCCAAATGATGAAGTTCTCAGATGGGCAGAAGTAGGGCTGCCCAGAGATGCCCAGATCCTAGTCTACAGAACCCAGGGGTACGATACCTTTGGTGTTAAGGGGACTTTGCAGGTGTCGTTCAGATGTTGAGATGGGGGAATTATTTTAGATTATCTGATTTGTAATCACAAAGATCCTCAAAATCAGTGAACCTTTCTTGACTGAGTTCAGAGTCAGGGGGAGAAGTAACTATGGAAAACTCAAGAAGGATGTGATGTTTATGGCTTTGCAGAAAGAGGAAGGGGCCCATGAGCTGAGGGATGAGGGAGACCTTTATAAACAGAAAAAGGCAAGGGAACTTTTTCCCCTAGAGGCTTCAGCAAGGAACAAGTCAGCTGATATCTTGATGGTGGCTCAGTGAGATGGAGATAGATTTCCGTCCTACAAAATCATGAGATCATACGTTTGTGTTGCTGTACGTCACTCAGTGGATGCTAGCTGGCTAAAATGATAATAGAAGACTAACACAAATATCCACTCTTTGGTTTCCCCAACAACAAACTAACAACTCATGAAACGGCAGCCAGCTCACCTTGAGCTGTGGCTTTCTAGCCCCAAAATGCTTAGAGCCCAGGACGCCTTTGACATCTACAGAAGTGTCAATCATGTCCGACTCTTTGTGAC
Organism: Dama dama; assembly: GCF_033118175.1. NCBI lineage: Eukaryota > Metazoa > Chordata > Mammalia > Artiodactyla > Cervidae > Dama > Dama dama. The sequence continues at coordinate 69,723,656 of NC_083693.1, forward strand.
CCTATGGACCACAGCTCACCAGACTCCTTTGTCCATGGGATTCTCCAGGCAAGAATACCAGAGTGGGTTGCCATGCCCTTGTCCAGGGGATTTTTCCAACCCAAGGATTGTACTTGTACCTCTTATGTCTCCTGCAATGGCAGGCGGGTCCTTTACCCAGTAGCACCACCAGGGAAGCTCTAAATAACCAGCGCTGGATCCCAAAAGACAGCATGGGATATGGAAATATTCTTGGGGCTTTCAGTCAAATCTGCTGAGTTCAGGTTCTGCTTTATTCATGCACTGGCCTTCTAGCCTTCAATGACCTTGATCAGCTTAGTCTGAAAATCATAGCGTGTGACTTCTGCTTATGTTGAGGATCACACAAGATGGTAAATCTATTATCTAACTATCACCACTGGAACCTAGGAGACGCTCAGTAAATTTTATTGTTTTTATTATTTTGCTGTTTTTCTTTAGTTTATGGCTTTATTTCCCCCCAAATATTGGAACTAAGTCATTCAGTTACCTCATATGAGTGTCAGTGATAACTCTCAATACTGTCAAACCACAATATTTCCTCTTATGAATTTCTGAAATTTTTATTAAAGTAGTAAGTGGATATCATTTTAAAAAGTCAAATGGTAGCACAAGAATTAGCACACAAACAAACAGTTCTCTACTCAACCCAGACTCCAGACTCCTGCTTTCTAGAGGCTAACATTTTCAATTTCTTTAGTCTTTTTGATGATATTTACTCTTCATTTTTATTTTATTTTTTTTTTTCCCCTTTGTTTTTTTTTTTTCTTTTTTTCTTTTTATTATTATTATTTTTTTTTCCCAGTGGGTTTTGTCATACATTGATATGAATCAGCCATGGATTTACATGTATTCCCAATCCCGATCCCCCCTCCCACCTCCCTCTCCACCCGATTCCTCTGGGTCTTCATTTTTATAAATAATATTCTTATAATACCACTACATCTCAATTTTCTCTTTTGTACATACTGTTATATTTAAAATGGATAACCAACTAGTATCTGACTGTATAGCACAGGGAACTCTGTTCAATGTTAATGTGGCAGCTTCAATGGAGAGAAGTTTGGCAAAGAATGGATATATGTATTTGTATATCTGAGTCCCTTTGCTGTCCACTTGAAACTATCAAAAATATTGTTAATTGGCTATATCTCACTATAAAATAAAAAGTTTAAAATAAATAAATATTAACTTCCTAATACAGACAGTGATTAAACTCTCTTAAAGTACACACATATACACATACATGATTTCCTATGTAGTTTTAATAGAAACTTTTGATAAACCATAAGTGTTTGTATAAGTTAAATACTGAGCCACTTATTGACCACAATTTCATATTCTTGGTGGTGGAGCTATTTTCCCTGAAGTAAATGACTATTTTTTAAATTATTATTTAGTTTGTTTAATTTTCTGTATCACTATTATTTATCTAATTTTTATCTTAAAAATTGTAATATGGTACACAATATGGTTTAACACTAGTAGTTTATTAGAATTCTTTTTTTCCCCCTTGGTAATATCCATTCTCCACTTCTCTGTCATACTTCAGTGAGATGGGCTGTTTCTGAGGCTGACTTCTCAGCTTTGACTGAGAAGTCTTCACTCTCAGCTAAGAATTTCTCTCTGCCCTCTTCTCTATTGTATCCACTTGTCTTGAATTTGGTCTTTGTTATTATCAGCTTAATACTTTATTCTGTTGGAGAACAAACTAGTAACTTCTAAGGCAGCTTGTGAAAGTTCAAATTTCAATTTCTTTCATGTCTGAAAATATCTTCATTTTACCTTCATACTTGAGAGTTTGAATGGAAGTCATGTTCTCTCATAATAAGAAAGGCATTGCTCCTCTGTCATCTAGTTTCATTATCACGGCTGAGAAATCCAATTTTCTCATCATTCAAATCTAGTTGTTTTTCTTTTTTTCCTGTGAATGTACAGGATACTGTATTTATTCCTTGTGTCGTGGAATTCTATATTGACGTGCCTTGATGTGGATGGCTTTCTTGGAGCTGTGCCAACCACTTTGGAGAAATAGATGTTGTTTAGTCACTAACTCATGTCCAACTCTTTGCGATTCCATGGATTGTAGCCTGCTAGGCTCCTCTGTCCATGGATTTCCCAGCTAATACTGGAGGGTTTACCATTTTCTTCTCCAGGGGATCTTCCTCACGGAAGGATAAAACCCTTGTCTCCTGCATTGGCAGGTGGATTTGTTACCACTGGGCCACCTGGGAAGCCCTTGGAGAGATGGAATAGCTTTCAAATGGAAACTCATGTGTTTTCATTCTGAAGAAAATTTCTTGTATTTTATCTTGAAAAACATTCCTTTGTTTTCTATTCTTGGAGCTCATATGGGACAAATACTGAGTTTCTTAAATTTATCTATGTATCTTTATTACCACATTTTTATATACTTGAATTTGTTATTTATCTTAAAAATTTTCCCAATCTAATCTTCCAATCCCTTTATTGGATTTTTTTTCCTGCCCTTATGCTTTTTGAACTCAAAGCATTCTATCTTACTCTCTGAATATTATTTCCTTGTGTTTTACTGTTTATTGGATGCAATATTTTCTTTTATTTCACTCAGTATAGTAATTATGTTTATTTGCAACTTTCTCCTGGTCAATGCAGTCTCCATTTCCAGTGGTTTTGTCTTGTATTGGTTTGTTTGTTTTGGTGACTATATTCCATGCTATGAGTTTTTATCTAATATCTGGAAGTACTTGGTTGTCAATTCTGACTTGGGAGCCAGTGACTAAATACCTAAGAGGAAACACTGTATGTTTGGATGGAACCTGTTCACCACTGGGTCTCACTGTTGCTTAAATGGAAAGTCCCCTGGGCTAAGCACCTATAGCCTTTTCTCTCAGGTCAGTCAGCGTCTCCTGAGAGGGTACCCAAGGAAGGTGTCTAATTGCCAGGGCTGTGACTCAAGTGTGGGAACATTGTTTTTCAAAGACCTCTGATTAAGATTCCTATCATTTCCAAGGCTTGCTGAATTCATATAGAAACACGACCCTGTGTTTTGTTTGTTTGTTTTCCATGAGAAATCTCTATTTTCAATACCTGTATTATATTCAACAGTTATGGCTTCAAACTTTCTTAAGAGCTCCAAAACACAAGTGGTATTTTCTTGGCATCAATCTCCAGGGTCAAGGAGGAAGAGACTGAGGTATCAAGGTCATAAATAGGTGCCAGGATTTATAGTGAGCAATGTGTCTGCATTTTCTCTCGTTTGGTCCTTTCAACCACTGTGGGAGTTCTCCTTACCCCAATCAGACAGGTGAAGAAGCCAAGCTCATATGACCATATGGTGAGGTCACCTGCCCATAGCTGCATGGCTAATCAGTGGTCAAACCAGGTTCCAAAGGAAGCTCTGGCTAATTTCCTCTGTTCATGACCTTCCCACTACTCCATATTTGATTCTTGTTGCTATAGCAGATTTACTGAAGATGCTTGTCTTCATCAATACTTGGAGCTAGGAATCATGCTTATCGTCACCACTTTATAACTGTGAAAGCTTTCATCACATAGAGACTTGATATAACTTGATTAAGACCATGCCACTCATGGTGATAGAATTGGAATTCAAACTCAGTCACCCAGATTCCACAAACTGCAATCTGCACACTTTACCACTGGGCCATAAGCCATTTTCTCTCTTTCTTCTCATTACTGGAAAGGCTGATATGCTAATTGGTTAAAGAACAAAGTTCAGACTTTTTAGCAAAGCATGCAGTGTTCTTTATCTCTGTCCCCTGCAAATCTCTTGTCCCCCTTTCTTGCACGTTATATATGCACCAAATTCCTTGCAGATTCAGGAACCTGGCACACTTTCTCTTTTTATAGATTTTGCTTGTGTTGGAGGCATTCAAGCATCCAGTTCACCCACACGTCTCAAGTTGCCTGGGTATTATTGACAGATCTTTCAAGACTTAGTGAGAATGTCATCTTCCCTGGGACGATTGCTATGCCCCTTCCTTGCACCAGATGAGGACTCAACCCACGATGAATTGGGGGCTCACAGTAGGCTTCTCAGGAATCCAGCATATGCTTTGTACCACACACACATGTCCATTCTTAATTCTCTTTTATTGGCTGACTACCTATCACCCCATATTATAAGGTCAAGAGCTGTCTGGTCATCTCTACTCTCTCCATCTAAACACAGACTTTGGCACTTAGAAAGTGCTTTAAAATATCTTCAGGAAAAGAAAAAAAAAGAGAGACAGGGGAGAGAGAGAAAGAGCAGGAGCAAGAGAAAAGACAAGAAGAATAAAAAATAAATAAAACATAAATGTGAGCTGCAGTTGCTTGGCTGGTTTGAGTTTTTTTATATTCATGTTAACACACATATAAATACTGGGAATTCCCGTTGCTAAATTCAAGTTTGCAAAGCTTTGGTCTTTCATAAGATTACATCATTGGAGAGGAAATCACTACATTTTTTAAAGAGGAGCCAGACCAAATACTGAGAAGTGTATAAAGGGAGAGAAAATAATAAACTCCAGAAAGCAATTGCCATAAATGTAATGTTCACCTCCCCACAACACACGCATATGCCAAAAAGGCTCTGCTTTTGCTGAATTTGCAGTAGCTAAAGTCATTAGTTAAAACCATGTCCAAACCTACATCGACCAGAATAATAATGCCAATAAGATTTACCATGCTAATCCATCTTTTATAAAAAATTTTAAATACAAAAATAATAATAATAAAAATAAATCAAATGGAAGAAGAAAACATAGGCAGACATAGCCCTCTAACCAATAAAACAAACTTAAAAAAAAAAAAAACTGATTAAATAAAAAAAGAAAGAAAGAAAAGAAAACTTCCAAAGTGGTTGAACCAGTTCATCATGGTCTGTTAAGGAAAACACATTTTTTTGTGTCATATGGGAAGGCGTTTTTCATGGTATGATCTAGGCATTCTCTCCAAAGCATGCTGTGTGAAACATTCTCAGGCTTTATTTAGCATCAGGTCATATTCCTCCTTCCAAGGTTGACCACTTTTTGTAAGAATAGATTACCCTGAGCAGTTTGTGCTGAGATAGGCCAGCCCCTTTAAAGCCAGGATGGAGTATGTTAAGTTGAAACCAGCCAAACACATGGTGGAAAGAGTGAAGGACAACTTCCTGCAAATAAAAAAAAACATCAAACGATGGTCATCTTGCTACCATTAGTGTTCTTGCTGCAGCTCCCAAGCCAAAGTCTGAGACAAGTCCTAGGTCTTGCAAGGCTCTTGAAGTCTTAAAATCTTCATCACTGGGCCCTTCCTCTGTTTGACTTGCTCTCACACTCTGATGTACTGTGAATCCTCTCTGGCCCCTTTACAGATCCTTTCCCGGAGGGCAAGTGGAAAACCGGGCAAGGTTTTAGGTTTGTGTAAAGTCCTGCTGAGAAACCCGAACATTTGATGCTTCTGGTTCCATGAAAGAGTGTTTGAAGTAGATTCCAGGTACTAAAATTTAAAAAAAAAAAAAAATCTGATTTTTTTCTTGCATGCTGAAGGGAGGAGGACTGGTTATGGGAGTCTGACTTTATGTCTGTGTGTCTCATATTATAAGAAATCTTGAAGTTTTGATAGACTTAATCCTTACCACAGGAGCGTATAAAATAGCAGAGTTAAACTGCCAACAAAAACCAGGGCCACACCAGGGAAGCCGTGGGCTTTCAAGTGGCTACCTGCCATGTCCTGCCTGGCCAACTCCCAGCTAATGAATGAATGCACAGTATCCCGATCTATCAAGCTGGACTTGGCTTTGCCCTGGTCCAGGTGAGGTCTGAGGTGACCATCACTATTCAACACACTGTCTTTCTTGGACGAGCTTCTCTATCCTGTGGAAAATACACAGGTGAAGAGAAGCTTTTGCAGGAACAAATCTCTGCATTTCCAGTTGCCCTTGTAGGCTTTATCGGTTCTTCTGTGTATGCGCGTATGTTTGTCAGTACTTTTCTTCCACCAAAATGTCTTTACGAATTATGACAACTCACAGATCTTTCTTTGTCTTTTCCTAGTTGCTGCCGTTCAGACTGATTTTCGTCTTGCATATGATTTTAATACAAGCTCTTGTAATATGATTACATTAACTGTTGAGCAATATCGCCTCAGCACAACCAAACCACAGGGCTTTTTTTAACTGCACTGGGAATGCCAGGGCTGGATCTACACTTTCAATTCTCCATTAGAGTTCATCAGAAAGACAGGCTGGCTTTAAAGCCATGTGTAACTGTGCATTTGGATGGCTGGGTGTAATGGCTCAGGAGAAGGGCATGGTGGGGAGGTAAATAGTGCATTCTTTTTTTTTTTTTTTTGGACTCAAAGTAAATTTTCCTTCTTCCCTTCAATGATTCTAGTGACTTCCTGAAAATGTGCCCTCTTTCAAGTTTGGCCTTTGGAAGTATGGATAAAAGTGGGTTCTTTCTTTTTACCAGTTTTCCAGAAGGGAATTCCAGGAGAACTGTGAATTGTGGCTAATGGACAGAGGGAAGGGAAATAATCTGCTGTGATTTATAGGGAGGAATGCCTCTGAATAATATTCTGAAGTTCAAATTACAATGATTATGATGACAACAATAATGATGACAAAGAAAAGAAGAAGAGAAGGAGGAGGGGAAGGAGATGGCTGGATTTCATTCACCCATGTGTGTGTGTGTTTTAGAATTGTGTGTGATCAGTATAGAAACTTTATGTTCCAATTGTCTTATTTGGTTATTTCTGGAACAGTGTCATGTCAGAATTTCCATGCCATTGTCTTTAATAAAACAAAAAGGATTCTACAATCCCACTAATGAAGGAATAAAAAGTATAGCCTCTACACTGCCTCTTGACATGGAAATATTCCAAGAATTGATCTTCTCAGACTGTGTACCTAGAATTTTTCTTTTGGCTCAGAAAATATCACAATCCTGTCATCGAGGGAGGATGTGTATGTGTAAAGAGGTTTTATACGGGAGGTGGCAGACATAACCTAAGGTATATTCTGATTAGGGAAACAGCACAAGCCACTCAAAGCTTTTGGTCCATTCTCAAACCCTCAAACCCAAACAGATAGGATTTTTTTTTTTAATTTTCACTGTTATTTTTTTCTCAACACATTATGAGCACACGAAATATGAATATATATATATATATATATATTTAGTTTGTTTGTTTGTTTTTCCAGGTTCACATCTAATGTGCTTTGCTTAGCTTAGAGAGGATACATCTGATGAGGGTGGCTAAAGGTAACCATTCTTATAACTCAAGAGCAGATGTTAATGATTTTGATGCATTAAAAAAAAGAGTTGTTCATGGATCTGCCATTAATATGATTTCATTCTCTCCCATTCTTCCATCTTCTTGTCCTTTGATATCAGGGCAGAAATCTCTTCTGTTCTGAGCTGATGTCATCTGGAAATGCTCTCTTTCCTTGTTCTGGAAGACAGGGCCTGTTTCCAGACAAGAACACATTTCTGAACACTCCTACAGGACTTCTGTGGTCAGTGGCCCTGGCCTGCCAAGATGAAGGGGACTCTGGTTTCCAGAATTTTAAGATCAGCTTGTGCCAATGACAGACCAGGTATTGCTGTCCAGGGGTCCAGAGTCAGGACCTGCTGAGGAGATCCTTGGTTTTAAAATGCCTTGGGGGATGATTTATCTTAAAGTATCCTTCAACTTGCTTTCTTAGCAATGCCTGCTTAGACTTCCCAAAAGGGTTAAGAGTGCCTCCTTGTAAAGAGCCAAACAATAATGAAGACACACTATAATATTTTCTTTTGATAACATATGAAAACCAGAAGCAGAGGAGCAGCAATGTGCCAGTGAAGTTTAACAACCAGAGCTCTGGGAAAAACAGCCTTGAATGGTTGCTATTCAGTTACCAAGTCGTGTCTGACTCTTTTTGACCCCATGGACTGCAGCACTTCAGGCTTCCCTGTCCTTAATTATCTCCCAGAGTTTGCTCAAACTCATGTCCATTGAGTCAGTGATGCCTTGAATGATAGTAGCTTTGACTGTTTCTGTGGTGTAATAGTCAAACCCACCATGGCTGATTTCAAGCTATCTCCCTTAATGTGAATTTGGAAAGAGGTGCCTGTAATTGGCTCCTATAAGTCAGGACTGAAATGGAGCAGAATCCTATGGTCCTTGCCCCTGTCTCCAAACTCCCCAGTCCTCAGCCTGCCTTTTGCTTGTGGAAAACTTTAGTCAAAGAACAACTTTAATCAGAGAAATGAGAACATGCAGAAATGAAGGAAAACAGTCAAAGGAGACTAACTAATAATAATGCAGTCATTAAGCATAGTCAAGGATCTTTGTTCTTTCTCAAGGGCTATAGACATTATTCTGAGCCATACTCTGTGAATTGTCTTATAGGTACTGAAACCCCTGGTGGAGAAGTTAACTCATGATGACTAGACTGTACCCATGACACCAGCTGCCACAGTTCCAAGAACTGGTTTCAGAGATATGGAAACAAACCGAACTTGGAACTGAAGATTAACTGTACCTAAAACAACCAAGATGACACTGGTCAGACCACCAATGATCAATCTGAAGATGGCTGTCAGAGCTGACTGTGCTGCTTCTGCATGTAGCCCCCTCCTTCTGTCTATGAAAGCTCTGGCTCTACTTGCTGTCAATGTCAGGAGTTGGCCTTTGGACAAATGTCCACCCTCTCCCCCAGTTGCCCGCATCTGAAATAGAGCAAACTTCCCTTTCCACCAACCTGGCCTGTTTGCTTGCTTTTGGATGGCGAGCAGCTGGACCTCATACCATTCAGTAACAGGACCAACTTTAGCGCAGCCACTGCTTTAGGCTGTGGAATAGCAGATGAAGAGAGCATAGAGTTTGGAGAACAAAGACCAGGCTTGGATTCCAAATGCACTTTGGAATCCTGACTCAAGTATTGCTAAATTATTTTTGGATCCTCGGTTGTTCAGTCACTAAGTCATGTCCATTGAGTCGGTGATGCCATCCGACCATCTCAACCTCAGTCATCCCCTTCTCCTCCTTCCCAGCATCACGGCCTTTTCCAATGAGTCAGCTCTTCACATAAAGTGGGCAAAATATCAGAGCTTCAGTTTTAGCATCAGTCCCTCCAATGAATACTCAGGGTTAGTTTCTTTTAGCATTGACTATTTTGATCTCCTTGTTGTCCAAGGAGATCTCAAAAGTCCCAAGACTCTCAAAAGTCTTCTCCAGCACCATAATTCAAAAGCATCATTTCATTGGTGCTCAGCCTTCTTTATGGTCCAACTCTCTGCTAGTCCCTCCAAAAAATAGAAGAATGTGCACTTTTGCAGCTAAGTGTAAGCTTAATAAGGAGATGCATGGGGAAGTTTTATCTGGCAAGCACATTGTTTTCATCCCCGACTCACCTGAGAGGTGCATGGACTGCTCTAAGGGTGCCACTGGATTCCTCTCATTTTATTTTTCCTACTATGTCTTCTCATGTGTAAAATGTAAAATAGTTCTAATTTACAAAATAAAAAGTATCTCAGAGAAGTGAGGAAATCCCCTCATAAAACTCACCCTCTCTCGTTTGCATTTCTACAGAGCCTTTTCATTGCAACCTCTGTGAGATGAGAAAGTATTTATTATATACTAATGGATATCCCTTTGGAATCTCAAAAAAAAAAAAAAGGAATTTCCTAAAGAGAAAGGTGGCAAGATCCTTGGGCTATACCAATTCAAGTACTAATAGCATCCTTTTATCTCTTCCCATCAGTTAAAGAATGATGGACTGTATACAAAAGGCATTCTTGTGTTCTCTGAACACAGGATTGATTGCTTTTTGGGAGCTATGAAGACAAGCTAGCCGTGCCACTGACTTATTTATTTACATTCCACTTATAAGGAAGCTGACACATAAAGGTCATGAATTTGGGATTGCAAGATACTGGCTTCTCCTTCCATCTCTTCCATTACTGCATGGCTGACCTAGGTTGAGGCCTTCCTTTCTCCAGGAATCAGAAGAACCTCATCTGGAAACAAAGAATATTCATAAATTTCTCATTGAGTCTATGTGTATGTTTGCAAGACAGAATGCAGATAATGAGTACAAACTCCCAGAGGACAGAGTCTGCCTCTCCAAGCCTTTCACCTTCAGTATACATCCAGCGGCAATTTTGTTCCTATTTGATTAATAAGTTGGTCAAGAGTCTGGAACAAAAACCACCAACAGAAGACACTCAATAAGTGCCAGTGGTATTGAATCCAGTCCCTAAGAGCCTATAAAAACCTCAGACTTCAGGAAAATGACAGCTCTATGGTTGTACCATTTCCAAATCAAGAGAGACACATATTTCTTCATTATGAGCTTATGTTCAATGTGAAACGACTTCTCCAAAATAACCACCATAAGCAGTTAATAAATTGGGAATAAATAATGTACAACACTGCAAATTGCATCCCTAATAATCTATCATACATGCATCTGCTCTGGATCATGCAAGACAACCATGACACCTTGATTTAATTGGGCCAATGAGTGGTGGCATATGCTTTATGGTGGTCTCATTGACATCTTTTGCACCCAAGGAATCAAACTAAGCCTACTTGCATATTAAGCACTATGTGGTCATTTCTGCCCTGGAAGTGAACATGTGTCACTATCAGCCTGGGCTTGATGGCGTGGGAAGAGAATCTTGGGGTGCAGTGGTGAGGCCAGGCAATATCCTATTGATTTCAGTGAGACAGTACGTTCTTTGAAATGATCTGCAGTGGTCCTGGATGGTCTCTTCCTCGGTCCAGCTGCAGTGTTAATAAAAGTGCTTAGTAATAACGGCGTAATTGTATGCGGGGCCTGAAATTGCCACGTATACTGTATCTTCTCCATCTTTGCCTCCGAACCACTTTGATGGTCTCTACTAGGAAAATACTAGAGCTGCCTTATCAGATGACCTCGGCCACTCCTTAGCTGTGCTCATGAATACTAAACTGGCCAATTCCAACTCATTTGGCACTGGAAGGGCAGTTTAATTCTAGCTGCTTCTATCCTGATTCTCAGAGAGCAGAGTATCAAAGCAGTGCTGAAACAACTATCAGATCAAATATATTTTGTACCATCCTTCTTGAGGAGAGGTTAGCATGCTGGTCTCTTCCATCGGAGGGCAGGGCAGGGAATGGAATCATCATGAGGTCCTTGGGAAGGGGAAGCACAGCGGGTCTAGCTCTTCCTCCTTCTCCAAGGGCCGCTTGGCTGTGTCCAGCAAGCCCACCTCCCCATGGTCACGCCTGCCCCCGCCTGCATTACGCAAATCAATCTCTCCTACAAGCTTCTATTCACTGGCGGGCAGGAAACTCAGCCTTCCCAAGCCCCAAGCCTGGAAGCTGAGCAGCTCTAGGCAATTATCTGTTTTGAAGGAATACACTGATTTGACATTCTTAAGAAGTCACAGACGTCTGATTTCATAATATAATTTGTAGAAGTAAAAAAGGCAAGTTAAACATTTGCTTACACATATCATGTTTACATGTGTTCAAAGAACTTTCCAAAACTTTGCAGTCTCATCCAACTGCATCTTTTTTAAGCTCGCTTCGCTCTTGTAGGTTTGCAAACAAATTCCACAGCACATTCAACCGCAAATTGATTTACTTTTGGGGAAACTCCTTGAGTTTCGCGACTTTCTTCTTGCTGTTTAACGTACACACAGATGCAAAAAAGAAAAAACAATCTCCTAACACAGGAACACAAATCTGGCATCCGGAGGAGTCGATTTTTTCATTTATTCTCAAAGTGAAGGGAAAGCAGCAATGGATGAGATCCAGATTGCCAAGGAGTGTGCAAATGACTTCTTGGTCCCCACTGGCAGTGTGAGTGAGCGCATCTCAGGGCAGGGTGGCGGAGGGAGACAGGAGCGTCCCCACACGAGGGAAGACCATTTGTTTAGCACGTAACCTGGGTGTCCGGCCTTCCATCATTCAGTGAAGGGCATCGTCACTCTCAGGCGTTCAACTGCATTGTCTCTGGTCCCTCCCATTGAGTAATCAGTCCCTGAGGCTGAGTCCCACTGAATGGAATCCTGTCTCCTGTATCTTGAATTTGCTTCTCCATCCCTGATGCTTTAGAATTTGGACTCTGGCAATAACTTCCCCCCAAATTGTGCAGACCCAGCCTCCTTCTGTCCCTTGCTCCTCATTGCTATCAGAGAGAAAAATACATTTGTCCATCCGAACCCAGGGACATCTTTGTTAAACTTACAAGGACTCTCCCTGCTTCAGGATAAAGGGTCAACTCCACAGCATAACTTTGGAGGCATTTTATGATCAAGCCCCTGCTTTCTTTGAATCTGATTTCCATGAGTATGTCTCAAGCTCCAACCATATTCTGTGTAGGTGTCTTCCTGTGCATCCCACAGGGTCTTTGCATATGCTGTTCCATTGACCGTGAAAAACTTCTTACCATTTTCACCCAGAAGACATCTACTCATCCTTCAAAATCAGCTCAGATTCCATGTCTGGATCATTCCTGAGTGCCCCCTAGAACAGGGTTAAGACTTTCTTTCCCTTGTCCCTAGCATCCTACACTTCTCTACACTAGCATGTGTTACTTTCTACAATCACTTGCCTTTTCAGTGATGCATATCTCACTAAAATTTAATTTTCATGAGACTGAGGTTGTGTCTGTTATGAGATTTGCAAACTGTATGTCTTTTAGCACCACACTTTGATGACTTCTGTACATGCAACAACAAACACAGTTCCTGGAATGCAGTAGATGCTGCAGAAAAGTTTCATACAAATGAATGGCTACATGAAGGAGATAGATCGTGAAAATGGACTGGTATGCAGTAGCTCAAAATGCGATGGCTCAGGCCCTTCTGCCTAGGAAAGGTCCCTCATAAAGAAGCCCAGATTTATTACATAAAATCAGGCCACTGAATGCTGCGAACTCTGTAGACAGTGGGTAGGAAAACCACTCCCTCAGGGGCCTGAAATAAAGGCAACACTATTGCATCACTGCATTGGCCCCAATCGTTAAACATTACCCTTCTTACACATCTACCACTGCATTGGACGCCTTGATTTTCTGCTGATGCTGGAGGGGGCCTCAGAGAAGCTGAAGGTATGAGGAGAGGGCTAGCACCTGGAAGGGGGCCCACGGGGGAGCCAGAGAGCTGGAGAGAGGATGGTGGGGTGCCCCCTCCTGCAGCTAAGTTGGCCCAGGGCTTACTGGACAAGGATCTCTCATCTGTACGGAGTCAGCTTCTCCTTGGCTGGAGTTTTAGAGTCCCCCCTGCCCCTACAGTCTGTCCATGAGAGGGGATGGAGACCTTACTGACTCCCCACCCCCCACCCCAGCTGGGCCTCTCGTCACTTTAAAGTCACCTCTCCCAGTTTGGCAAAGATGCTGAAGGCCTGGCCACTGAAGACAGGCTCCATGGAAAGCAGCCTCTGCGGCGCACAATGAAAGAGGCCAGAGTTTACCGACAAACAGGACTTTCAATCTGCCTGACTTCTGTCCCCGAGTAAAGGAGCATCTGCCCAGCCTCCCGCCTTCCAAGGTTTGCAGTTCTGTTTTTTGTTTATTTGCTTTCTGAGAAGTTTGTAAGTACCCCAGTGTCCAGGCTGTAAAGGCTGACTCCGGAAAGATCTCGTTGGATTATAACCTGGTTGGCAGCTGGCTGCCCCGGGCCATCCTCATCTCCAGCCAGAGCTCTGCCATTAAGGCTTGGAAAGCCGCAGCGCTAATAGGAACCAGGCAGGGAAAGTGAAGCTGAAACCAGGAATGTGTGGCCAAGGCTTCCAGCTCTGCTCAGCTGTGTGGGGCCCAGTTCAGTCACGCATTGCTGCAGCTGGGAGGCTCCAGACCGGGACATTGGCAACCGGGGTGCCTGGACTCGGTCCCCAGTACTTTCTAGGTGCTTCTGTCCAAGCTCTTGGTTGCCAGACACCCCTTCCTGGTTCCTGGGAGGCAGCCTGGTGTTCAAACCCTGGGACCCGTGGGATTCAACCAGAATGTAAGCGATGGGGTGGAGAATCGCAGTCTATTCTTCAGCCTGGTCCTTGCAGGCATTTGGAATGAAGGGGTGGAAGAGGCCTGGATACAGTAGAGTTATTTTGGCCAAGGGCTCCCTCCGCCAGATCTGCAGACCTCGAGGTGTGACTCATGGACCAGAAGGAAGCAGGCGTGGCCACTGGCCATCAAGGTGGTCACCTCATGGAATCATGGACAGAAAATTAATTGCAGGCTACCAAGGATTGATGCTTTAGAATTATGGTGCTAGAGAAGACCCTTGAGAGTTTCTAGGACTGCAAGGAGATCAAACTAGTCAATCCTAAAAGAAATAAACCCTGAGTATTCATTGGAAGGACTGATGCTGAAGCTGAAGTTCCAATGCTTTAGCCACTTGATGTGAAGAGCCAATTCATTGGAAAATACCCTGATTCTGGGAAAGACTGAAAGCGGGAGGAAAAGGAGGCAGCAGAGGATGAAATGGTTGGATGGCATCACTGACTCAATGCACATGAATTTGAGCAAATTCTGGGGAGATTGTGAAGAACAGGGGAGCCTGGCTGCTGCAGTTCATGGGGTCTCAAAGAGTCAGACATGACTTAGTGACACATTAATCCAACTTCAAAAGCCCCCACACAACTGTCCTTGAAAGAGTCACCTACAGGCATGCCGCCTGAGAACTCTGACATCACTGAGGAGCTCAGTGTCAATGCCCTTTAGAAGCATCATCTTCTAACCGTCACTTCAGGCAAAGAATCTGCCAGCAATGCTGGAGACCTGGGTTCGATCCCTGGGTTGGGAAGATCCCCTGGAGAGGGGAAAGGCTACCCACTCCAGTATTCTGGCCTGGAGAATTCCATGGGCTGTATAGTCTATGAGGTCACAAAGAGTCGAACACAGCTGAGTGACTTTCATTGTCTGTCACTGTCTAAATTTCAGCCTCCCTGCAGGTCGGGCAGCTCTCGCTGCAGGCTGGACTGCCCATCCTAGAAGCTCTGTGCTGTCAAGGACAACACAACTGCTCTGGCCCAGGGGGTGCCAAAAGGTAGGGTTGGGGTGGAGGGCTGGGGCATGAACTTTGGGAAATCTGAAGAATCTACCTGAAATGCAGGAGACCTGGGTTTGACCCCTGGGTCAAGAAGATCCCCTGCAGAAGGGAATGGCAACCCACTCCAATATTCTAGCCTGGAGAATTTCAGGGACAGAGGAGCCTGACGGGCTATAGTCCATGGGGTCACAAAGAGTCAGACACGACTGAGTGACTAACACAACGCAACAACAATACTGTTCAGATCATGACTAACCCTCAGGAGCTGAGGGGCGTGGAGGCTGAGAGTGGGGAGAGGGTGTCTTCAGGACCTGGGACATATATGGTACTAAGTTAAGTGAATGGCCTACCAGCAGCTAGGTTCTATAATTTTTATTTTGTACCTGCTATTTTGGGTTTGTTTTTCCATGGAAAAGCTGGCGTGATTCATAACAACAGAGTTGGCAAGTGAATTGGCAGCATGCATAGGAGGTGATGTCTTACTACCTGCGTGCATGTGTGTGTGTGTAGAATACTTGTATATTTGAGAGGCAGGTTTAGATATAGATATACATTTTTATAATCATAAAAGAACTTGTTCTTATTATAGGAAACATGGGAAATATTAAATAGGTCAATTCAGTTCAGTGGCTCACTCATGTCCAACTCTTTGTGACCCAATGGACTGCAGCATGCTAGGCTTCCCTGTCCATTACCAACTCCTGGAGCTTGCTCAAACTCATGTCCATCAAGTCAGTGATGCCATCCAACCATTTCTTCCTCTGTCGTCCCCTTCTCCTCCTGCCTTCAATGTTTCCCAGCATCAGAGTCTTTTCCAAGGAGTCAGTTCTTTGCATCGGGTGGCCAAAGAATTGGAGCTTCAGCATCAGTCCTTCCAATGAATATTCAGGACTGATTTCTTTTAGGAATGACTGGTTTGATCTCCTTGCAGTGCAAGGGACTCTCAAGAGTCTTCTCCAACATCACAGTTCAAAAGCATCACTTCTTCGGTGTTCAGCTTTCTTAATGGTCCAACTCTCACATCTATACGTGATTACAGAAAAAAAAACATAGCTTTGACTAATTGGACTGTTAAATTGATAAGAAAATGAAAATCATTCATGATTGCACCATCCAGAGATTCATATCTTAACATACTTTGCTCTTCTAGCAAATATTATTTTACATGTTTGAAGTCACACTGAATACTCAATCACATCTGGCTTTTTTTTTTTTTTTTCTTCATCTAATGTGTTATAAGTAGGCTTTATGCCCCCTGCCCAGGAAATAATTCTATTTTAGGTTAATTTTCATTTTGTTTAATAAGGATACATTTTTTCACCTTATCTGAGAGAGTAACAGGAGCAGGATCACTGACTCAATAGACATGGATTTGAGCAAACTCTGGGAGATGGTGAAGGACAGGGGAACTTGGTGTGCTGCAGTCCATGGGGTCACAGAGAGCTGGACACGACTTGGTGATTGAGCAACAACAGCAAAAAGAGAACAGAAACTTTGAATTTCTTTGAAATGTTTCAGCTGTTGATATTTGTCCACTCTGGATTTTTGCAGCCTCTTGGTAGTTTGAACAAAGAAAGAATAAAGTCACCTGCTATCCATGCCCAAACTATAGGTCAGGTGTGTGAAAATAAATTAACCACACTGAGCTGAATGGTGGTCTGATCTTCTTATAGCAGAGTCATGTGAGGCCCATGGAGGCAGAGGAGGACTCTAATGCCACAAAGAGTCAGGGGACAGAAGCAGCCACTGAGGGCCCTTCTCCTGACAGCTCTGGTGAGGGGCTGTGAGCATGTTTAACTT
The DNA here is from genome assembly GCF_033118175.1 of Dama dama. NCBI lineage: Eukaryota > Metazoa > Chordata > Mammalia > Artiodactyla > Cervidae > Dama > Dama dama. The sequence continues at coordinate 69,740,464 of NC_083693.1, forward strand.
CCCATTAGCTATTTAACTGACATGTTTATTCTTTTATTCCCGTACAGAAATCCATGCGTAAGCGATAACCTTGCATGTCAAGCATACGTAATCATGGTGTTTCTTAACCAAATTGAAAACATTCAGACCAGGGCCAGATAGAAGTGTGGTGGGGTATTTTCAATTGTTCATGCCAAAAATGAGACAGAGACACTGTTTTATTTCTTTCTTGTATGCGTGTGAAGTTTGAGAGAAGGATATACTAGGGTGTGGAGTAATGGAATAAAAGGCAAACTTAATCCTATTTTGACATCAAGCCTTCACTTCATTTTGCTAGAATTGGTTTGAAAAACAAAACAAACCTTTGCTTGGCTGAGCACCCAACTTGCCAGTTTGTAGATCTGTATGTAGGTGTGCACATACATAATGGCTCTCTTTATCCAGGGACTCTTGGGAAAATTTCAAGTGATATTCTTTCATGAGCTGCTCGGTGTCACATACCATCTCAGACAAGTTACATCCAAAGACCGGTTATGTCCTAGGCCTGTAGCCAGGCTCTTTGTATCCATATGTCAGTGGAGAAAGGGGATAAATGATGAGCAGTCAAGGCAGACATACGGGGGGAATGATTTCTATTTTGTGTGTGTGTGTGTGTGTGTGCTCAGTTGCTTAGTCAGGGTCCAACTCTTTGCAGCCCCATGGACTGTAGCCCACCAGGCTCCTCTGTCCATGAGATTCTCCAGGCACGAATACTGGAGTGAGTTGCCATTTCCTTCTCCAGGGGATCTTCCTGGCCCAGGGATGGAAATTGTGTCTCTAGCAACTCTTGCATTGTCAGGTGAATTCTTTACCACTAAGCCACCCAGAAAATTTCTTATGTATCCTAAAGGATAATCATTATACTGAGAGATGTTAATGAAACAGAAATGGATTTTATTGTCACTTAGCTGGGTGGCCTTGGCAAAGCCTGTCTTCACTCAGTGCTTCAGTGTCCCCATCTTTAAAGTGAAGCCAGTGATAGTTTCTGCCTGTGAGGCTGTTGTGAGAGGTTGGTGTGACCATGAGCATCGTACCTGCACATATCAGGTATCCACCAAAGAGAAATCATAGAAAAGAAAACTGCAAGCCTAGTTACCATTAACCCAGTGAAGGACTCCACATGATGATAGCACATCTGATTCTAATTCACAGCCGTCCTGGTGACTTTTCCCATATGTGAACTTCCACAGCCCAGGGATCGTACTTGGGCTGTGAAAGTATGAAAATAAGAAACTCATCACAACACCGTCATACTGAATATCTAGGCATCATGGTCTGAACATCTTTTGTCACCAACAGTTGGAGGTGTTGGAGGTTTGAGAGGAGGACTGACCTGCCCACGCTCACACACTGAGTAGGAAATGAGTCATAGTCGAAGCCAGAGCCAACTAAAGTCTGGTACTGTGTTCTGGGTACCACACCACACTGCTCCTCATCCTGTCCCTCAGGGAACTGGTGAGTGGATTCCCTGAGATGATGCTTTGGAAGTCAGCCAACAGAGGACAAGCTGCTGCCTATACCTACCAGGCATCCTTCCAGGCACAGTTAGTGGGCACACAGTATGGGCCATGATCTCTAGTGGGCACTGCTGATTAGAATCGAATAAATCCCCGTCGTATTTTAGAAGAGTCTATAACCCAGAGGAGAGAAGTCTGTGTGGACAGTAAATGAAGCACAGTACAATGCAGATTGGGGAAAGGATGCTTTCTATGCTTCCAGACCACCTCATCTTTTCTCCTGTCTAGATCATTCTCCTGCATCTCAAACTTCTTGTGAGATCTTGGCTTGGACAGAACCTTCAACTTTCATGTCCAGTTTGATTCAGATGGTAAAGAATCTGCCTGCAATGTGGGAGACCTGGGTTCAATCCCTGATTCAGGGAGATCCCCTGGAGAAGGGAATGGCAACCCACTCCAGTATTCTTTCCTAGAGCAGTCCGTGGACAGAGGAGCCTGGTGGGCTATAGTCCATGGGGTCACAGAGTTGGACACAACTGAACGACTTTCACATACTTGACTTTACCCACAGCATTCTCTGCTTACTTACATTCCTACACCTACTGACGCCCTTTTGCCAGAAAGTCTTCCTCCTTCCTGAAATTCCAGTGAGAAGATACACAACCCACTTTTGCATACACGTGAGCTTTTGGTCCTACAGTTGCTTTATATCTCAGTCTTGGCTTATTTTCATGGTTGTATTGACAGTGTAAGGTTATAAAACTTAACAGTTCCATTTATCCCAGCAGAGTCGTCAGCACACAGTAGGCAGTTGGCAGGTGTGTTTTGATTTACCAGCTCTGAAGCTTCCTGAAAGTGAATCAAAGGGGGAAATGCAACTCTGGAGAGCCAGGAGCTGGGACTGCAGAGCCCAGCCGGTCAGAGAGCACTATCTCCAACAGTTGGTGTGCCTAACCAGTTCCCTGAGATGCGATCAATGAGTCAGATCCAAGAGAGCCTTCAGGACTCTGGGTGAGAAGTTCAGTTGGTTGTAAGGTGAAAGGCAAGGGCAAGCTTTCGGTGTGCTTGAAACAGAATTCATCAGCACAGCCTCTCCTGATGAGCAGACTAGCTCTGTGCTGGAATAGAATGTTGTGGAAACAGTCTCCTCCATCTAAGTGGCCAAAAAGATAGGGTTGTGTTTGCTGGTTTGGGTCAGATTTGATAGCAGATCCCCTCTTTGCCCTTATTGATTATGGATGTGTTTTGCCAATTCATTCACTGCGTGAGGCTTCTTATACCATCAAGTTGTCCTGGTGAAGCTTTGAGTATTAATCTCCATCAAGGCAGCAAAGAACACTCTCATGTGAGTGAAACTCACATGAAACATTTGCTTCCATCAGCTATGATCCTGTTCTTTATACCAGACTCAATATATTCACCATCTGGGCACTGATTCATTTGAAAGGGGGAGATCTGCTGACTTCACCATCAACCTGGTCCCTGGAAAGCACAGAGGTCTTGATGGTTCTGCTTATACCCCAACCAAAGGAAAGATCTAGATGCTTCTGTTTAATTGAACTATAGCAGATTTACAATGTTGTGTTAGATTCTGGTGTATGGCAAAGTGATTCAGTTATGCATATGTATACATATTCTTTTTCATATTATTTTCCTTTATGGTTTATTACAGGGCATTGAATCTCGTTCCCTGTGCTATACAGTAGGACCTTGTTGTTTATCTATTTTATAGATAGTAGCTTGCATCCACTAATCCCAAACTCTTAATTTATCCCTCCTCCCCCCGCTTCCCCCTTTGGTAAACTTAAGTTTGTTTTCTATGGCTGTGAGTCTGTTTCTGTTTCATACATAAGTTCGTTTTTGTCACATTTTAAATTCCACATGTAAGTGATATCATATGGTGCTTGTCTTGATGTAAGAAAGATCTAGACTAATGTTGATGCCCAGAGATCATGGTGGTCCCTTTGGTGTGAGAGCAGTGAATATGTTCACAGATCTGGGTGGAGGGTGTATATTGAATATTTTCCATTTGAAAGGCTCCTCTGGGCAACAATAAAACTCCAGGAAGGAGTTTCTTCCTCGTTTCCATTCACTTAGCACAATCTGCTTACATGGCAGATGTGTCAGGACCCATGTGGAGGGTTAATGAGGAATAAATTTATAGGGCAGTGCCACTGTCTTTAAGATACTCGGGCTGCCCAGCAAGCTTCAGATGACCATACTCCATACAATAAAGGAGGGTTTAACAGAGATCCATGAGGTATGGAGTGGCTCAGGCTTCGAGGTCAGACAGATATCGGATCCCAAACCCAGACCTACCCTAATTTAGCTATTTGTCCTTGGGTTTAGTTTTGCTCCCCAAATCTTTCTTTTTTATTCCTTTCTTCATTTTCAACCCAAATAATTACTAGTTTGAGATTGTTTTCTTTTGTAACACGTGATAGTGGGTAGAGTGTGCCAAACACTTAGCACCCAACTTAATGCCTAATACCTGCTAAACACATGTGGGTGTTATTGTTACCATCATGCTTTTATTATTGATACTTTCATCACCATCAACTTCATCATCATCATCATCTCTATTTAGTGGATGAGAAAAGGCTTCATGGTAGAGGAAAAATAGAGTAACATTTTGAAAAACAGGCAAGGATTGTCAAGGTGCCTGAAGGCAGAAGCACAACCCAGAGAGAAGAGATTGTGCAAAGACCCAGAAGTGTGGTGGGGTGGGTGGGAGGGCTGGGCTACTTTCAGAGATCAGCAACCACTGAAATGCTGAAGGAAAAGATGGATTTCTGGATGAACTGGGGCCAAAGGGGTTAGTATATATATCCTTAAAGAGCTGAGTTGTAGCCTAATAGATGATGATCAAACTATGAGACATCTCAAATGGGATGGCAAGAAAGTAAGTAGAAGTTACTGATGACATTGGACCAAAGTTTAGCATGATGGTCAGAGTGGACACTGGGTTGGAGGAAACTGTGAGATAAGCTCATCTAGAGACATCAGGAAGAAATGGTACTTAAGGGAGGCGCTTAGTACTAGAAGCAGCCAACCATCAGAAACGCAAGACAGGTGGCTGAGGTTTATCTCTAAAGGTCATGAGATGGTCCTCTTGCCCCCTTGCACTCTGAAAAGGCTGTTAACTTCTTTAGTTCTTGAAGCAATTAAAAAGCTGCAATTTGGACTTTTATTTGCAAAGGAAACTATGACTGCAGATCTGACAACATTCCTGTCAGATTTAAACTATGGATTCTTTCTTCTGATCTCTCAGTTTGATGGCCATGAGTGAGCTGAATTCCACAGAGCTAAGAGAACCTGCTTCCAAGATCAGCTCGCTTCTAGCTAATGGTATCTGTCAGTCCAGATCTTTTAGAAAGGCTGAATGAATTATTTGAGGGGAAAGAAAAGGAAAATAAATATATAGCATAGAATTTCTTCTTCTAGCAATAGATCCTCTGGTTCTACCGGAAAGAGATTTTAATTTAAACATACACGACCTCAACTTTTCAGGAAGATTTCTACTGTGTCATGTAACAGATCCCTGAAAATTGCTTTTATTTTTTTTTTCAGATGTGGTGTTAGGAGCACAGAGATGAAAAATTGGTGGTCCCTGGCCCTTTGAGGGCCAGAGTCCAACACAAGACACCGGAATGCAAGTGCTTGAATGAAGATGATACAGCAACTACAGTGGGAGCTCAGAGAAGCAGCTTCATCTGCCTAGGAAAGGAAGGCAGGGAAGAGCTTTTGTACATGGGTAAAGAAAGCCTTCTATCCCATAGTGGTGAAGATACATCTGCCATATGGAGACCATATTTTTGAATCAAAATTGGGATAGATGATCTGACACTAGCTCTGTCGATGAGACAGAATATTTGAAATCAAGGCTGTCCAAAGAAACCCAGGACATATGGCCACCATAACCAATCATTATCGTGCTTACGGGGCCGTGGTTTGATCCACAGAATAACCAAAGCCAGGATTCAGGCAGACGATTTATGTTAATACTTAACTGCAGATGTGTAAGAACTATATTTCCTGACCTTATCTATCAGAATAGGCAAAGGCTAGTTTGCTAACAAATTCATAGCATCCTAAACAAAGCCAGGCATACCAGAATGTTAGAATGACAAGGCTGGAAATACCTTTAACGACCACCTGGCTTAAACTTCAGCCCTTTGCAATGGCTGGAAAAACTGAGACTCATTCCTCAAAAGCATGTATCTGCCAAGGGACAGAGTTGGCACTCCATGTTGTCCAAAGCCCACTGAGGTATTGCACTTCTCTAGGGTCAAATTTGGGGATATGCCAGAAAATCCCATGAATTATGAGAAACCCCAAAACACTGGTCTTGGCCCCACAAAGTTGACATTTAGTAGGCTACCATCTTGTCAAACAACCAGGCTACCATATTTGATGACCTTGAACTCAGATCTCACAAGGATATAAATGAGGCTCCCAAGCTGAATGTCAATACCAGGCCATTTAAGATGCAGAAGTGGTTGTGAGAAAAGTTAGCAATGTCAAAGAGTCCAGAGTACCTAGTCCTCTCATATTTTGCTGACAATTCTCCATTGGTGATGAGGCAGTAACAGAAAGGAGGTTCATCACAAAAAAGTGGGGGTATTTAGTTATGAGCATTCAGGAGTTAGGAGTTCAGTCTCTGCTGGGCAAGCAGAAGGTCAAAATTCCATAGGTCTCGTTCCCAGATGGCCTCAGGGAGGTATGGGAACCCACTTGATAACTGAATCCTCTGATCTCTAAACTTTTTGACTCAGGAAGAGGCTGAGCTCTAGAACTGCACACTTTCAGGTACCACTGAAAGGATAGACTACCCACTTCAGTATTCTTGGGCTTCCCTCATAGCTCAGTTGGTAAAGAATCTGTCTGCAATGTGGGAGACTTGGGTTTGGTCCCTGGGTTGGGAAGATCCCCTGGAGGAGGGCATGGCAACCCACTCCAGCATCTTGCCTGGAGAATCCTCGTGGACAGAGGAGCCTGGGGGTCTATAGTCCATGGGACTGCACAGAGTTGGACAAGGCTGAGTGACTAAGCACTTTTACAGACCTCCAAAAATGCAAGATGCTGCCTAGCATGTGAGAAGTGTAGACAGAGAAGTGGCTTTGTATCTGGGGCTGACAAATATCCACACAGAACTCTGAGATTAAAATGTGTGGTGGACATTCTCCTCCTAGTGTAGGTCTGAACTGGAGGAATGGTAATTAAAAAGGATAAATGGTGTGATCCTCCTAGTGTAGGTCTGAACTGGAGGAATGGTAATTAAAAAGGATAAATGGTGTGATCTGTACTTGGGCTACATGTGTCTTCCTCTGGACTTCCAGAACAATTCCACCTGGGGGATGCAGATCTATTTGTGGGCATGTGGTCCAGGCTGGAAACCACCAGGCTTTTTTTTTTTTTTTTTTTTCCCCTTCCCCTTCTTTTCTCTTTTCTGCTTTCCTTTGTTTCACATACTTTTGTTTTCATTACTCCCTCTCTGGGCTGATATATACTAGTGACTTTAAGTATACATCTTTCTCTGCCTAGATACTGTTAGGCTCTAAGTTACCCTCTAGATATGTTGATTATTCTTAGCCAGCCCTCCATGGGTCCACTCATCCATTCATCTACCGATCCATTTCTCTTACCATCCACCCAGCCAGGTATGTATTTATTCTTCCCTTCAGTTCAAATCAGCAGGTATTTCCTGAATCAAAGATAATTGTCAAAGACCCATGAAATCCCCTTTTTGAACAAAGATAAATATGACCTAGACCTTGAATTGGGCTTCACTGGTGGCTCAGTTGTAAAGAATCTGCATGCCAAAGGACCAGATGCAGGAGACACATGTTCGATCCATGGGTTGGAAAGATCTCTTGGGGAAGGAAACAGCAACCCACTTCATTATTCTTGCCTGGGAAATCCCATAGCAGAGGGGCCTGGTGAGCTATAGTCCATGGGGGTCACAAAACAGACAGACATGACTTACTGACTAAAAACAACAAACCTTGAATTAAAGATCTCACTCATAATCTAGGAGGTCGACTTGTAATTATGTCTTATTAAGTGCTATAAGGGCTTGATCAGTGCTTGATAAGAGAAGTGTTTAGGATGTGTACTGTTCAGCCTTTCAGTGAGCAGAAGTTGGCCATTTGAAGGGAGAGGGTGGGCAGGAAACACTAAGTTGAGGGTTGGTAAGGCAGAAGCACAGAAACAGGAAAAACAACGAATAGCTGGATATTTCAAGAAGAAGAAATGTGAGGTGGAGGTTGGTAGTGCCAAAATTGAAGAGCTAAAAAGGGTCCAAGTCAGAGCAAAAAATATAGACTACTAACCTTTCCAACAAGTGTGGATTTTAGGCCTCATCCCATCACACACTTAGGGTGACCAATTGTCTTGGTCCCCCCAGGACTAAAGAGATTCTGAAGATACAGGATTTTCACTTTCAAAACCAATGCAGTCTCAGACAAACCCAAATGATGTATGTGGTAGGAAGACTAATGTCCCCAAAGATGGTCAAATCCTAATTTTTCAAACCTGTAAATCCGTTACCTTCAGGGCCAAAGAAAAGAAAAACTTTGCAGATGCAATTATTATACATTAGAATTTTGAGATGGGGAGATTAACCTGAACTACCCTGGGGGCTCAGGGTAATCATCCACATCCTGAGAAGGGAAAGAGGAAGCGGGGTTCAAGTCAGAGGAGATGGGATGATGGAAGCAGAGATCAAATGATGTGATTGCTGGAAGGGGCCACAAGCCAAGGACTGTGGACCATCTCTAGCAGCTGGAAAAAAACAAGGAACACCTTCCCCTCCAGGGCCTCCGGAGGCTCATAGCCATTCTGACACCTAGATTTTGGCCTTGTTAGAACTCTTTGGCACTCCTGGCCTCCAAAGCTATAAGAGAATAAGCGTGCGCTGCTTTAAACCACTGAGTTTATGGTAATTTGTCATGGTAGCAATGGAAAACCGATACACTCTATTGCCAAAATGATATGTTTAAAAGATGGGTGCAGATGGTGCCTTAATGATTTTCTACTACCACTGGGAAGACCCTGGTTTCTCCCCAAGTAGCATTATTTTGTTAAGTACAGGAGGTATTGTAGGGAAGACCCAGAGCACCTTGAAAAGCCATCCATTTATTGATCACCCTGGCATGGTGGGAGCACTGGAGTGGGATTCAGGATGCCTTAGTATCTGCCTGGTTCTGCCTTTCCTGTCTCTGTGAGCTTGGCTCACTTCCCTGGACCTTCTGGTTCTTATTTACCTAAGCCACCTTCCCTGGTGGCTTTGATGGTAAAGGATCCACCTGTAATGCAGAAGACCTGGGTTTGATCCCTGGGTGGGGAAGATCCCCTAGAGAAGGGAATGACTACCGACTCAGTATTCTGGTCTGGAGAATTCCAGGGAATGTATAGTTCATGGGGTTACAAAGAATTGGACATGACTGAGCGAATTTCACAAGACAAATTAAATGATATAGATCTATCACTTCAAATTTATAAAGCTTTTACATATTATTAAGTGACCATGCATTTGTCATATATTTGTGGCAAAGCATATATTTTCAGGGAAAGGCAACATTACCCCCAAAATGGGCTAAAGGTTTTTCTTGGGGGAGTAGACAAATTTCACTCTACATTTGAAGCACAAGCATATAGATGGTACATAAACAAGTATTCAATATATCGGTGGTATCAATATTTCACAGGGGGCAATTAGGAAAATAGTCTCTGAGTATTTTAATGAAAATAAACAATATTGAGAACCACCTATCTAGTGAATGTACACCACATATTGATATCCACTGACATGCAGACACTGTTATATTTAAAATAGATAAACAACAAGGTCCGACTGTATAGCACAGGGAATGCAGCTCCTATACTGTAATAACCTAAGTGGGACAAGAATTTGAAAAAGTATAGGTACATGTGTGTGTGTTACTGAATCATTCTGTTGTACACCTGACTCTAACACAACATGGTTAATCAATTATACTCCAACAGAAAATCAAAATTTTAAAAAAATCACATGATAAAGAAATATATATATATATATAAATGAATCACTTTGTGTACATATGAAACACACAACATTATTAATCAAATAAGCTTGATATAAAATTTCAGACAATTAAGTATTTCAAACGGCACTGGGAAAGATGATGGAGCAGACAAGCTGAGGAACTTTATGGAGTTAAGCTGATTTAATTTAATTTAGTTTAATTTGATTTTTCCACATAGCTATGTGGTTCCCACCACTCTGAGCTTGGTCTCTTTATCTGGGAGAGAGAGAATCCACCTAGGATTGCTATTGTTCGGGGTGGTGGTAGTGGTTTAGTCGCTCAGTTGGGTCTGATTCATGTGACCCCATGGACTGTAGCCCACCAGGCTCCTCTCTCCACAGTATTTCCCAGGCAAGAAAACTGGAATGGGTTGCCATTCCCTTCTCCAGGGGATCTTGTCAACCCAGGGATGGAGCCCGTGGCTCCCTCATTGCGGTGGATTCTTTATCACTGAGCCACCAGGGTAACTGGTACAAAGAAGCTAGACTATTGGCTATAGGCTCTTTGCAATCTCATGGACTCTAGCCCACCAGGCTCCTCTGTCCATGGGATTCTCCAGCCAAGAATATTGTACATGCCCTCCTCCAGGGGATCTTCTCAACCCAGGGATCAAACCTGAGTCTCTTAAGCCTCCAGCACTGGCAGGCGGGTTCTTCACCACTAGCGTGACCTAGGAAGCATACCCAGAGCACAGCCCACAGCCATGACCTCTTCTTTTCCTTCCAACGTTTTTTTCTCCTTAGAAAGCTATCTTCTTGGGACCTTTTCCTTGCTGTCCCTCACCTGCTCCCACTGCCACAGACTTTTGCTAATGAAATGAAAACATATGGAAAACACCAACTTCATTTCAGCTCCTGATTAACTAAGCCCAAAACAAGTATGCTAGAATATTCCAGAACCCAGAAAGCAGACAGCACAGGCATAGGCTGATCTCCACGGCCAGTGATGAAAAGAAGGCCCATGGGGTGCCTTGGGCTTCCCTTGCAGTTCAGTTGGCAAAGAATCTGTCTGCAATGCAGGAGACGTGGGTTCAGTCCCTGGGTTGGGAACATCCCCTAGAGTAGGAAATGGCAACTGACACCAGTATTCTGTCCTGGAGAATCCCATGGACAGAGGAGCCTGGCAGGCAACAGTCCGTGCGGTCGCAAGGGTTGGACAGAATTTAGTGATTAAACCACCACAGGGTGCCTTGCCCAACCGCCCCCTGCTGGTCAGCCCCAGTACTGCCACACACCCAGGGGGTCTGCTTATCAGTTCCGTTCAGTCGCTGAGTTGTGTCTGACTCTTTGCGACCCCGTGGGCTGCAGCGTGCCAGGCTTCCCTGTCTATCAGCAATTCCCAGAGCTTACTCAAACTCATGTCCATTGAGTCAGTGATGCCATCCAACCATTTCATCCTCTGTTGTCCTCTTCACCTCCTGTCTTCAATCTTTCCCAGCATCAGGGTCTTTTCCAATGAGTCAGCTCTTCGCATCAGGTGGCCAAAGTATTGGAGTTTCAGCTTCAGCATCAGTCCTTCCAATGAATATTCAGGACTGATTTCCTTTAGGATGGACTGGTTGGATCTCCTTACAGTCCAAGGGACTCTCAAGAATCTTCTCCAACACCACAGTTCAAAAGCACCAATTATGAACTCATCCAGTTTCAGCGGAGGGTTAAGTACAGAGGGTCTGTTTTGCCTGATAGCTTCACATTATTACTGTTTCGTCCACATCAACACTGCTTTTGCTTCCGAAGACAGACTTTGTGTGGAATCATCCCTGCCTACACTAAGAAGTGATATCTTGTGGCTTGTTGCTGTTAAAATAATGACATAGTGTCCTGACATAGAGTTCCCTTTGTGGATACCCACTGAAGTAAAATGCATATCTGGAACCAATGTCAGGGGTATAGAAAGGCATCTGAAGGGCATATTTTTCTTCTTTAATCTGACGACCACAATGGATTGTAATTCATCCTGTTGCCCCCTTTGCTCAGACTGTCAGGGAACTCAAAACCAAATTTGTGTTACATCCCTTACGTCTGTGCAGGATTTTCCTTCTTTTATTTTTACATCTTATGCATTTTTATTTATCTCTTCTGCTGCTCCTCTATCCTTCCTAGAACCGTGATGCACTGATTTTCTCTCTGAACAACTAACACCAGCTTTCCCTCCTGGCGGAGGACTAGCATTGTTCTTGCTATTCAACCTCATTGCTGACTCCATCAAAGGTTGTAGACTTGCCTTTCTTCACCAGAATCAATGTCACACGTAGACTGTGACCCAGAAGACATGGCTTAGAAGGTGCTGCTTAGATCTGGCTTTTTTATTTGACACATGCCTTTGAGGGTGAACTACCCAAGGATGTGTGCTAAGTCTCTTCAGGTGTGTCTGACTCTTTGTGACCCTGTGGACTGTAACCTGCCAGGCTCTTCTGTCCTTGGGATTCTCCAGGCAAGAACACTGGAGTGGATTGCCATGCTAGGGATCTTACTGACCCAGAGACTGAACCCTCATCTCTTATGGCTCCTGCATTGGCAGGTGGGTTCTTTACCACTAGTGCCACTTTGGAATGAAGTGAAAGTCACTCAGTCACGTCCGACTCTTTGTGACCCCAGGGACTATACAGTCCATGGAATTCTCCAGGCTGGAATACTGGAGTGGGTAGCCATTTCCTTCTCCACCCAGCGATCAAACCCAGGTCTCCCACATTCCAGGTCTCCCTCTTTGCCAGCTGAGCCACAGGGGAAGCCCAAGTGCTCCTAAAATTGTAAGAATGGGAATCTTGCATAATACCACTACACCAGCGGTACTTAAAAGAAAATGCTGGAATGAACTCCAGGAACTCAAGTCTGGTGTAAAGTTCAGACCAACAAATATATCTTGACCACTTAATGTGGGTGCTTTTGAAGCGGGGCTGAACAGACCCTGTAGTTCTGGAGCCTAGAGTCTAGCTGGGCAGCTGGCAGGCAAGCTGTCCAATGCAGTCTCATAAGCAGCAGAGCAGGAGAGGTGCCAGGTGCTCTGGGGCACAGTGGCAGTGCCTGCTCCCAGACAAAGAGAAGCAGGCCACGCTTCCTGGAGCTCCCCTCCCAACGCCCAGACATTTGAGCTGAATTTTAAAAGAGAGGAAGTTAAAAATTCATGTCTACATAAAAATCTGCATTCCAATGTTTATAGCAGGTTTATTGATCACTGTCCCCAGGAGAAGGAAATGGCAACCTGCTCCAGTATTCTTGCCTGGAAAATCCCTTGGAGAGAGGAGACTTGAGGGCTACAGTCCATGGGGTCACAAAAGAGTCGGATAAAACTAAGCACGCACACTTTCCTATTCTCACTTTATTGATCACTGATAAAAGATAGAAGCAACAAAGCTGTCCTTCAATAGGTTAATGGATAAATGAAACCGTGGTACATCCCTACACTGGAATATTATTTGTTAATGAAAAGAAATGAGCCATCAAGCCTTGAAAAGACATAGAGAAACTGTAAATGCATATTTCTCGGTGAAGGAAGCCAACCTGAAAAGGCTAAATACTGGATGGTTCCAACTATATGACATTCTAGAAAAGGCAGAACTATGGAGATGATAGAAAGATCAGTGGTTGCCAAGGTTTGGTGGCATGGAGCGAGAGATCAGAACAAAATAAAACATAGACAGGAATAAAAAGGAAGTCACGAAGAAAGAACGTTCCAGTTGTTGGCAAAAGTGTGAACCAAGACATAATTCTGTACAAATACAGAGCCCACTTACATCAGAACAGGAAGTGCTATGTTGTAGGAACTAAAATATAAGGGAGGGATAGCCCATGTGACCCATCTTGGAAGCTGCTTTCCAGAAGGTCCCACTGAAGAAGACCTTCACTTTTCTTTGGATGGAGATGTGGGAAAATGTGGAGTAGGACTAAGTAGCATTTGCTATGGTGAAGGGAGAGCTAGGGGCTTCCCAGAAACTGTGGCATACAGCCTGAAGATGCCCCGTCATCCAAGGACACAGAAATAAGAGACCCAGAAGAGCCAGATTCTTGGTGACATGACTGAGCTTCTTGATCAAGCCTCACCTGAAGTCAGAAGACCTTGACCTGTTCAGAAAACTCTGAGTCAATAAATTTAATTTACAGAAAGTTATAACAAATGCATGATCCTGTGTATACACACAGTCAGCCATAGAAAACTTTTCTGCCTCTTTAGATAGGGTTAGATATTGGGTTGGCCAAAAATTCCTTTTGAGTTTTTCCATGAGAGTGAAAGTGTTAGTCCCTTAGTTATGTCCTACTCTTTGTGACCCTATGGACAGTAGCCCACCAGGCTCCTCTGTCCATGGCATTCTCCAGGCAAGAATACTGGAGTGAGTAGCCATTTCCTCCTTAAGGGGATCTTCCCAAACCAGGGATCAAACCCAGGTTTCCTGCATTGTGAGTACATTCTTTACCATCTGAGCCACCAGGCCATAAGATGCTACAAAAAAACTCGAATGACTGTTTTGGTCAACCCAATACCACTCTGTTTTATCATTTGTTATCATTTGCTTGCTAATCACCCACATCAGTTTTGCCAGTTGAAATGAGGTGGCCATCAGCAGCTTCGTGGTTGGGTTTTTAGCCTCATCTGCATTCATTTTCCGTGGGAGAACTCCTTACAGTTTATCAGGAGCCCTGAAGTCAAGCAGCTGATTAGGTTAAGGGCTATCCACACCTGAGCACAGAGACACCACCACCCCACCCCCCCCCCCAACCCCAGGTCCCAGGGACTATTTCTTTTGCTGTGTTCACAGGTGGGTTTTTAACAAAATTAGTAATGAGATCTCACCTCCAGATCCCTTCTCCCTGGTGAATTCACTGCAGGGAATCAGGTGGTCTGCAGAGAGCTCACGTGACCTATGTTTTTCAACTATGTTGAAACTCTACCTTCTCTCTGCTGTGCCCTCCGCCTGCACCACCCCCACACAGACAGAGGACCTTCACCCTGTCTTTTCCTGTTTCACTGAAGAATTTGTCAACAGTGGCTTTGCCCCCATCCTCTCTCTGTGTCTCAGACTCCAAGCAGTACTGATTTGCAGATAGTTACAGAGCAGTTGTGGAGATGTATCTGTTATGTGGTCCTTTCTAAAGATTTTCACCTTCTTTCATTTTAATGTTTCTCCCTTCCTTCATCTTTACCCAATAAACGGTGTCCAATCTCACAGCTTCAAGTTAGTTTTCTGATGACAATTACAGGTGATGGAACCACACCGTCTGCTCTGGGGACTGTGACCCTCTCCCAGGTGGACACATAGCTCCCCCACAACCTGTTCCACCTTGATCAACGAGGTAAGAAATAACTATTCCCCAGACACGGAGTGTCTGACTCACAAAGAAAAAAAAATTATGGGAGGAATAACAGGAAGGGTGTGGATTGTGTCTAGTCTTTTACTTTTTCTTTTCATATTTTATTTGTAGAGTTTTAATGACTAAGTAGTAGTCATTTTGTTTACCTATATTCCAATTTTAATGAATTCTTCTGACTATAATTACCTAATTTTTATATTTTAAATGACTAGACTCATACAGTTTGGAGAAAATTGTATCTTAACATGACGGTAACAGATAGTACCAAATACTATGTAAGTATGGATTAATCAATAAGCAAATTCAGTTCTTGTGAACTGCAGTTAGTTCTTTAAATTGAACAGGCTTTGATAAAAGGAGGACCAGGTTTTATTGCTACTCTCCCAGGATAAAAATCTACCCCATGATTTGGCTCAATTCTCCTCTTGTTTCTTTATCACACAGCAAAATGACTTAATATTGTTAAGGGAGGTCATTATAAACAGGCTCACTTGTCCTGTTAAAATGAATTTCCTCTTTTCTGCACATCATTATATTTAACATGAAAAAAGAGGTCTAACCGTACACTCAAGCCATTTAATTCTGGAAAGTTCACAGAAGATAAACACCAGAGACACCACTTCGAACAAAAGTGAGAAATGAGATTGTCCCCTCGTAGGAATGTGGGTAATAGAATCAGGCATTTCAACTTCTAAAGGTACCTGAGCTGTTTAGGATGATACCAGTAACCGTTGCATTAGGTACCACTTTTAGATGCTTCATCAAAGGCTTCACTCCCATTGGCTGGGATCCCTCCAGCATTGCTGCAACGTGTAGGCTAGGATGCCCTCTCCACACCAACCTAGCTGTGAAGTGTGTAGGATCTTAGCTCCCAACCAGGGATCGAACCTGTGTTCCCTGCAGTGGACGTGCAGAGTCCTAACCTGCGGACTGCCAGGGAAGCCCTGAGGAGCCTCAGGTTCTGGCAGATCATATCACCTGCTGCATGCGTGTGCACTTTGTCACTCAGTCATGCCTGACTCTCTCACCCGTAGCCCACCAGGCTCCTTTGTCCATGGGATTCTCCAGGCAAGACTACTGGAGCGGGTAGCCTTTCCCTTCCTCAGGGCATCTTCTCGACTCAGGGATCAAACCAGGGTCTCCTGCATTAGTAGGCTGATTCTTTACCAATTGAGCCACCAGGGAAATCCTGTATCACCTATCGCAGTTACATATTTTGTCAAGATGCTAAACCAAAGGTGTCCAAAGTTTATTCTTTCTCTGTCCCTCCCACTCTACTACACTACATTACTTTTTATTCCTTTTTCCCCTTTGGAGGACTCACGCCAAACCTTCCTCATGTTCTATTAGGCAAGGCTCATTGGATTAAGACAGGCAATTGCTTGAACCTCCCCGTCTTCTGCTGGGGCCCAGGCAGAAGCAGGCATGGACCTCTTGAGACTAGCAGGCCCTGGCACAGGTGACAAGGGTCCAGGCGAGACCAGAAAGGGCAGGAGGTGAGGCGGCTAATGGACTCCCACCATCCGCCTACCGGGAACCCACGGGGCCCAGGGGCTTGGAGCTGTTAGCCAGCCGAAAAGAGCATTTTCAGCTATCCCAGGGGACAGCCATTTAGCCAGGACAAATAGGCCATTTACACTGACCAGATTTTGTGTTAAAACCAAGGGAATTCCTGGTTCAGCCTACCCCAGCTTTCTTAAGCTTGCTGAATAAAGAAGCTGGAGAGGAAACACAGGCATCTGTGTGGCCTTTGTGACCACAGAAGATGGAGAGATAGATTCTCCGAGGGTCCCGTGGTGGGCAAACACTTATGGGAGGAAGGCAGAGGAGGCACAGGGCAGGTATTGGTCACTGAACGTAAAATGAAAAGGTTATAATGAGGGTGAGGGAGCGCAGAGGAGGCCCACAGGGTAGGATATAGCCATCAACCACAGGACAGTGTGGAGGCTGGTTTGATGAGATGGTGACCACCAGCACGACTCTGAGTGACCACCTGGATGCAGAGGAGATGAGCTGGGGAAAGGGTGGTGGAGAAGATGACCCCTACCTGAGGCTAGAAGGCTGCCAAGTGCCAAAGAGTTTACAGGGCCAAGATGCAAGGGAGAGTAAGAAGGAGAGCAAACGTTTTCATGCAGTGTTCTCCTTAAATTTTAATTTGAATTTAATTTTAAATCGATGTTATATTTCAAATTATTTTAAAATTAAATTTAAATTAAAAAAGAATGCCTGTATGCATTTTCAGGGTGACCTTTCTAGGCTCTCCATGACCTAGATGGAATCACACCTCCTCCAGGAAATATTTCTTGATGCTCCACATCCCACTCTCCATTCCTCAGCATTCTCTGGATATGCACAAATTGTATCTTGATTTCAAGCTAGACCCTCTTGTTTGATGCGGGGATGATAGCTCCAGCTCCACTCTGAGCTATTGGAGGACAGTATTCTTGCTGTAGAATTCCTCCAATTCCCCTAATAAATTCTGCTCATAACACTCACCAGCTAAATGTATAGTTCCGAATGACTGACTTAAAAAATGCTAGATTGCCTGCTAAAAGAAAATAAAAACATCATCTCTTATTATAACATATTTGAAATCTCATTTTCTCTTAACCAAATCTCCTCTTCATTTTTAGTTAAAAAAAATAAAACTCTTTAGAAATTGCCTCTATGTCAATGGATGTTGCTGTTGTTGTGTTGTTGTTTGCTAAGTTGTATCTCACTCTTTTGCAACCCCACGGACTGTAGCCTTCCAGGCTCATCTGTGGATGAGATTCTCTAGGCAAGAATACTGGAGTGGGTGGCCATTTCTTTCCTGATACACATATCAATGTATAAAAAGTTGTAAACCTCAGACACTTTACTTTTCCAGGATTTCTGAAGGAAATCTGATTGATTTCCATAGAACTTCCAAGTATATAGAAAACTTCTGGAGTCATTTTCACTTTTTCCTTCACAACAGACTGGGCTTGTATTTTCTACCCATTTCACTGGTGAAGATGCTGACATAGGGAGCGAACAAAGGTGAGCTCAACAAACCACAGGAGAGGAGACATGCCCAGACTACCTAACATCAGATTCACGCTCATTTTACTATAGTACACAGGCTCTTGTTTTTTTGTTCAAGTTTTACTTTAAAAGCAGATACAGCAACATTTATTTTAAAACATTAGCTGGAAAACCCAATGCAATTTGGAAAGACAGGCAGGCATTGTGGCCGAGTGAGACATGAAAACGCTGTGTTGTCGTGGGGGACCGAGCACAGATGTATTTCTTATCCTTTCTTCTCTCTCTTTTTAAAAAATATTTTATTATTGTTATTTTTGTGTGGGGGTGCAGATTTTGTTTCATTTTCTTTTTCTTTTTCCTGGAATATAATTGGCTTACAAGGTTGTGTTACTTCGAGTGTACAGCAAAGTTATTCATACACACACATGCATATATATATATATATACACACACACAAACACACACATATATGAGTGAGTGAAAGTTGGTCAGTCGTGTCCAACTCTTTGCAACCCAATGGCCTATACAGTCCATGGAATTCTGCAGGCCAGGCCAGGATACTGAAGTGGGTAGCTATTCCCTTCTCCAAGGGATCTTTCCAACTCAGGGATCAAACCCAGGTCTCCCACATTGCAGTCAGATTCTTTACCATCTGAGTCACTTAGGAAGCCCAAGCATACTGGAGTGGGAAGCTTATCCCTTCTCCAGGGTATCTTCCCGGCCCAGGACTCGAACTGGGGTCTCCCACATGATTTCCTAGTATACGCGATATCAAGATATTGAGTATAGTTTCCTGTGCTATACACTATGGACCTCCCAGGTGGCGCTAGTGGTAAAGAACTCACCTGCTAATGCAGGAGACATCAGAGATGCGGGTTCAATTCCCAGGTCGGGAAGATCCCCTGGAGAAGGAAATGGCAACCCACTCCAGTATTCTTGCCTGGGAAATCCCATTGGCAGAGAAGCCCGGCTGCCTACAATCCATGAGGTTGCAAAGAGTCAAACACGACTGAAGTGACGTAGCATGCATATATATGCTAGAGTCTTCTTTCTCCTCTTTCAAGAATTAAAATGGTGGAGCAAGGTATTGTGCTTTCCTTAAGCCAATTTCAAGGTGTTTCAAAGAGCTATTTACGAAGGAGCAAGAATGGTAGAACCACCTGTAGCTTTTAAATTAAAAGGTTCAAACCTGAAGATCAAACTCACCATTGAGTACACAGTGCTTTCAAATAAAGAGGGAGCATGGAGAGAAAACTCAAGAGGAGAGTGACCAACAGTTGGCACTTAGGTTTCAAAGAAATTGACCAGCTGGGAAGGACTATGGGATTTGAGGTGAACAGGCTGAGCTGGTGGTGATAGCACTGTCCTGAGTCACGCTGTGTTCTGGGGAAGAGACAAGGGCTGGGAACCCCTGAACCAGAGGGGATCGGTCCTGGCTTTGATCCAATAGTTCCATGGAGACAGCACCTGGACTGTCGTGCAGCTTTGGGCGGGGAGGTATGAGAAGGAAGGGCAAAGACTAGAAGGCATTCAGCCAAGGGGGCCAGGAATAATTAAAAGAAGAGTGAGATTACCTTTCATGGACAAAGACCGACTATACTTACTCTAAATGACAACAGAAGGAGACCAGGAAGATAATTGAAGGATCCTGAAGATCAAAGGGCTAGAGGATTTGCTCTCTCTTTGGCACAAAGGTCTAGAATTGCAAAAACCAGAACAAATGTAGGATGGTAAAATGCAGGTTGTTTGAAAGAAACATTCTTTAAAAAAAAAAAAAAAAAAAAAAAACTGGGATGTTAGCTTAGGAACAACTCAGAGTTGAGGGACCATTCAAAATCTGTTCGTAAGAGCTCAAAAAATGTTATTTGGAAGGGAGAAACCATGTATGACCAGTAAAAGAATAATTTAGAAGATCTGCTAGCTAGATCATCATCACTTACCATGACAATGTGACATAAAAATTTTTTTAAAAAAGCAAAAAGAAAATCTCTGTTCTGATCAGTCACGTGTGCATTCTACAACCAAAGCTTTGGGAATAAAAACAGGACCCCTAAGATTCTTACAGTCATGATAGAATATAGAGTATCTCTTTGGAAGAAATTCTGGCATAAGCTTAAAAGAGAATGCAGGTATATTTCTAAATGTGTAAACTCAGGGATATTGAAAGACACATTACAAGAGAACAGATTGATGGGGAAGAAGACCACTTTCTGAGGCCAAGTCCTGCTGAATTAATTCTATAGCTGGTCTCAAGATAAAAAAGGAGACAATAATTTGTTCAAAAATACATATCCCATTCATTTTATACATCCCTTCATGGGGCCGGTCATTTTGTAGTGGACCAGGGAGCAGGGGTATTCTAAGAAGTACACTGCACACTGATGTCTGAAAGGTGGCTAGGTGTTAAAGAAGGGGAGAGACAGCAGATGAGAAGGCTGAGATGCAGAGCAGCGCCCAGGGCAGAATTAAGAGGAGCCCGATACGGCTGGAGGGCTCTCAGGTGCGAGACGCAGAAACCCAGAGCTGACAACCCAGGTCAAGCTCTTTGTGAGCCATACAGAGGCTTTTGAACATCTGCCCCAAACAAGCAGGGGAAACACTGAAAGCTGTCAAATAGAAAAATGGTGAGATAAACTTGGTATTTTAGAGCAATGGTCCTGGCTAATAGATGGAGAATGGATGACACGGATAAAGACTAGAGACAGAGAGATAAAATAAAATAGGAGTTTGTTGCATAAGTCCAGAAAAGAAATGATGATGGTCTAGGTGAAGAGAGTGAGAGAGATGGACGATGGTGGTGGATTGGAGGGACTGAACAACTTCGAAAACTATTGTAAAGGAAGCACGCAGGGGACTTGATGCTCAGTCAGATGGGCAGATCAGTAAAGATGTCTAGGTTTCTCACTTGGACTTTGAGCATGGATGTCAATGAGAGAACATTGAAATAGAATAAGGATTTAGGGATGGGTAGGTGGCTCTAGTGGTAAGGAAGTCACCTGCCAATGCAGGAGATGCAAGAGACACAGGTTCGATCCCCGGATTGGGAAGATCCCCTGGAGGAGGGCATGGTAACCCACTCCTGTATTCTTGCCTGGGAAATCCCATGGACAGAGGAGCCTGGTGGACTTACAATCCATCAGGTCGCAAAGAGTCAGACACAACTGATTTGACTTAGCACCCATGCACAGAGAGAGAAAAGTAAAATCAATTTGACACTGTTAGAGATTTTGGGTTCTGGGAAATAGGCCATCCTTGGGCGGGACCGTCATTACATCTGTGAATGGAAAGGTCTAGGGTGTAAGGAGAAGCAGGACTAGAGAGGGAGCTTTGAGAGGCATCAGCTCGTAAGTGGCTAATGCTGCCTGGGAAGCAAACGGATGGCCAAGACACAATTATGATCATGATATTTTTAAATGACCTATGGCCAAGCTTGAGGAACACCAACATGTAATGGCTAGTAGAGGAAGACTGTTCTGGGAAGGATGGAGAATGAGAAGCACTGGAAATACAAGAAGGAAGCCAAGATCCAGGGAAATAGATGCGAAGACTGAAAACTCCATGGACAGATGAGTGGGCTACAGTTTCTGCGGCAGCAAAAAATTGGACCTGACTGAGCTCACACATACTCACTATGACATGTCAGGCTTGGCTGATACAAAGATGAATCAGACAAATATAGTTTATTTCACTGCCCAGAGAAGTCAGGAAGACTTTTGAGAGAAAGTGACAATTGCTGTGCCTTGAAGGGTGAATAGAAATTGCTATAAAAGAGGTCACATCCTTCCCGAGGGACTGAGTGTGCCAAGTCAGAGTGTTGGCTCAGTGTGACATGTTTGAGGCATGAGAAGCAATTGCCTGTTGCACATCCAAAGGGTGAAAGGATGTTTGTTGAAGGGCTGTTTGAGGGGACAGGGGATGTACCAGGGTCTGGAGCAGGAGTCTGTGCTAAAGGTGGGGGCCCTGAGAGCATTATAAGAATGTAAGGAGTATATCCTCCTGGTCTAGAATCATGTGTTTAGTAAATGCCCTGGATGCTACAGAACTGTACAAAGAGGAGCTTTATTTAAGAAAGAGAATCGATAGCTTCAATATGAATGTGGGAGACGCAGCAGTGAGGTCTCCCTGGAGCTGGGAATCACCAGTGATGTTGTGGACATTGTCTTGTGCAGCTGGGTGGAGGACTCTGCAGTTCTGGGAAGATAAGAGAAGGCCAGGATTAGAGGCTGGTGGAGAATAATTTAGTTAGAGTGAAACTGACTCTGACAATTGTCACCCATACAGGTATTTCCATAAAAAAGCATGCAGGAGATCACCTGCAATGCAGGAGATCCAGGTTCAATCCCTGGGTCGGGAAGATCCCCTGCAGAGAGGAATGGCAACCTACTCCAGTATTCTTGTCTGGAGAATTCTGTGGACAGAGTAGCCTGGCAATCTGCAGTCCACGGGGTCACAAAAAGTCAGCCACGACTGAGCAGCTTTCACTTTCAAAAAAATAAAAATGAAAAAATAAATTAATAAATAAGCCACTAGACAATAGTGTTGACTGAATGCTAGGAGTTAGTAGGAGATGAGCAGAACCTTAGATCTTGGTGATGAATTTTTATTTGATTCCCTTAAAGTTGTACCAGAGATGCCAGATCATGGCCCAACCTCCCTTAGCATCATGAGTGTTTCAAGGTCTTCGGTAGGGAGGCAGCTGCCTTATACTGAACATCCCTGAGTTCTAGGAGCATCACCCATGTGATCAATCCATGTTTATGCCGACAATGAGGTCGCACTCACAGGGGTTAATTAACCTGACCTTGGTCAGAGTTTAACATAGGCTGGGTTGAATAGCCCAACTCATTCAGGCTCCCAAGGGGCTGTTTCTTTCTTTATATCTGCGCTCTCTTCACTCACTGATCATATTTAGTGAAAGTGAAAGTGTTCATTGCTCAGTTATGTCCACAGTCATGTCCGACTCTTAGTGACCCCATGGACTATAGCCCACCAGGCTCCTCTGTCCATGGACTTCTCCAGGTAAGAATACTGGAGTGGATAGCCGTTACCTTTTCCAGCGGATCTTCCCAACCCAGGGATTGAACTCGGGTCTCCCACATTACGGCAGATACTTCACCATCTGAACCACCAGGGATCATACATAGAATTGAGCATTTTCCTGGCAAAACAGTTGGCTGGCCCTACTGCTTCCTGACTTTTTAGCTGCTGGTTTGCTAAGGACCAAAGGAGAGGCTACACGTTAGTGGTGTGAGGTAGGAGGAATCAGTACCTGCATCACTAGTATGATGGTTCCTGCTGACAGTGATGAAGACCTCACCTAGGTGACTGGTGAGGCTTTGCTCTAAGGACCTTTGATTTTTATCAAGGAATATGCCTGCACTTGTTCTAGAAACTCCCATAAAAAAGCCAGGACAGAGGTAGCAATTGGAATGGGATCACAGGTCCTTCTCCCCTCCCACCCCTCCATATTTACTGAGCGCTTCCTGGGTGACAGATGGCATGGGGCATCCTTCTTTTTCTTCTCAAGGTGATCAGGCGGTTATATCCCTATGGTACAGAAAACAAAAAAGAGGTTTGAAGACTACATTTTCCCAAGGTCACGTCTCAATCTGAGTCTCCATAGAAGTAAGTGCATCGCTCTAAATAATCATTTACACATCTGTCTCCTCCATGACAGAGTGAACAATTGACAGGAGAAAGCTTCATCTTCCATCTCAGAGGCCCCAGTGCTTGGCGGTTTGGGGGCACGTAGCGCGGGCAGCTGCATAGACAGCCATGAAAGGCTACTATTTGTTAGGCATTTCATTGGGCCCTAGGGCTCCAGTAATGATGTTAATCACTCTTGGAGAGTTTGCTCCCCCTGATTTTGTGTTGCATCCATTGTTCAGTTTTAATCGTCTCTCCCTTGTAAGGAAGGTCATATCATCCTTGTTTTTGTGAATGTAGAAACTAAGAACCTAGTGGTTGAATAGACCCACCTCTGTTCACAGGGCTTGCTAAGTGGTAGACAGGAAACGGAAGCCACAACTTCTGATCCACAATATCCTAAACAATGTACCCATCTATCATGTAGCTGCCAAGATGAATTGGGCCCTATTCACAACTTCAGGGTGATGCTCATTTCAGAAAGGTGCTCTTGGAAGATAAACTGAGGGATCGGTGCCCCCTTTCTTTGCTGCTTGGGGTGGATCTGTGGGTTTCAGTAAAAAAAATCCACATGTTTGAAAGGGATTAAATCTCTACTTGGAGAGGAAAAAAGTAACTAGGTCTCAGACCTATCTTGAGAAATGGTTAAGTCATCAAGAGGTTGACTACTTCTTTGGTGGTCAATGGTTTCCAACTTGTTTATTTATCTCTTTTTACCACAGGAGTTAAAAAGAGGCTGCCAACCAACCCCAAGCAGAGATGGCCCAGGAGATCTTAGATCTGTGTGATACCCTGGCCATAGCACCACTGGGGAGAGACTAGCGATAAAGCAGTGAAAAATGCCAGTGTGGATGATCACCATAATTGCTTTCTGGAAAGCGACAAATCTAATTCCCAGTAAAATGTCATTAGAATTTGCCAGGTCCTTTGATGGGGAAAATGAAATACCCTTCCTAGAAATTTCTCATGCTCTGTGGTTTCTAGAGAGATTCCAATGACTGCAGGGAAAGATAATGTGATGATATGATTTTGGAACCTATGTTAATTTCCCTGCTCCATCAAATGTCTGTGGACTGTTCATAGACAGTAAATTACAAAGCCCAAGCTGATTTTTTTTTTAATTTCTATGAGAATGATGTATCCAGGGACACTCAGTCTGAGTTCAGTCCTGCCTTTTATTGAAGGTTATAAAGTTCTGACTTTGTTGTTTCTACAATGGGGCTAATACTAGAATTTTCCTCATAAGTTTGTCGGGAGCTTTGCACGCTAGTCCAGGTTGAGCACTCAGCCTTGTGCCCGGCACTATAAATGTTAGCATTGATCCTGACTGTAACACTTGAACTGTTTCTCTTCTTCTTCCTTAGGCTGGGGTATTGTGACTGAGCTGGTTTTATTTAAATAACTCTCTTTCTTCTGTGTCATCACTTCCTTACTGGGCTGATTGACTTGCTGTGAGTGGAGGAGTCTCTAAAGGTAGTTTGGTGAGCTCACCATACCCGACAATGTTCGGGGGTAATTTCTAGTGCTGGTTAAGTGTCTCTGGCCCTGAACTTTGTGGAGAGAGGATTGGAGAGTTGGGTGCTGAAATATATAGTCAGAAGACTCAATTCCTTTCTTGTAATAATTGAAATCATTTCAATTCATTTCTCTCTAGGTTGGGCAGAAACATGCTTTCAGTAGTGAGAAAATCTGGAGGGAATCCATTGACCTGAACAGTCATATAATGCGTGAAGTTAATGGACAAAAAATGATATTCATCTTCAGTTTATAATAGCATTTTTTTCCCGTAGCATCTAAACTTAGGGGCAGCCAGGGATGCTATCAGAGCAACAACAGAACCACTGGCAGATACGTGACCTTTGTTGTATCTAACAATTATTGGATCTACAGTGAACTAAAATAAAAACCAACCCAAGTTTTGACACTAAGATAATAAATTATAAATTATGGAAGTCTACTCCACCGATGAACTTGTAAACAACAGGCTGGTCTCTTAGCAACAGACCAAGGAGATCAGGCTGTTGATAGGAACAGAGCAGACAGGACTGTGTTGCTGTGCTTGCTACGCAGGACCAGAAACAACATTTTAACACCCGCCTGAGGCCCCTTCTCTGCCTAGGACTTCTTTCTTTAGCGACCAGCCTGGGCCATGAGCAAAAAAAGTTGTCCTAGAATTTCAGAGTTTCTTTATCACCAACCCAAGTGCCAGGTCCCATGGAGAGGATGAAAGAAATACAGGCTTAGGAGTCAAGGGCTGGGACAAGGATGCCCTACATGCAAGTGAGGGAATCAGAAACGAGGACGAAGGAGAAATAAATGCATTCTCATTGGGCGTTGTCTGAAATTAGAACTCTATAAATGGGGACTCCTTTCCCCGCCCCCTCACCTCCAACTCTTTTGATTTTTAAAATCTCACTTAGGGTGGTTGTCATGAAGAAATTTAGACAAGACTTTGACAATGTGCCAAAATGGTTTATTTTTAAATGTTGTTCCCAAAAAGCACCAGAATATTAAGTTGGAGCAAATGTTGCTTGGAAGAGTGGAGGGGTGGTGGTCACAAAGACGTTGGAGGGAGGCTGGGAGGTTTGAGGTCTGTAGACTTTAATTATCAGAGGTGGTCGGGCTAGACGATTCATTTACTTGGAAGCCTTTTTAAAAGTGTGTATGTGTGTGTGTCTTTCTAAATTGCAGTCTTTTCTGGGTTGGGGTGGAGAGAGAGAGGTTTTCTTTAATTAATTAGATGTTTACCTGGAACATCTTCCCTCAGTGGTTTAGACAATCACCTGCCCACATGTTAGGAGTGAAATGTGATAAAGTCTCTTGGAGTGTGATTTTCCTAAAGAAAAAAAAAATCTTAGGATATTTAGTAGCAAATGGCCTCTCTCTTTGTGATGGAAGCAGTGAGTTCTATGTTGTCCATCCACGAAGAGATGGACACAGACGCTGACTCAGGATTTTAAGAACACATCAGCCCCTAATTGTACAGGGACCACGTGACCTGCATCTCCCTCCATAGGGCCGACTGCACGCAGTTTAATTTTTCAGGATAAACATGGCCGACTAAAGTATGATGACTTGGGGTGTATTTGGCGTGTCATTTTAAACTTTTCATACGTGTAAATTTATCTCTGTCAAAGAAAGAGAAAATACTCTGCGGTTCCCCAGGGACCTCATTTTTTTTTTTTTTTCCAGGCTCCCTCTGATACCACGAAAGGTGGCTTGGTGACATCCGAAGTGATTAGCTCCCGTCCTGAGGTTTTAGAATGTATTTGTTCTTAGCAGTCGTCTGCTGGGATGAAATTCTACCCGGCATAGTGCTCTGGCCCCAGTGGAGAGGTCAGACACCCGGCCCGGCCCCCTGGGTCTGAACCCCTTCGCATCCACATCCCTAGCACGCAGGGCAGCTCCCACAAAGAAGGTACAGCTCCTTCCTGCTGCTGGCAGGGCCTCAGAGCCTGGCGATGTCAGCTAGCTTCCCCAAGCATCGTGCCAGCGCCCAGATTCCACTCCAGGACCGAGTGACCTCAAACCCCTCCAGGCTCTCTCCACCACTGGCCTGATGGTTGCCCTGGGGACAGGTCATTACCAGGCTCCCTACTGGGTACACTCTTGCTTTTTCTGGCCTTCCCCCCACACCCTTTTTTAATTAAAAAGAACGTACCATCATGCATTATCATCAAAATCAATAGTACACAAGATAAAAAGTTAAAAGGTTAAATCTCCTCTCATCCCCTGTCCTAGCCCCCCAGACATGTCACTCCCCCTAATATCACAGCAGATCTTTGTTGAACTAAATTTTCATTGTTTGCAGGGGAGTGTTTCTGAACAGAAAGAATTCGATTCCTTTTCTTCTGTTATTTGTTTATAACAGGCACATTTCGAGGAAATGAGAAGTAACCCTTATCTTTGATGTGTTTTAGTCTCACTTATCTTGTCAACACACCAGGGAGAGGGGGTCGAGCTCTTTGAATCACCTCCCCCACCCCCGACCCCAGTGGGACTCTGAATCACCTAGGTTGGACTTTTCAGAACCCACCAACCTTGAATCCATGACACGAGGAGTCAGAATTGATAACTGAGCACTTCAGCGGTTCCGGTCAGCTCTGATCTCGGCAACATGAGTTCTCCCCTTTCCCCGCTGGATCAGAATCCTGCCTCAGATTCCCCAAGGGGATGTGTGTGCATCGTCCGGTTGGAAAGAAACCCAGCGCAGGGCTCCGCTGCTTGAGAGGGAAGACATAGAACAATGAACGAGCCATCGAGAGAGACTCAGGCTTCCAGGGAAGACTCCTGGAACTCAATAGACACATGCACCATGAGACGGCTGTCGGTGCAGCCCCTCGCTGCTGGGAGAGAGTGGAGGGTTGCTTCTCCTCTGAAGAGGCCTGACTGTAGCAAAGACTGTGGGGAGGATCTCCCACCTAGTGGCTAGCAGGCCTGTCTAGTCTCCGAGATGGTCTAAGTGGTCCTGCGTTGAGTGGGGAAGCAAGCAGAAAGCAAGACCCTTCCTCTGCATCTGGTTTCCTCTGGGTCCTGGGTCCTGCTCCCTGCCCGGCCCTGTGTGAGCTGGTTTTAACGCAACCCCGCCAGGCTTCCTGGCCCCACAATGCAGCACCCCGGCTGGCAGGCGTTCAGCTCCACACTAAACACTTGGCCCCGTTTCAACACGGCTGCCAAGATTTGGCAACCAGAGAGTTGCAGGGAAGCAGCAGGCTGCTAAACCCTTTCACATTTTTAATTAGATCCACACACCCATGTCTTTGAGCTATCATAAATATACAGATGACATAGAGAGTATTATTCCTGATTAGAGAGAGAGAGAGAGAAAAAAAAGGAAGTCAAATCTCGATCATGGTCTATCTTACTTTATTAGAATAATTGACCTATCGCTAGCTGGGGGGGATGAAGAGGAAGAGAGAGGGAGAGCTGTTTGCTTGAGTGACACTATGTCTTGATGCCGAGAACCTCCCCAGGAATCTGAAAACACAGGTCTCGGTCTGCCTTGCTGTCATCCTGGGCTTTGAGAGCATCACCAGAAGAGGGCATTCTTGGCAGTCACTCAGCCTCCAGTGCCCAGGAACTCGAGGGGTGGGGGGTGTTCCAGGAGTTGTTAAAGCCACCCCCACCCCCCTTTCTAGGTGATAGCCTCACCACTCCGCAGAGCTCTGGGGTCAGCACCTCTGCCTTAAAAAGTCGTCACTTTTGCTTCAATGTGGCTGTAATATGTTTTTGTCACTTTACCTCCTCTGCTGTTTTGTCTCTGGGTATCCTTCACTGTAAAATAACATATAACTGCTGCCTCTTATTTTTTTCTAAATCTCTTGCCACAACACATACACCCTGCTTCTTTCACTCAGAACCCAGCTTCTTCCACTCAGCTAGTGGGCGATCCTGCAGGTCTGGGAGGGCTGAGCCGGTCAAATCTTGAGTCTTGTCGAATCTTGAGTCTCATCGTCCTGGACTCTGACTCCAGCTCTGTCATGGGCTTCAGACACATGACTTCTAAGCCCATTGCTTTGGTTCCCTCATCTGAACTATCTCAAGCAGGTCTGACCTCAGAGATTGTGGGGGTTAAATGACATGTGTGTTAGGCTCCTAATGCTGAGGGCTCCCCACAGCTGCACCTGATCTTTATTATTGTTAGGAAAAAAACGCACGGCAGTACACGTGCCTTTCAGAGGCTTGCGGACCAACCACAAGGACTCCCAGGTGGAGTCTTCATAGAGTTCTCCATCCCTGCCCTGTCTCCCCTCCCCTGTGTGACAAGGACCGCCTGTGTGTCTCAGACAACCACCTCTGGCTGGATTAGCTGCTGCGAGTTGAAGGCAAATAGGGTTTGACTCAGGCCTCCGTGTGGGGAGGCGTGTGCTTCATTTTAAAACATGTTAAGAAGGAAATGAAACACTTGATGTGCCAGGAAAGGAGTATCTCTGGCTGTCCCATCTGAGAGCAGGAAGTGCACAGACAGGCCCACAGAGGCCCTCGCCACGTGGCTTCTGGGAGACGTCCAACACACAGGCCCGCCGCCCTGGGCTGTTTGTCACCTGCTCTCTGCTGAACGTTGTGGACATCCGGCAGCATTTGGGCTTTCTTCTTCTCTTTCTTTGATTTTTGATTTAGTTTTGCTGTTATTCCCCCCACCCCACCCCCCACAGGACTTGAAAATAAGATCATCTTTTACGGCGACAACATTTCCTTTGTGTTTTTCCTGCCAACAGGACAGCCTAACAAACTGGAGTGACCGTGTCCGTGAAATGGGCTGGAGCTATTTCCAGGCCCAACTTGTGCCATCTCACAGAGGCAAAGGCTGAGGACAGACTGTGCCCGGAGGCCTGGATGTCTCATTTTCCCCTGCAGCTCTGGGCTTGTCCCCAGTCTCTCACACCTCCCTGTCCCTGCCGCCCACTAGTTACAGGGAATCCCCTTTAATTAGGAGAGAAAGGATGCAAGCTACACACATAGACACACAGACACACAGACACACACACACACAGACACACACGGATAATGAAAACAGAACCCCAGTGTGAGGAATATTTCACCAAGACATGGAGAAAGCAGTGATCTGGCAGGGCCACAGACAGTGGCATCAGCCCAGGTTGAGCTCCCAGGTGTCTCCAAGGTCATAATCAGGCTCCAATAGGGAGAATACGGCTGTTCATTATTAGTTATTTATACAAGAAGCAGCAGCTAATTTCCACCAGAGTGAAACAATGCATAATCTAGATAATGTCCTTCCTGGAACCAGAGCTGTCAGCCTGGAGTCAGTCCTGAGTCCTGAGATGCTACTGGCGGCCACCCGTGTGCCATTCCCACCTGTGCTCAGAGGAGATGGGCAAAGAGACACCCGGACCCTCCCTGTGTCCTGAGTCGGGTGGGGGTGGTGGGGTGCCTGAATGAATGCGGGCTTTGAATGCTTTTAAGGCTGTATTAGGTGGCTTGGGTTGCAGAAACAGAGCATCGCAGCCTGGGTGATTTAAGCAACAGAAATTTATTTTCTAACATTTTTCTAGTTTAGAAGTTCAGGATAAAAGTTCTGGTCACCTTGGTTTCTGGTGAGACCTCTCTTCCTGGCTTGTAGATGGCCAGCATGTCCCTAGGGCCTTGCCTTGGGGCCTTGTAGAGAGAGTGAGGGGAGAGAGAGAAAGCTAGCTAGCTAGCAAGCTCTCTGGAGTCTCATCTTAAAGGGTACTAAGTCTGTAGGATCCGAGTTCAACTCTTATGTCTTTATTTAACCTCAGTTACTTCCTTAGAGGCACCATCTCAAATCACAGCCACACTGAGGTCAGAGCTCCAACATGTGAATTTTGGAAACACACAAACATTCAGTCCATCACAAAGGCATTTCATGTGCTATCGAAAGGAGACAGAGTCAGGCTGGGATTCTACTCTCACTCCACCATATTAGCTGTGTGACCTTGTGCACATACACCAGCCTCTCTGAGCCTGATTTCCATGCTTGAAAATGAAGGTAGACAGTGTTTCCCTCGGAGTGTGATTGTGAAAACAAAGGGTGAGGTATAGCACTCACAGTGACTGGCCCGGGGAGGCACTCACAAGAGCAGGCAGCTATGGTGGTGGTGATGTTGTTAGTTACCGTGTGATATTAGCATTTATTAACAGCACCCAGACATTCTTGTCCAAAATGATGCCTTAGAGTCTTGCATCCTCTCTACTGCTGCCTATATATGTTACCCTTCATCACCAAGGCTCATGGGTGTCAGGCAGGCAAATAGGAAGTGGAATAGTGGGTAGCGGTGTTTATTATGGGATCCAGAGGAAATGAGAATGCTCAGTTCCAGGCAGGGTTGGGGTTGGGGTGGGGGGACTTTTTAATCTATAATCACTTAACTATTAGTGAATTGTCCATTCATTGTTGCCAACATTATGCATTAATACAGTCATGACCCCCTAGTCTGAAACTCTTTAAAAAAAAATTTTTTTTTTGAAACAAACATTTTACTGGTGTGTAGTATTAGTGTCAGGTGTATAGTAAAATGATTCAGTTTATATAGATATATATGCATATAATTTTTCAGATGCCTTTCTATTATAGGTTTTTACAAAATATTGAACACAGTTCTCTGTGCAGTACAGTAGGTCTTTGTTGTTTATTTTACATATAACAGTGGGTCTCTGTGGCTTAAAGCAAAGTCCTGCAGGAAGAAAGAAGCAGTCTGTTTCTTACTGGGAATCTAAAGCTAAGTGACCCAAACTCGCAATACCAAAAGGAGGCAGAATCCCTTTCAAAGGACTATGCAATTCCAGGGGTAGGAGGAATTGGGAGATGACATATACGCACTATTGATATTATGTATAAAAGAGATAACTAATGGGAACCTAATGTATAGCTCAGGGAACCCTACTCCACACACTGTGGTGACCTAACTGGGAAGGGAATCCAAAAGAAGGCATATATGTATCTACACAGCTGATTCACTTTGCCGTACACCTGAAACTAACACAAGATTGTAAAGGAACCATATGCCAATAAACATTAATTAATCAAAAATTTGGAAAAAAATTAAAGTAAGAAACCTCAAAACACACACACACACACAGCACTATGCAATTCCAAAGTGAAGTGAAAGTCAGTTGTGTCCAACTCTTTGCGACCCCATGGACTATACAGTCCGTGGAATTCTCCAGGCCAGAATACTGGAGTGGGTAGCCTTTCCCTTCTCCAGGGGATCTTCCCAACTCAGGGATCAAACCCAGGTCTCCTGCATTGCAGGCAGATTCTTTACCAGCTGAGCCACCAGGCAAGCCCAACAGTACTGGAGTGAGTAGCCTGTCTTTTCTCCAGCAGATCTTTCTGACCCAGGAATTGAACCTGGGTCTCCTGTATTGCAGGCAGATTCTTTATCAACTGAGCTATCAGGGAAGCCCTGCAATTCCCAAGGCCACACTCTAAGCTGCACAATCCTGACGTAGTCAGCAGTTGCAGAAACAATGGTGCAGGACAACCCCAGCCCAGTGTTTGCAACACTGAGTGTTTATTCTCATGCTCACTGGTCTCAAGTTCACAGTTGTTCTGTTGAGTGAGACTTGGTTCAGCTGCAAGGCTCTGCTCCAGGCTGTGTGTTGGCTGGATGTGGTTCTTGGCTGTAGACTGGATTCAAGTCCACTCAGTGTCCATTTGCTCTGGCTCCCAGAGTGGGAGGACGCTAGCCACCGCAGGCATGTTCCACATAAATCCAGAGAAAAGCAAGCATATTTAAGGCAACTGATTGCATCAAGTCCACGGGCAACCAGCGGCTAAGCCCAGCCATGAGCAAGGTCCAGATCAGGGAGTAAGAAAGCAAAATATGGGCCCAGTCTTGTGAGTAGGGTCGGGAGAGAGTCAAGTTTAGCTGCACAGTAGTCCAAACTAAGAGTAGCCTGCATACACTGAGAAACAGAAAACTAGAATAGTGACAACAGCCACCCTCCATTATCAGCAGGATTGTACATCCCCCATTTATGGCCTTTCTAGTGGTTTACAGGCAGCATCTAGGTTTCCCTGGTGGTTCAGATGGTGAAGAATCTGCCTGCAATGCAGGAAATCCCAGTTCAATTCCTGCATCAGAAATATAT
The DNA here is from genome assembly GCF_033118175.1 of Dama dama. Classification (NCBI taxonomy): domain Eukaryota; kingdom Metazoa; phylum Chordata; class Mammalia; order Artiodactyla; family Cervidae; genus Dama; species Dama dama. The sequence goes on from NC_083693.1 coordinate 69,773,539, forward strand.
GCTGGAGAAGGGACAGGTTACCCACTACGGTACTGTTGGACTTCCAGGGGATCAGGAAGATCCCCTGGAGAAGAGAATGATTACTCATCCTAGTATTCTTGCCTGGAGAATTACATGGACAGAGGAGCCCATGGGGTCACAAAGAGTCGGGCACGACTGAGTGACCAGCACTTTCACAGGCAGCATCCGTTCTGATTGGTGAGACTCAGCTCTGACTGATCAGTGCCCAAGTCTTACTGACTTCAAGATATTTTGTCTTTCACCCTTGATTATGAGTATCCAGCGATACCAGAAAACTCTAACTTCTAGAACCTGTGACCACCTGCCCCAGTGACCCTCTGCTCAGAACCCTGCTCATCCTAAAGGCAGAGTTTAGCCCTGCAGCAAGTGTCAAGTGGACACAAGTTTCAGAATCCAGGAAATGGGGATCAGAGCTCTGATGCTTCCAAAAAGAGTGACCTTGAGCCAGCAATGTGACCTGTCTGGATCTCAGGTTTTCAGCAGAATGCTTATGGGATATTGTGCGGTTTGAAAGTCTCTTCCTGGATGGAAGAGACTGGAATTCTGGAATTCTGGAATTCCAGAACGCCCTGGAATTCTGTTGCTCTGCATCCATTCAGTATTCCCTCCTCTGTGTCTCACCCTCAGGGCTGGCTTGGAGCAAAATAGTCTCTAACTTCTCAGAGCTTCCTGCAGGTAAAAATGGGATAGCTGTCCCAGGAGTACCACAGGCATTATCAAGATGGTCTAGACAATACCACCTAAGACAAAACCCAATTCCCAGGGGGGACTCAGTCATCTTAGGGACCCATCACTCATCACTATCCTATTTTGCTCCAAGCCAATCCTGAGGGTGAGACACAGAGGAGGGAATACTGAATGGATGCAGAGCAACAGAATTCCAGGGCGTCTACACCATCCAGGAAGAGACTTTCAAACCGCACCAGAGGGATTTGCCAGGAAACTAACTGGCATTCCCAGAGCAAGGCATTTTAATTCCCCATGCTGCTGCTATAGCAGCCAGAAAGTTCTCTGCATTCCTGCCCCCTGGGCATTGCACAAATAACACAAGCAAGATGTAAGCACGGGTGGTGTCTGGGAAGATCCAGGGGACGAGTCAGATATACAATGATAACTATTATCATACCTGAAAATTAATTTGCATTATTCCTTTTAATCAAAGGATGAAAAACCCCGGACAAACATCAGGGTCAAAATTAGATCCTCTCTAACATAGGTGGAAGGTGGCAGGATTAGCATTATTTTTGATTTTAGACAAAACAAAGCATTCAACATATATTGTTGAGCACCTACTCTGTGCCAAGCACTAAACCAGGGCACTAGGGCCAACAAGGTCTCTGCCTCTCAAGAGCATCCTTCATCACCTGTGTCTGGACAGAGAGAAAGGAAGGAAGGATGGTTGTATGAGGCTTCTGTCTCCGTTTGTGGAATGAGAGCAGATAAGACATCCCATGATAAAACAGGAATGCCGATGCCCAGTGAAAATGTGGCCAAAGTATGATGCCCATCGGAAGTCCACTAAGTGAGTGTTAGTCACTCAGTCATGTCTGACTCTTTGTGACCCCATGGACTGTAGTCCACCAGGCTCCTCTGTCCATAGGGTCCTCCAGGCAAGAATATTGGAGTGTTCCACACAAGTGTTCAGCAATTAATAGCATTAATAAAGCATTTTCTGTGACCTCATCATTGTTCTAGTAATTGCAGGCAATAATCTTTCCCTTCCTCACCGTAGTTTAGAATCTGCTGCTGCTGCTTCTGCTAAGTTGCTTCAGTTGTGTCTGACTCTGTGCAACCCCATAGACGGCAGCCCACCAGGCTCCCCCGTCCCTGGGATCCTCCAGGCAAGAACACTGGAGTGGGTTGCCATTTCCTTCTCCAATGCATGAAAGTGAAAAGTGAAAGTGAAGTTACTCACTTGTGTCTGACTCTTCGAGACCCCATGGACTGCAGCCTACCAGGCTCCTCCGTCCATGGGATTTTCCAGGCAAGAATACTGGAGTGGGTTGCCATTGCCTTCTCCAGTTTACAATCTAGCTTAAAAGAGTTTATTATTATGTTGTCCATTCACCAAGTCATGTCCGATTCTTCATGACACCATGGACTGCAGCAAGCCAGGCTTCTCTGTTCCTAACATCTCCCAGAGTGTACCCAAGTTCATGCCCATGTAGTACTATACACATATGGAAAACACACAAAAAGATGAAACAATATTATCTTTATTTGTTTTCATTCTAAACATAGCCTATCTCTTTGGAAATTCACTGGGGACAAAGTTTGAAGAATTCTCATGCCACAAGGTTATCAGTGAATGACCAAAAATGGAAATTCAGTATGGTCCACTCAAAAGGAGGAGGGGACATAGTATCAGCTCCGCACCAGGGTTTTTATAATTACTTCACCTGTGTGCCAATTTGCCCCTGAGTTTCCTGGCAGTCAAGGCAAAGGGCAAATATAGGCAATGGCAAACGTGTGTTTTTATTTTTGTTTTGTTTTTAAGAAGAGAGGGCACACACGAAATCCTCTGGGGAGAGCTAGTTAGCATCGTGGACAAAGTCCAAAACACTAGCTTCTAGAATAAATGCATACCGAATTTCATACAACTGTTTTCCATAATGACTCTCAATAAAAAGCAAAGATGTAACAAAACACAACTCAACGGAGGTGATTTGGCAAGGAGCTAGAGAAAGTGGTCCAAGTCGGTAGCTTTCCAGGGATCCAGCCTGATGAAAGACTTTAACTCAACATAGCAACTTCCATGAGTAGATAAATAACATGTGCTCCACATCATTTTCTTTATCATTTCTCCAAGTATGGGTTTTGGTGAAAAATAGGAGGACCTAGAGATGGGGCAAGCTGTGTTGCTAATTGATGGAAAATGTACACAATTTGGAAAAGAGAAGTAGGCGATAACATAAAAATTTATTACAAATCAACTGATTTGGCAATCAATCCATGGATTAACTCAATAGCTGTTTATGAACCATCATCTTAATCACGACAATGTCTGGTGCTGCGCTCTATACCAGGACCCCAGACACCAGCCCTCAGTGACTGAATGTCTCCGAAGGGAAATGATGGTACAGAAGGGTAATTATAGCCCCAAGGAGAAAATGCTATGGCAGAGCTAAGCACAGGGGACTGCGGACCCCAGAGAAGGGACGGCTGGACAGGTGGTTAGGAGAACTTTCTGAATGAGGCTGTGCCAGCAACCCAAATAAAAATTTAAAATGAGATGGCCTGATAATTCAGCAATCTCACTCCTGGGCATATATCTGGACAAAGTCATAGTTCAAAAAGATACATGCATGCCTATATTCACAGTAGCACTATTGACAATAGCCAAGACCCAGAAGCAACCTAAATATCCATTCACAGATGAGTGAATAAAGAAGATGTGGTACATATATATATATAATGGAGTATTACTCAGCCATAAAAAGAGAATGAAATAATGCCATTTGCAGCAACAGTTTTACTTCCTTGAACAGGGTAGCCTTGAAAGGCATGCCCAGCAAGATGGGGACTGGTATTTCTCAAAGTTTCACAATATGAGGGGGTGTCAAAAAACTTTGTGGACAAAATAAAGGATATCTAATTTTTATTTATTTATTTATTTTTAAATTTTTTGTCCATGCTGCATGGTTTATGGGATCTTAGCTCCTAGATGAGGGATCAAACTCGTGGCCCCTGCAGTGGAAGCACAGAGACTTAATCACAGGATGGCCAGGAAAGTCCCAAAATAAGGGATATTTTAATGTGATACCTAAAACATCAAAGTTAATGCCACAAATCCACAGTGAATAAAATATTAAAAATTTAGGTGAAGCAGGATCTGACCCTGTGCATGCAAGATTCATCTCTCTCATCTCACCCTAATTTACTCTGTGAATCCCTCCTCTATTGAAATCTTCTAATATTTTGTCCATTATGGATATTTTTACATTATTTTCTAATTCTGAAAATGTCAGATTGTCCAGAAAATACAGTACAGAATTGAGTTTAAAACTGACCAAGGGAAACTTCCACCATTATCACCTTTTAAGAAGATGCGAAAAGTACACTTGCTTGACACAGCAGAAGAGAATCTGATTATGATCCATGGGTACTGGGATTTGTTTTGATGTCATTCCATTACAATTTTTTGGCGTCTTGTAGGGAAAATACACTCAATGGGTCTATTGGGATTTAAGGCCAGGCTAGGTGTGTCTGTAAATTATAAAATGTTTGATTGTAATATCTCTTTCATGATGAGTTGGCATTTACATCTCTCCACTGCCTTGAAATAACTCATGTTGAGGGTAAGCCAGTGATTTATTAAGTGTAGTGACTGCAGACCTTGTCATAAGCTCCAACCCCATCCCCCAGCTAAGAGGCTGTGTGCTCCTCAAAATACCAACTGAGACTAGAACATAGGTATTGATGCATCTCAGTAGGAGCAATGCTTAGGACTTATTGAACAAAAACAGAGCTTTTAAAAATAACATAAATCCATTTTTTTTTTTTTTTTTTTGCCCTTAGACTCTCCAAAAATACATTCAAAAATGGCACTGACACCTCCTCCTGTCCCTGCCAATAGAAAGCTCATTTACTCATCAGAATATCCCATACAAGGGGCTGGAAGTAAGTTGAGGAATTTCTAATGAATTTTAATTCTGATCTTGCTTCTGAAGAGTCATCAAACATGAATCCTTGAGACTGCCTACATAAGTCCTCTTCCCTTCTGGGTCCTCACTATTGTTTGCTCTGGACCAACTCTCTCTACCATTAGTCACCTCTTTGCCTGAATCAAAGAAGATGTCTGGAAAAGCAAGCCTGGCTTCTTCCCAGATCAATTATTGACAACCATGAACCTCTCTGATGTTTCCAGTCGAAAGTCACAATTAGTTGGTTTTTTTTTTTTTTTTTTTTAATGTTTTTTTTTTTTTAGTTGGTGTTTTAATGTGTGTGGTGTTTTTCACTTTCTTTAATTCTTTTTTGAGCTAAGGTTTGTTGAGTCAAAGAACCCTGTGGCAGGAAGAGAGATTATATGTTTCAGAGTTCGGAAGTCTAACCTTTTGCTGGGAAAGTGCCTGAAGGTGAAATTGAGCCAAGTTCAAAGGGAAATCTAATTGACTGCTCTTGGTCTACCTTCCTTGAGAACTGCTGCCCTTGCATCATCAATTGCTGCTTTGGGGTGTCCAGGGTGGCCCTTGAGAGATGGTCTTTAAAATGCCACAAAAGGATCCCAGTCTTTTGGTACAAGATGGCTTTTGGGGTCCTCCTTGAGCCCAGCTCATCTACTCATTCAGCAACAAATATTTATTTGGCACCTACTTACTGTGTGCCAGGCACTGTTCTTCCATGGAAATTGTGTTCAAAGTCTTTATCTTGGGGACCAATGCTGCCTAACACCAGAAGAAAACATGCAATCTTCCCACTGGGTTCATGCCTATCAAAGAAGTTCTTCGTAGAAACAATGGCAGGTCATTCTGTATAAATCATTATTAGGGGCCCCACCAACCAACAGGACCATCCAGTTGATTTTTACTAAGTATTCCCAATTCCACAAGTGCTAAAATGTCCCTCTTTTCCTTTTTCCTCTTCCCTTGCTTATTTTTATGCCTTGAACACTCTGTCATGTTTGCTCCCTTCTAAGGAGCTCTCTGCCCATAACTCCATAGAACAGATGCCCAGGACAGGGTATGAAACATGCATCTCTTCTCACCTTGGAAAAGTCCTAAAAGCAGACTAAAGAAACCCACCAAGTGTTAATATTCATGACTTTACTTTGAAGTTCAACACTTTTCTCCCATCATGTAGACGGATGATCAGAGATCTGGACAAAGCAAATTTGACTAGGTTTCTCTTATTGAATAATAAAAATGAAGAGGTTATCATAATTGCAAGATGGAAAGTCCCTTGAGAGTCTGTGGGATCCACCCCCCTGCCTCAGGTAGACATGTATGCAAAGTACCCTAAATAGGAAGGAAGATGGCTCACAACACCACTTGTTACTGTTGTTCTTCTTTCAAATAACTTAAAAAAAAATTGTAGCATAATTATTTTACAGTGTTGTTTCAGTTTCTGCTGCACAACAAAGTGAATCAGCTACATGTATACATATATCCTCTCCTTTTTGGACCTACCCCGCCCATCACTTCCCCCTCATCCCATCCCTCTAGGTCATCACAGAGCCCTGGGCTGAGCTCCCTATGCTATACAGCAGGTTTCAACTAGCTGATTATTTCACATGTGGTAGTGTTTATGTCAGTGCTACTTTCTCAATTCATCCTACCCTTGCCTTCTCAAACTACAAACAAGAGGAAAAGAAAACCACCAGAATGGGAGCAAATGTTTGCAAACAAAACAATGGAAAAAGGATTAACCTCCAAAATATACAAGTATCTCGTGGAGCTCAATATCAAAAAACAAACAACCCAAACGAAAAACAGGCAGAAACCTAAACAGACCTAAACCAACCCTGTGTGTCTTTCTCCAAAGACATACAGTTGGCCAAGAGACACATGGAAAGATGCTCAACATCACTAATTATTCAATTCAGTTCAGTCACTCAGTCATGTCTGACTCTTTGCCACGCTATGGACTGCAGCACACCAGGCCTCCCTGTCCATCACCAACTCCTGGAGTTTACTCAAACTCATGTCCATTGAGTCGGTGATGCCATCCAACCATCTCATCCTCTGTTGTTCCCTTCTCCTCCTGTCTTCAATCTTTCCCAGCATCAGGGTCTTGTCAAATGCGTCAGTTCTTTTCATCAGGTGGCCAAAGTATTGGAGTTTCAACTTCAGCATCAGTCCTTCTAATGAATATTCAGGGCTAATTTCCTTTAGGATGGACTGGTTGGATCTCCTTGCAGTCCAAGGGACTCTTCAAGAGTGTTCAACTCCACAGTTCAAAAGCATCAATTCTTCAGCATTCAACTTTAATTACAGTCCAACTCTCACATCCATACATGACTACTGCAAAAATGATAGACTTGACTAGATGCACCTTTGTTGGCAAAGTAATGTGTCTGTTTTTTAATATGCTGTCTAAGTTGGTCATAGCTTTTCTTCCAAGGAGCAAGCGTCTTTTAAATTCATGGATGCAGTCACCGTCTGCAGTGATTTTGGAGCCCCCCAAAATAAAGTCTGTCACTGTTTCTACTGTTTCCCCAACTATTTGCAATGAAGTGATGAGACCAGATGCCATGATCTTAGTTTTCTGAGTGTTGAGTTTTAAAACAACTGTTTCACTCTCTTCTTTCACTTTCATCAAGAGGCTCTTTAGTTCTTTGCTTTCTGCTGTAAGGGTGGTATCATCTGCACATTTGAGGTTATTGTATTTCTCCCAACAATCTTGATTCCAGTTTGTGCTTCCTCCAGCCCAGAGTTTCTCATGATGTGCTCTGCATATAAGTTAAATAAGCAGGGTGACAATATACAGCCTTGACGTACTCCTTTCTCTATTTGGAACCAGTATGTTGTTCCATGTCTGGTTCTAACTGTTGCTTCTTGACCTGCATACAGATTTCTCAAGAGGCAGATCAGATGGTCTGGTATTCCCATTTCTTTAAGAATTTTCCACAATTTGCTGTGATCCACACAGTCAAAGGCTTTGGCATAGTCAATAAAGCAGAAATATATGTTTTTTTTTTCTGGAACTTTCCTGCTTTTTCGATGATCCAGTGGATGTAGACAATTTGATCTCTGATTCCTCTGCCTCTTCTAAATCCAGCTTGAACATCTGGAAGTCCACAGTTCACATACTGTTGAAGCCTGGTTTGGAGAATTTTGAGCATTACTTTACTAGCATGTGAGATGAGTGCTATTGTGTGGTAGTTTGAGCATTCTTTGACATTGCCTTTCTTTGGGATTGGAATGAAAACTGACCTTTTCCAGTCCTGTGGCCACTGCTGAGTTTTCCAGATTTGCTGGCTGGCATATCAAGTGCAACACTTCACAGCTTCATCTTTTAGGATTTGAAAGAGCTCAGCTGGAATTCCATCACCTCCACGAGCTTTGTTCATAGTGATGCTTCCTAAGGCCCACTTGACTTCGCATTCCAGGATGTGTGGTTCTAGGTGAGTGAGTGATCACACCATTGTGATTATCTGGGTTATGAAGATCTTTTTTGTATAGTTCTTCTGTGTATTCTTGCCACCTCTTCTTAACATCTTCTGCTTCTGTTAGGTTCATACCATTTCTATCTTTTACTCTGCACATCTTTGCATGAAATATTCCCTTTGTATCTCTAATTGCCTTGAAGAGATCTCTAGTCTTCCCCATTCTATTGTTTTCCTCTATTTCTTTGCATTGATCACTGAGGAGGGCTTTCTTATCTCTTCTTGCTATTCTTTGGAAATCTGCCTTCAGATGGGTATATTTTTCCTTTTCTCCTTTGCCTTTCACTTCTCTTCTTTTCTCAACTATTTGTAACGCATCCTCAGACAAGCATTTTGCCTTTTTGCGTTTCTTTTTCATGGGGATAGTCTTGACCCCTGCCTCCTGTACAATGTCACGAACCTCTGTCCATGGTTCTTCAGGCACTCTGTCTATTAGATCTAATCCCTTGAATCTATTTCTCACTTCCACTGTGTAATTGTAAAGGATTTGATTTAGGTCATACCTGAATGGTCTAGTGGTTTTCCCTACTTTCTTCAATTTAAGCCTGAATTTGGCAATAAAAAGTTCATAATCTGAGGCACAGTCAACACAGTCAGCTCCTGGTCTTGTTTTTGCTGACTGTATAGTGCTTCTCCATCTTTGGCTGCAAAGAATATAATCAATCTGATTTTGCTATTGACCACATGGTGTTGTCCATGTGTAGAGTCTTCTCTTGTGTTGTTGGAAGAGGGTGTTTGCTATGACCAGTGCATTCTCTTGGCAGAACTCTAGTAGCCTTTTCCCTGCTTCAGTCTGCACTCCAAGGCCAAATTTGCCTGTTACTCCAGGTATCTCTTGACTTTCTACTTTTGCATTCCAGTCCCCTATAATGAAAAGGACATCTCTTTTAGGTATTTGTTCTAGAAGGTCTTGTAGGTCTTCATAGAATCATTCAACTTCAGCTTCTTCAGCATTACTGGTCAGGGCACAGACTTGAATTACTGTGATATTGAATGGTTTGCCTTGGAAACCAACAGATATCATTCTGTCTTTTTTGAGATTGCATCCAAATACTGCATTTCAGACTCTTTTGTTGACTGTGATGGCTACTCCATTTCTTCTAAGGGGTTTTTGCCCACAGTAGTAGATATAATGGTCATCTGAGTTAAATTCACCCATTCCAGTCCATTTTAGTTTGCTGTTTCCTAAAATGTCAGTGTTCACTCTTGCCATCTCCTGTTTGACCACTTCTAATTTGCCTTGATCCATGGACCTAACACTAGTTATTATTAGAGATTAATAATTAATTTCACTAATTATTAGAAAAATGAAAATCAAAACTGCAATGAGATGTCACGTCATACCAATCAGAGTGGCAATAAAATAATGTTAAGAAATTAATCTATTGGGATATAGTACCTGTGGACCCTCTGGATAGACATTTGCCAGGTCTGTTGGAGTCAAAGTCACCCATGTGATAACTAAATGGACTCTTTGGCTACCAATCTATGAAACTCTCACCACTGGACTCTGTGTGTTCTTTCTCCTAGTAAGCATATCCAAGCTGTCCTTTACAAGGCTGATGGCATATCTTCCTGAAGCCATGGGCCAGATCAATGTTGCCCTCCTCCTAGATTTAGAAGCCCTCAGTAGCTTTCCACTGTGTGCCCAATGAAGTTTACAGTCATTAGCATAGCATGTAAGACCTTTCACCATCTCTCTGTACGTCTGGAAAGAAAGTGAAAGTGAAGTTGCTGTCGTGTCCGACTCTTTGCGACCTTATGGACTGTAGCCCACCAGGCTTCTCCATTCATGGGATTTTCTAGGCAAGAATACTGGAGTGGATTGCCATTTCCTTCTCCAGGGGATCTTCCCACCCCAGGGATCGAACTCGGGTCTCCCACATTTCAGGCAGACTCTTTATCATCTGAGCCACCAGGGAATCCCTAAGATTCTGGAGAAAGTGGTGAAAAGAGAGAGAGACTCTGGAGCTCATAAGAATCAGATCTTAGTTCTGCTGTTTACTGCCCTTTCATCTTTGCGACTAAGCCTCAGTTTCCTCATCTCTGGGTAAAATGGGCATTGGAACCTCCATCTCCCAGTGCTGTCATGAGGACTGAACGAAACAAGATATGTACAGCCCTGAGAAGGCTGCCTAGTAACAGCAGGTCCCCAAAACACTGTACCTACAGTTGAAACTATGCTAAGACTCTCTGAACTCCTCTCTGATTTACAAATATATTTCCTGTCACATTCTTCCTCTCAGTCAGAGCTCCATTTGTGACATTCTCCCTCTTTCCAGAACACTCTCGGCTAAATTCAGCCTTCCATGTGAGTTCCTACTGTGGATCCTCTACCCTGACCTCACCCATCTTATCAGGAGCCACTCCTGGAGGAAGTGATTTATGTATTTATCTATATCGAATCTTATTTCCCATGATATTTCTTCTTGAGAATCCAATGTGGCTTTTACATCCTTCAGCCAATTTTTTAAAAAAAATTATTTCATATTGGAGGTCATCTGTTTAACAACTCTGTGAGACCTTCAGGAGCACACCAAAGGGACTCAGCTCTACATATACATGTATCCAGCTTCCCTCAAACTCCCCTCCCGTCAAAGCCACCACATAACTTTGAGTAAAGTTCCCTGTTCTATACAGTAGGTCCTTATTGGTTATCCATTTTAAATATAGCCCAAGAATACTGGAGTGGGTAGCCAATCCCTTCCCCAGCAGATCATCCCTGCCCAGGAATCGAACCGGGGTCTCCCGCATTGCAGGCAGACTCTATACCAACTGAGCTATCGGGGAAGTCCAAATATAACTGTGAGTACATGTCTATCCCTAACTCCCTAACTACCCCTTCCCTCCTGGTAACCATAAGCTTGTTTTCTAAGACTGTGAGTCTATTTCTGTTTTATAAATAAAATTGTATCATTTCTTTTTAGGTTCCACATAAAAGGGACATCATATGGCATTTCTCTTTCTTGCTCACCAAATTGTAGGTTCCCAGAGGACAGAGATGCTTTTTTGTAACTGTGTTCTTCAGAGGCACTGATAAAGCGGTATTCATCAGCTTGTACTAGGTCATGCTGAAGTAACAAACAACCCCCGAATCTCAGCAATTTATTGCAGCGGTTTATATTTTGCTCACACGGATGTTAATGGTCAGTAGGAGCACCCCTCATTCTACCTTTGCACTGAGATCTAGGCTGAATATGCAACGTCTCTCTGGCACTTGAACTTCTCAAGACAGAGGGAAACGAGTGATGGCAACACTCTGCATTGGTTCTCAGTACCACTTTCCTCCTATTGGCCAAAGCCCATCATGTGGCTAAGCTTGATTTTCTTTATTGGTGGGCCTGGTGAGCATGCGCTCTTACACGATGGCGTACCGCACACTCCAGGGCAACAGGCCGGGCCGGGGAAGGACAGTAAATGTTGGAGCACGTGACTACAGTTTACCGCGCTTACACATCTGAGATGTTCGGGGAATGATCCTTAAATGAAGGAAAGTTATATCAGGTAAACTCTAAAGCCTGGAATCTGATGGTAATCAGGGTATTACTAAAGACAGTGCCCAAGTAATTGCAAAATGTATGCTTTATGAAGAATTGCCAATGTAATTTCTTTAGCTCTAAGTACGGAAGTAAGTGACTTTGGCCTTTCCCGGTGGCTCAGTGGTAAAGAATCCGCCTACTAAGGCAGGAGACAGGACTTCGACCCCTGGTCTGGGACGATCCCACATGCTTCAGAGCTCCTGTGGGCCCCTGAGCCTGGGCTCTAGATCCAAGGAGCCGCAATTACTGAACCCATGTACGCAGCTGCTGAAGCCCGCGTGCGCTAGATGTGCTCTGCAACTAGAGAAGTCACTGCAATGAGAAGGCCACACACTGCAATTAGAGAGTGGGCCCTGCTCAGCACACGTAGAGAAAAGGCCGAGCAGCAACAGAGACCGGGCACAGCCAAAAATGAATGAATAAATAAAAATTACTTAAAAACTAACTGTTCTTATATCCCACACTTTCCCTATGAAGCTCTGTCCCTTATTTCATTGGCTGCTAGGAAGCTCAAGCCTAAATGATGCCTTCCCCATCTTCGTCAATTATTCAGAAATGTATGCCAACCTTTTCCAGAACTGACCTCCTGCCTGGCATCATTTTATTTCACTTTCATCCTTATTTACCCAGCCATAATTTTATCATGCTATATTTTCCACAAGCTACTTTTTTTTTTTAAAGTGAATTATAAACAAACCAGCTTATCTTAGATATACCCTTTGAAACTGTTTGAACCTTGTCTGCCCACTGGACTTCATTGTATTCTCGCTTAATGTTTTAGCTCTGCTTTTGAGGAATAAATGAAAACACATGTGCAAGACAAATCACTCCTTGTCCTTCCAAATATGCCATGAACTGCCTGATCAAAGGGAAATGAGAAAAGCCACTTTACAGACAGGGCCCCAGGGGTCCCTGAACCAAGCCAGTCTCTCTGGGGCTGGGAAGGACAGATTCCCCCCAAGTCTGGTCTGGTTCCCCAAGGCGCCTGCCTGACCCATCACCTTTGCCCTCATCATCAAGGAGAGAAAACATACATACAAGCCTTTAAGCGTAGAGGGACTGTGGGAAATAATATTACAGACAAGCCCTAGACCCCTAGGAGGCATCTCCTTCAGATAACAGGGAAGAAGATGAATTGCAAATACCTGGTCAGTGTGTCTCTTAGACAAGCCAGTCTGAGTCTGTGGACATGTGGCTGACCTGCTCTTTGTACAGAGGGTAAGAGCAATTTTATCCCTATCCTTGGCTCACAAAGCATCCATTGCACGTACCTTTTTGAGCTCCGTGTGTGGCTTCTTACTAGGTTTAGGGTTAAGGCTGAATTACTGTGCTAAACTTGTTTTATGAGCCTCCAGAAGCTAACTCATGCCTCCTCCTCTGCTCCGATCCCTTTTATTCTTCCCAAGAGCCCATTGTCAACCAACATCATCAATGTGTTTTTGGTTCCTAACATTTTTCATCCTCTTGCTCAAGCTCATGCCTTTTCAGTTACTGCTTTCTTGGTCAGGGGTGCCTTTCCTCCACCTCTAACATGATTCTAATGATGATGATGTCATAGTAATAACCATAGCAAAAAACCCTAGCTAAGTCTCCATCAGCCTTCCTACTCCATCCAACATAACATTAGGGACATTTTTCTTTTACCCTTCAGGATGGGTTATGTTTTCCTGCTTTGTGAACTCAAGCAGTGCCTCCACCTGCTATAATCTTATGTTTGTAGGTCTTTTTTCTCAACTCTTCTATGATTTCTTCAGGTCAAAGGTCAAAACAAGCTCATCTCTCCATCTCTGCTACTACACCAGTAGCTGGTATTTGTGAGATACAGAATGAGTGTTTGCCAAATAAACGAGTGGATGAGTTAACTAGGCCCCAGCCAGTTACAATGGTTAAGTGAGTCACAAAGAACAAAACAGTGTGGAGACGGTCAGAGGAAACAGGAAGAGGAAACCACTCTTTGAACTCACAGTGTTTACACCACCTCAGGCCCAAGGCAGGGGAGACTTACTTCACAGAGCAAAATGTCCTCCAGGTTCATCCATGCTGTTTTAAGTGTCGGGATGCCCTTCTTTTCAAAGCTGAGTAGGATCCCATTGCATGTATACCCTGCCTTGTCTTTATCCATTCATCTGTGAATGGACTTTTATGTTGATACCTTGTCTTAGAATTGCAAATAATGCTGCAATGAATGTGGAAATGCAGGTATTTCTTTAAGATGCTGATTTTAATTCCTTTGTATTTTTTTGTTGCTGTTTGGTTGCTCAGTCGTGTCCGACTCTTTGTGACCTCACGGACTGTAGCGCCCCAGGCTTCCCTGTCCTTCACTATCTCCTGCAGTTTGCTCAAACTCACATCCATTGAGTCAGTGATGCCATCTATATATATGTATATATATATGTGTGTGTGTGTGTGTGTATATATATACCCAGAACTGGGATTGCTAGATCATGTGATATTTTTAGTTTTTTGAGGAAATTCCGTACTCAGAAAGGTTTTCCATAAGGACAAATACTACATGATATTGCTTATAGAATGAATCTAAAACAGTCAAATTCATAGAATCAGAGAGTGACATGATGGGTTTCCTGGGGCTGGGGTTCTGGGAAGGGAATAGGGAGGTATTACTCAACGAACACAATTTCAGTTATATAAGAAGAACGCTAGAGATCTGTACACCCTGTAAAGCCTGGTGTCCAAAATTTGCTAAGAGGGCAGATCTTATGTTAAATGTTCTTATCACAAATGACAGTAGGAGTTGTTGTAAACAACATGGGAAAACAAATATTGCATTTAACACATATGTAAGGAATCTAGAAAGAGGGTACTGAAGAACCTATCTGCAGGGTGGCCATGGAGACACAGACGTAGAAAACAGACCTGTGGACACAGAGGGGGAAGGAGAAGTGGGATGAATTAAAAGCGTAGCATTGAAGCACATACATTACCGTATGTAAACAATAGATAGCCAGTGGGAATTTGGTGTATGAAGCAGGGAGCTCAAACCCAGTGCTCTGTGACAACCTGTAGGGGTGGCATGGATCGGGAGGTGGGATCGAGGTTCTAGAGGGAGGGGACACATGCATAGTGATGGCTGATTCATGTTGATGTAGGGCAGACACCACCACGATATTGTAAGGCCATTATCCTCCAATTAAAAATAAATTTAGAAAAGCAAAGCAAAATGGAGAGAAAGCACTTTTGGAGGTGACGAGTAGGTTTATGGTATAGATTGTGGTGATGGCTCCACAGGTGTCTACTTACCTCCAAACGTATCACGGTGTATGTATTTATTGTGTACAACTTGTATACGCTCAAGAAAAAAAAAAGTGAAGGAGGGATTCAGGGCATGGCCTCACAAGAGTTGGAGGGAAGAGGATGAAGCTGGCTTGAAAGTGTGACCTTTCCCTCCTCTGAATTTGACCTTGGGATGGCTACTCACAGAAGGGTATGTCCTGGAAATTCTCCGTGACTGTTCAGGGGTGCGGAGACAGCCTGACAAGACAAGTCAGTCCACGGGGTCACAAAGAGTCGGACAGGACTGAGCGACTTCACTTTCACTTTTCACCCAAAATATTATTTCAGTCTGCAAACCACGTAAGATCATGAATGAGAGATTTTCCTTCCTCATCTGTGTACTAACTATCTGAACCCCAGTGGACCTATGTCATGCCTCCCATGCATCTCAGTTCAGATCAGTCACCTTTCAAGTGTTCCAGTGTCGCACATAGTTCATGACCACAGTGCTAGAGAGGACAAAATTCAGAGGCACTGGTGTGTGTGTGTGTGTGTGAGGGGTGGGTTGTCCCATATCTAGTGGGTCACTGACCTGGGGTACATGTGGAGAAGTGCCCTTCAGAGCAAGAAAATGAATGGACCTAAAGATGATCACACTAAGTAAAGTCAGTCAGACAAAGACAAACATCATATGATATCACTTATATGTGGAATCTAAAAGATCACACAAACTTATTTACAAAACAGAAACAGGCTCACAGACTTCAAAAACAAACTTATAATTCCCTAAGGGGAAAGAGGGGAGGGATACATTCGGTGGCTAGGATTAACATATACACACTACTATATATAAAATAAACAATAAGAACCTGCCGTATAGCACAGGGAACTTGATCTAATAATTTGCAATAACATTTAGTGGAAAGGAATCTGAAAAAGAATAAATACATGTATGTGTGTAACTGAATCAATTTGCTGTACATCTGAAGCTAACACAACACTGTTAATCAATTACATTCCAATATAACATGAAAAGTTTAAAAAAAGACACAGACCTTGATTTGAGCCACCAGTGAGTGGGGTGGGACTTCCTGGGGCTGGCATGAGAGTGCCATGAGATCTAAGATGAGCCCCTTCCCCTCTCAGTGAGTAGACAGAATCAGCACCTGCTACATAAAAGAGTTGGACCAATATGATGGTGTCTTGCAAGCACTTCCATCAATCTCATAACACTGACAACCACTCAGAGTTGGAACTCGAGCGCTCACGGATAGATGGAGACCCTAAGACTTAGGTATGTCAGATAAGGGATTAAGGGCAGCCCTCGAAGTCATGGACAGAGGAGCGTGGAGGGCTACAGCCCATGAGGTCTCAAAGAGTTGGACACGACTGAGCAACCAACACTCTCATTCACTTCTCAAAGTCAAGCGCGGGTTGAGGTCAGTGCTCTGACCAATCCCACAGGCTTGTGAGTGATGGTTATTTTATGAAAAGTTACTGGAGCTCTGAAGGATGTCTGCACACAGAAGATTGTATCTGCCGAATCGCTGCAAATGCCTACATTACCCAGTAGATAACTTCTGTTCTGGGTACTTCCTGCCTTCTGGATGATAAACTTTGCAGGCTGCCTTTCATCCTATTTAGGTTAGAACAAAAACACGTTTCAAACAGGGCTTCTTCTCTCCACCTCTCTCTTTCATTCAGGCTGATTTGGGTTCTCAGGCATTGACAGAGAAGGCTCCCCGTCATTTTCTCTACATTTTTTGAAGAGAGGAAACTGGAAAAAAAAATGTCAAAACACTAGGAAGGTTATTGCAGCATCAGAAATCTTGACAGAGGCTTGGTTAAGCCTCTACCTCTGTGGGAAACAAGAGCACATCTGCAATGCATCCTGAAGTTACACGCCTCCCAGCAGGTCTTCCTCCCTGCTTGGCCCCAGACGGTTCACAATCACTTCTCTTGACATCCTTGGACTACTGATGTTGAGAAAGCCTAGGAACCAGGGCCCTGTCTCAAGATGGGTCCCAGGAGAACAGTCTACCAGCATAGATTTTTCTCTTATATTGACCTGGGTTCAAGTCCCAGTATCCTACTTAGCATATGACTTTCGGAACATCTTTTACCTTCCTCTCAATTTTCTCACTGTAAGAGTTGTATTAATCATAATAGCAATTCTTCCCAGGGTTGGTGTGAGTATTGAATAAAGTTGAGCAAGGATAGTCCCAACAGGTACTGGCATATGATCAAGAAAGCCAAGCTATTATTTATGGCCATTGGGAAAAAGCAATATAGATGAAGTGGCTGTCCCATAGACCTTAAAATAATGGAAATATATGACACATAGCCCCCAGAAGTGCCAACTTACCACAGATTGTGAAAGTGCAAGTTGCTCAGTCGTGCCCAACTCTTTGCCACCCCATGGACTATACCGTCCATGGAATTCTCCAGGCCAGAATACTGGAGTGGGTAGCCTTTCCCTTCTCCAGGGAATCTTCCCAACCCAGGGATCAAACCCAGATCTCCCACATTGCAGACAGCTTCTTTACCAGCTGAGCCAAAAGGGCAGCCCAACAATACTGGAGTGGGTAGCCTGTCCCTTCTCCAGCGGATCTTCCTGACCCAGGAATCGAACTGGGGTCTCTTGCACTGCAGGCGGATTCTCTACCAACTGAGCTATCAGGGAAGCCCACAGATTAACACATAGCTATTTTACTGAAAATGTCATGAGAAGATATAGAAATGTTTTTCATTCAGTGACATGTGGGAAAACTCCACAACCCTCCTTGGAATCTTTTGTCCTCACTCCAGATTTTCCTGCCTAATATCGGCTTCTCTTTACCATCCTCTTCTTTTCAATGGCCTCTCTGAGCTCCACTTCTGAATCTCAGCTTGCTCCCCATCTGGGATAGCAGAATGCTGTCCAAGTGTCACTCCATCTTAGAAAGCTGCTGGGCACCATTCAGGGTTATTCAAACATGACACACCAGACTGCCTATCATGACTAGTAATACATGGTTTCTGACTCCAAGGAGCTAGGGGTCTGGAAAGGAGGTGTGTGCGCGTGTGTGTGTGTGCACGCCTGCGCTTAGTCATGTCTGACTCTTTGCAACTCCATGGACTGTAGCCCACCAGGCTCCTCTATCCATGGAATTTTCCAGGCAAGAATACTGGAGTGGATTGCCATTTGCTACTCCAGGGGATCTTCCCAACCCAAGGATCAAACCCTCCTCTCTTGCCTCTCCTGCATTGACAGGTGTGTTCTTTACCAGTTGAGCCACTGGGAAAGCCCGAAAAAAGGAAGACAGACATACAAAGAGGTGAGTGCCCAGGAGAAATGTAAGGTCTTTATGAAGCATACAGCAGGAGCCCAAGTAAGGTTTTTGAAGCTTGAAGATATCAAGAAGAACTTGATTGAGAAAGTGATGTCTGAGCCATCAAATGATGGAAGTGAAGGAATATTTCCCACTGAAGAGGAAGGACTTTCCAAACAAAATGGGGGTGTACAAGGGCACATATTGTTAGAAGAGAGTGGACTATTTGGGACAATGTAAACCATTACATACTGTTTATGAACATCTGCTTTCCTTGGCAGGGAGAACTAGTGGTAGTGGGGGTGGCAGATGAAACTTAAAGGAAGACTTGGTTGGGCATGTTAATGAATTTGAACTTGATGTTGAAGGTAGTGAAAGTCTACAGAAGGATTTCAGGCTGAGAGATGGCATCATGACTTCTATTTTAAAAGATGAATCTGGCTGCTATGTTCGAGAAGAAATGATAAGTTTAGAGGGAGAGACATGAGTTTGTAAGGTACTTTGGTGACACAGAGAGGAGAACCATAGAATGCCATTCATCTCAAAATCCTAGCGAAGGAGATAAGTGAGCCTGAGCAAATAGAAGGCAATGCACACACTTGTGAGCAGAGATGTGAGGTTTGGCTTCAGGAGCTTCCATTCCATATTATGGGCTTCCTAAGTGGCTCAGTGGTAAAGAATCTTCCTGCCAATGCAGGAGATGCAGGTTCGATCTCTGGCTCGGGAAGATGTCCTGGTGGAGGAAATGGCAGCCCATTCCAATATTCTTGTCTGGAGAATTCCATGGGCAATGGAGTCTGGCGGACTATAGTCTATCGGGTTGCAAAGAGTCAGGCACGACTGAGTGACTGAGGATACACACGTCAATTACCAATCTTATGGCAGGATGTCACTCAACAGATAAGGTTTCTGTGATGGCTTGGACGTGGCCTTCCCACACAGGCATCTTTGTGGGATGACCAAGTGACATCCTAAGTTCTTTTTAGACACCATTGTCATCATCACTCTCTCCCAGGTAATCCTGACTTAGGCTCAGATTTCTCCACATCACCTGTTGATGTTGCCAGTCATCTTTTCTCTGGGTTAGTTATTCCTCCTGTTCTTTCTCATCTCTCCACCAAATGGGGGAGGGGCAAAATGCTCGACTTGACTTCTTTTGCGATTAGCAGGACCAGGTTCAAATTTATTAGTCCCAGGAGCAGAAGGCTAATGAGTTAAATGCCCTGATTTAATTAAGCCACCTAATGGTTTCAGCTTACATAAATTCTCACCTGATTGGTCCAGCATCTCTTAAATACATTATCCCTGGCACTCCGCAGGAAGACAGAGAGCTAGATCTCCAAATCGTCAAGCAGATCCTGGTGTCCCCAAACATTCAGCTCAGAGGCAGAGGAGAGAACCAGTCTATCCTGTCTCAATACCTGAATCTTTCATGGCCTCAAATGTGAGGATCTGCCAAAGATAATCAATGTTCAGAGCAGCTGGTCACCTGCTGGGGTTGGTAGAGTTACACTGCTATGATCCATTACTCTGCTCTCTGCAAACCTGTCTTATTCCCAGAAAGGAAGTCCAGTGCGGTGAAATGATTCATGGTTTGGGTGTCAGAAACATGGTATTAAGTCACTTACTAGCTATGTGATCTCAACAAGCCATTTAACCTCCTGAGTCCCAATGCTCTTATCTGCAAAATAAGCACTGCAGAGCCAGCATCACTGCACTGCTATGAGGGTAAGAGAAGGTAATGGCCTAAAATGCATGATTTCAGTGACTGATCCCTTTGACTATTATTTTCCAAACAGGAAAAAAAAAAATAGCTTGGAAAATAATAATGTGTGGATCATGACAAACTGGAAAATGCTTAAAGAGATGGGAATACCAGACCACCTTACCCATTCAGGGGCTTCCTTGGTAGCTCAGCTGGTTAAGAATCCGCCTGCAGTGCAGGAGACCCCAGTTCGATTCCTGGGTCAGGAAGATCCCCTGGAGAAGGGATAGGCTACCCATTCCAGTATTCTTGGGCTTCTCTAGTGGCTCAGAAGGTGAATAATCTGCCTGCAATGCAAGAGACCTGGGTTGGATCCCTGGGTTGGAAAGATCCCCTGGAGAAGTAAACGGCTACCCACTTCTGTATTATTGCCTGGAGAATTCCATGGACAGAGGACTTTGCAGGCTACAGTCCAAGGGGTCACAAAGAGTGGGACATGACTGAGTGACTTTCACTTTACCTACCAGACCACCTTACCTGACAGACCACCTTACATGCCTCCTAAGAAATGTGTATGCAGGTCAAGAAAAAACAGTTAGAATTGGACTTAGAGCAACGACCTGATTCAAAATTGGGAAAGGGATACAACAAGGTTGTATATTGTCACTCTGCTTATTTAACTTATATGCAGAGTGCATCATGCGAAATGCTGGGTTGAATGAAGCACAAGCTGGAATCAATATTGCTGGGAAAATATGAATAATCTCAGATTCGCAGATGATATCACCCTTATGGCAAGAAAGTGAAGAGGAAATAAAGAGCCTGTTTATAAAGGTGAAAGAGGAGACTGAAAATGCTGGCTTAAAATTCAACATTCAAAAAATTAAGATCATAGCATGTGGTTCTATGACTTCATGGCAAATAGATGGGAAAACAATGAAAACAGTGACGCTTTATTTTCTTGGACTCCAAAATTACTGTGGATGGATGGTGATTACAGCCATGAAATTAAAAGACGCTTGCTCCTTGGAGGAAAAGCTATGACAAACCTAGACAGCATATTAAAAAGCAGACATTACTTTGCCAAAAAAAGGTCCATATAGTTAAAGCTATGGGTTTTTTTTTCAGTAGTTATGTATGGATATGAGAGTTGGACCATAAAAAAGGCTGAGCAGCAAAGAATTGATGCTTTTGAACTATAGTGTTGGAGAAGACTTTTGAGAATCCCTTGGATAGCAAAGAGATCAAACCGGTCAATCCCAAAGGAAATCAGTGCTGAATATTCATTGGAAGGACTGATGCTGAAGCTGAAGCTCCAGTACTCTGGCCACCTGATGTGAAGAGCCAACTCATTGGAAAAGACCCTGATGCTGGGAGAGATTGAAGGCCGGAGAAGGGAACGACAGAGGATGAGATGGCTCGATGACATCACAGACTTAAGGGACATGAGTTTGAGCAAGCTACAGGAGACAGTGAAGGACAGGGAGGCCTGGTGTGCTGCAGTCCATGGGGTCGCAAAGAGTCAGACACGACTCAGTGACTGAACAACAGCAACGAAGCCATAGAAAGCTGAAGACACAGCAGACAAGTAAGACAGTGGCTACAAAATATCCAGGGGAGGAAAGATTCTGTACACTCCAACAATGGCAGCATTTTGCCCACTAAGCTAGAGCTTTGTAAGCAGCGCAGCTTTTATCTACAACAATGCTAAAAGATGGAGTTGGATAATTTCCTAATTTAAAGAAAGGAGAATAAAGATCAGAGATTTAAAGTTATATGCCCAGCGCCATAACTGATAAGTGTCAGAATAAGAATTCCAACTCTATCCATTGATGTTTTTGACGACACACATAACTCTTTTTACTTCTTGGTTTTCTTACTTCCAGTCCCAGCTAAGTAAACTGAATTTAAAATAGAAAGTGTATTTTAAGCAGGTAGACTAGAAGGCGGGGACACTGGTGGTGATAAGGCATAGTCAGGATGTGGAGAAGGCAGCAAACTATGGAAAACAGATTTTAAAAGTACGCAGTGTGGTGCCATTCAGAAAACAGGCAAGCAAAAATTCTCACTACATTTTCTTTTATGAGAGACATTTACTCTGTGCATAAGGATGGCCAAATCATGATAAATGTGGGATGGTGTTCAGGGACCTTACTTTCAAAACACAGAAGGTTGCCTGGATATATCTCATTTTACAAAGTTATTGTTTTCGTTGATTTTATCAAAAGTGACGACATAAAGTATTTAGGACTTCAAGGGAGAAACCTCTGCGGTACCATGTGTGGCATACAGCGGGCACAGAAAAGAAGAGTGTTGATTGAAACCATGAAGAAATTCCAGAAACCCAAGAATACCAAAGAGACAAGTTCTGGGTAACCATTGACCCCAAGGCTCTTTATTTATCACTGCCATGTGGGTAACTAGCTGGCTAGTTCCTAAATTTGTTCTGAGATCCACATAGTTGCTTTTCTTGAAGCCACAAGATCCAAGAGCAAGCTTGCTATGTGTGATGGGATAGAAGACAAAGCATCGCCAAGAAACAACTCTCTTATCCGCTGAATATC
This sequence comes from Dama dama, assembly GCF_033118175.1. NCBI lineage: Eukaryota > Metazoa > Chordata > Mammalia > Artiodactyla > Cervidae > Dama > Dama dama. Next base: position 69,796,014 of record NC_083693.1, read on the forward strand.
ACAGAATATTCTCTGGAGATAAAACCATGTTTGGAAACATGTTAGCTACCTTTTAGAGATCTCTCCAGAAAGACTACTCTGTGTTGTATCGATGGGGAATGAAGACCCCAGCCCAAGCAGAAACTCTCCTAAGATCAAACATCAGTAGAAGGCAACTTTTGGGAAGACTGTGAAGAAATCAAAGGCAGAATTCCATTCAAGTGGTGTTCAAACAAGCACACCCTGAGCACTTATGTGCTTGGCACAGTGTCTGTGCCTGGGAAACAGAGACAAGGTCATTGCCATCAAGATACGCCAAGTAAGCTGCATGGACCAGGTGGTTCCAAGAGTCAGGTGTCATTTTAATGCTCATAGCACCTCTGCAAGTGTAGGTCATTGTGCCCGTTTTCTAGAGAGGGAAACTGAGGCTAGGAGAGGTTACACAGCTTTTTGTTGTGTTCAAACAGATAGGAAGTGGCTGACAATGATAGAAATAATGATGGTGGATTTTATATTTCTTCCATCATAATATAGTATAGTATATGTATTATATATACTATATATATATTATGGACTTCCCAGGTTGTGCTAGTGGTAAAGAATCTACCTGCCAATGCAGGAGGTGCAAGAGATGTGGGTTCTATCTCTGAGTCAGGAAGATCCAAGGAGCAGGAAATGTCAACCCCACTCCAGTATTCTTGCTTAGAAAATTCTATGGGCAGAGGAGCCTTTGGGGCCAGAGAGAGTTTCACATGAGTGAGCACACATACACATATTCAATATGATGTAATATATAACATTATATAGTGATGGAGGGAAGGATACATCATCATTATTTCTTTGTGTCTATATATATCTATAATCAATATCATTTGCAAAAAGATTGTGGTTCCTCATCTCTCTGAAAGAAAAGCCAAGAACATTATGAGCATTTATATTCAGTCAGGATATTCTTCTCTTTGCTGTTGAGTATTCTACAATATCGCCTTCTTGAAAATGTGATTGTTTAAGTATTCTGCCAATGACAAAAAATATGCATGTCACCTCACATTTGCACCCGTTCGCCAAGCCAGATCACTTCAGAAGATTGAGAAACCAGCCCTAGATCCTATAAGGTCAAGACACGTTTCCCTGTCCAGGTTCCCAGACACCCCATAGGCAAGTTCTCTGTCAGACTCTGACACTTAAAATACTGATAGACTTTTTTCCCCTTTAGACGCCATCTGTTCATTCAAGTCAACATTAGATCTTCTTGTCCCAGAGAGCTCTGGGCAATCCTCAGATTTCCCTGGACTGGATGGAAAATGGCCATAATTAAAGACCAAAGAGTGTTCAGTCATATTCTAGAAAGGATGGAGGGAGGGCTGGAGGAAGGGAAAGAGGGAAGGAACAAAAGAAGGAAAGAAGGAACAGAAGCAGGCCTTCTCCAGCCTCACCTGTGCTGTGCATCCAGATTCAGGACTGATTTTCCAGAAACTCTACCTGGTGTTGCTATGTGTGTGTGCATGTTGGAGATGGGTTATTCGTTTCTGTTCCTGATAGCATATTCCATTATGGAGCCATCAAGAAGTGTCGGGATACTGTTTGGTGTGACCCTCATTTTTTCTTCTTTGTATCACTTTTTGGGGTGAACATTCAGAAATAGAGCCTGGCTTCTTTCAGTATCTCAACATGTAATTTTCTTAAAGCAGCTTTATTTAGGCTTCCCTTGTGGCTCAGATGGTAAAGAGTCTGCCTGCAATGCGTGAGACCTGGGTTCAATCCCTGGGTCAGGAAGACTGAAGGAAATGGTAACCCACTCCAGGACTCTTGCCTGGAAAATGCCATGGACAGAGGAGCCTGGTGGGCTGCAATCCACGGGGTTGCAAAGAGTCAGACACGACTGAATGACTTCAGTTTCAGTTTTTTTCAGCTTCATTTAGTTGGAAAAGTGAGTAATACATTAATGAATTCTTTATCCATCATAGAGGAAAGCTAGACTAGGGAAATCGCAGATCAGTACATATATTTGATTTCTGCTGAAATCTGTGGACTTCCATTAAGTCTCATCCCTTGCTCTCCACACTGAAATATACAAACTCCCATTTTGAAACAGAAAGCTTATATGAGGAAAAGGAGGACAAGTAGGCTTCAGGTATGAATCACTGTTGAGTCTAATTGTCACCCAAGAACCATGGCTGTTGTCTTCCACGTTCACCATGTGCCTCTCCTAGGAGGAGAAAAGAACAAAACTGAAATAGCAAAGTAAGAAAATGGCAAGAACAGAATATTTTTTTCTAATCTAGGTGACATTTCAATAACAACAGAGTGTACAATGTTCAGGATATTAAAGTCTTATTACCCGGGAAAATCAGAGAAACACGGCTCATTTCCAGGAATACAGTTGAGGAGGTAATACAGATGGCTATTTATCTAGTTGCATCTATTTGTTTAAGCCAGGACATATTAGCAGTTTAAGAAAAGACATCTAGAACTCTCTACGATAGTGGGTAGAAGTATAATGTCCTATAGGCTAGAAGGGTAACTTAGCTGAGACTTGGGTCTGCTAGGACTTGGGGCAAAGCAATGAATCCATTCCAGATCAAAGGAGGCAGCCCCTCTGTAGATCCCCAGCCCATCAGTGATGATACGGGAACCCCTGGAATTGCAGGCTGCACAGCTCTAAGTTTTCAAGAATTTTTAAATAAATTCTTGTAAAGTCCAAAACCAGAATTAAGAAGCTCAGTCAAAACCGTTGCATGGACCTGGAGATAATTGTGATCAACTTCTTGAAGATCTCTGTTCAGATAATAATAACCACTATTATCAAGGAACATTTAGAGCTAAACACTTTATAACAGCTTGTCTCATTCATTCTTCTCAGGAGGCAACCCAGAATAATGTTTCTTTGTGGTCAAGGTGGTAAAGAATCTGCTTGTAATGCAGGAATCATGAGTTCTATCCCTAGGTCGGGAAGATCTCCTTGAGGTGGAAATGATGACCCACTCCAATATTCTTGCCTGGACAATCCCATAGACAGAGGAGCCTGGTGGGCTACAGTCCATGGGGTTGTAAAGAGTCAGACATGACTGAAGCAACTTAGCTCTCAATGGAATTATTGAGTTTGCCAGATTCTTACCATAGCAGCCTGCCCTATTTGTCATGTGACCATAAGAAAGTCTGTTCATCTCCCTGAGTTCCTCATCCAGAAATGAAAGGATGGGATCAAAACCTCCCTCAGCTCCAGGAAAACTTAGCTTGCACCACCACCACTTGTATTTTCGTAGTAACGTAAGCTGTGATTTCTTTGACCATGGTAACCCAAATGGCTTGTCAGAGTGAACTGTCCATCCAAGACTTCTCATGGCCCCTTGCCCAGATGAGCTGCACAGAAATATCTTCATCTTGTGAGATCACCTTTTCCTTCCAACTTTTCTCATCTTTGCAGCCATTTTTTTTTTCCTAAATGATATCCTATCTCTCAAAGAAGATGAACGGTGCCTAGAATGTCAGGAAAACTGCAGGAAGGCCCTGTATAAGATGATTAAAAGCCTAACAACTGAAGATGATGTTTTCTATAGAAAGAGACACACATAGGTCAAGTTTTCTTTCTTTCTTTCTTTCTTTCTTTTTTTTTTTGGAACAAAGGGCTCATTCATACACATATACACCAGCACATCCTTGCATTGGCAGAGTTGCATGCACTTGCATTGATGGAGTCACACAGGTTTGCCTGTCCCAACAGGCAACACCATCCATCTAGATGCTGTCTCTCCTTCCCATGCCTTAGCGCCTCCCACCCCAAAAACTTTCCCAATTCTTTGCTTTTGTCTTTAACATGGTTCAATTTCTCAATTTTGTCTTTACTCATTAGAAAGTTGTATAGTGTAATTAAAAGATTGTGGATACTGCATCACACTGACCAGGTTTAAATCATGGTTTTGTCACATAGGGTCAACCTAAGTAAACTTGGGATTCTTATCAGAAAAATGGGCATGCTAATAATATCTGTCTTTCAGAGATCTTATAAAGGTTAAATGTTGAAAAATGCCTAAAGCACTATGAACCTCAAATAGTTACTTTACATACATATTTACCTTTTATATGTGTTTCATCATCTCTATCAGATATGGGCTTTTTGAGGAAGTCTGTGCCATATTCATGGGCTCCCCTGGTGGTACAGATGGCAAAGAATCTGCCTGCCATATGGGAGATCTGGGTTCAATTCTTGGGTTGGGAAGATCTCCTGTAGAAGGGAATGGAACCCACTTCAGTATTTTTGACTGGAGAATTCCATGGACAGAGAAGCCTGGAGGCCACAGTCCATGGGGTCACAAAGAGCTGGACACAACTGAATGATTAACACACACGTGCCATATTTATTTCTACTCCCTACAATGCTGTGATATATACAAGAGCCATTTTCCATAAATATGTGTTAAATGAGTATATAACTATTTTGCTATTCATTTGTAACTTCACATCAACTACCTTGAGAATCAAATTGAGTTTTCAAGATTCTATCCTCCACTATCTATGATGTGGATAGTAAAATAAATTGAATGTAAAAATATGGGAAAATTAGGCAGAAGGCCTTATGTTATTTGGGAATGAAATGAATCATATCAAATTTTCAAGACTTTATCCATGAATTATCTGTGATATGGGTAGTAAAATAAATTGAATGTTAAATTATGGGAAAATTAGGAAAAGGACTTGATATAACTTAGAAATGAAAATGGATCCTTCTGTACATGAGCCTAGAAATGAAGGCTAAATCTGAATAATGTGTGTTGTTTGCCTTTCTAGTTGTGTTATCTTTAATCCCTTTCCCAACATTTTACTGGATTCTTGAAAGCCATTCTCTCTGCATTTACACTATTTCAAAACATCTGCTGCTTTGGGGTTCAAGCTGTGCATTAGGGTTCCAAGAATTTGCTGAGAAATTTCAAAGCAGGTCTCTCCTCTGAATGACTCAGTAGGAAACACAGTAGAAATCTGCTCTTTTATAAGAGCGCTTATAACTGTCTTGAAATGTTTAAAACCTAATTCCTTTACAACTGCCGTGTCCTTTTATTTCCTACCAAACTATATTTTTTTGCTATTTACATCTCTTTATGGGACACTATGGTCCAGCTGAGCCAAGGGACCCAATGTAGACAATTCAGGTCTCCTACTTGCAAGCTTAGACGCTTTCTTTCTAGCTGTGGACCACCTACTACAGTGGCTGAAATTGTCTGATCATCTATGAAGCCACCATATTCAACCTCATCTCATATCCCATCACCCTGGGAGACAGGAATGGATGAACCCTAGTGACTTATGACCCTGAGTCCCTCATCCCAATGCAGTCCACACATCCTCTTTTGTGATGTGTGCCCATTTGGTTTTAATCTCTGTGCCCCTCCTGATTACAAGCCTCAACACCACCTCAGCTGCCCCACTTGCCTTCAGCGCACATCCACTATCCATATATAACTGTCTCAGCCTGACCTGGAAAGCCTCACCCCCTCCTCCCTGGGCAGACTTCCCATGTCACTCAGAGGCTGTTGACTTTGTCCTCTTGACTCATCTTAAGTCCTGACACTATGAATCAGAGAGAAATTAAAAGCTTCCTTTAAATAATATTGCTAATGGTAAATATAAAATAACACAATTTGAATGACACAGGGTTGATTTGGAATATTTTATGGTAACATTAGAAGGTGTTAAAAATCTGGGAAATCTTCTATATAATCTTCTATATAATGGCTACATTGTTGGTGCTTTAGTCTCAAGTGGCCTCTAACACTTTTGTGACCTCATGGACTGTAGCCCACTAGGCTCCTCTGCTCATGGAATTTTCTAGGCAAGAATATTGGAGTGGGTTGCTATTGCCTTCTCCAGGGGATCTTCCTGACCCAGGGATCAAACCTATATCTCTTGAACTGTAGGCGAATTCTTACATCTAAGTCACCAGGGAAGCCCATATAATGGTTCTAGTACTCAATTAAGCATAGACAGTGGTGCAGTATAAGGTGGCTTCATGGAGAAAAGCAGACACATACAAACAGATACCACTGTTTAAATGAAGGACACAGGTCTTTAATTCTCTTCTTTAAACTATAGTGTTAGCCACTCAGTCCTGACCGACTCTTTGTGACCCCGTGGACTGTAACCCGCCAGACTCCTCCATCCATGGAATTCTCCAAGCAAGAATACTGAAGTGGGCTGCTACTTCTTCTTCAGGAGATCTTCCCAACCCATTATTTTATATATATATTTTTTGTTTAAAAAATAAAAGCTTTATTTTAATGACAGCAAAGAAAAGAAACACTGTAATTGTCTTTGTCCTCATTAAACATGCAAAAATTAAAATATTTATTAAGACAATGTTTGAGATAGAGTACGAAAGAGTAGAATTATTTATACATAATTGTTTAATGGGCAGAAGATCTAAATAGACATTTCTCCAAAGAAGACATATGGATAACTAAACAGCACATGAAAATATGCTCAACATCACTAATTATTAGAGAAAAGCAAATAAAAATTACAATGTGGTATCATCTCACACTGGTCAGAATGGCCACCATTAAAAAATTTACAAAAATAAATTCTGGAGAGGGGGTGGAGAAAAGGGAACCCTCCTATACTGTTGTTGGGAATGTAAGTCAGTGCAGCCTCTGTGGAAAACAGTATGGAGGTTCATCAGAAAAGTCTACATAGAATTACCATATAATCCAGCAATCCCACTCCTGGACATATATCAGGAGAAAACCATAATTTGAAAAGATGCATGCACCCCAGTGTTTACTGCAGCATTACTTATAATAACCAAGGTCTTCAAGTCTAATGCCAGACTTTTTATTAAGCGATTCTAACTTTGGGAAATGCATAATATTGAGGTGCTCTTCTCTATAGCAGATGGTTAAGACATTCTAATATGTCTTCTCAAATAAATTTCCATTAAGACATAAGCATTTTTAAGTGTAGCCCTGCTTAACAATATTTGCATGTCAAAGCCAAAGACAGATACAGAGAGGACCTCAAAGACTCAAGAAGTTCTGATGGTGGAAACAGCTCCCACAATCTTGGAGCAGCTCTGGGAAGACTGGGAGTGAGAATGAACCCCCAGATGAAATACAGTGGCTGCCTGGGATCAGCGTTGTTATGGGCTGCAGTACTTCAGCCTTTAAGAATCCCTCCACCATTTTCCTTTGGAATCTTGCTCATTCCCCAATGGCTCAGTGAGGAAGAATCTGCCTGCAATGCAGGAGACACAAGAGATGCAGGTTTGATCCCTGGGTGGGGAAGATTCCTAGGAAAAGGAAATGGCAACCCTCTCCAGTATTCTTGCCTGGATAATCGTATGGACAGGGGAGCCTGATGGGCTACAGTCCATGGGGTTGTGAAGAGTCAGACACAACTGAGCACATGCGTGTGTTTCCTAGAATCATACAGGTTAGTGAATTATTAATAATCAATTTAGAGTCCCTACATTTTTAAACTGAATTCAGTCAAATAAGGGGTAAAAGATGAAGAGACACACTGAGTGTCCAGTTTTGTGACCAGAGATCAATCTTGGTTCCTTGGAATACAGTTTCTTTATGTGGTCTTTTCAGTATGTTACAGACCAGAGTTCTTGGCCTCCTTGATCAACGGAAATTGATAAGAGGCCAGATGAGAAATTCAGACAAGACTTTATTGGGGTCCCTGTTACAGCAGGGGGTGAGAGGGAAAACAAGTAACAGTTTCCCTTGCTAGATCCCCAAGGGGGAGTGAGCTAGCTCCTCAAATAGGGATGAAGCTGAGGACAGGTCCAGGCGCAGTCAGTGGGGTGACTTAGATGGTTTGCCCACACCCTTGGTGGTGTGGCAGTACCCTGCTTTCGCTCCCAACTCCCTTCTTTTGCTTCCCTCATAGCTCAGTTGGTAAAGAATCCTCCTGAAATGCAGGAGACCCCGGTTCTATTCCTGGGTCTGAAAGATCTGCTGGAGAAGGGATAGGCTACCCACTTTAGTATTCTTGGGCTTCCCTGGTGGCTCAGCTGGTTAAAAATCTGCCTGCAATGTGGGAGACCTGGATTTGAGCCCTGGGTTGGGAAGATCCCCTGAGAAGGGAAAGCCTATCCACTCTAGTATTCTGGCCTGGAGAATTCCATGGGCTACATAGTCCATGGGGTCACAAAGAATCAGACAGGACTGAGCGACTTTCACTTTCTCTTTCCCTTTCTTTGCTCCCTCCTCCTTAGAAGTGGCAGTTGGGTTTTTTGTTCTTTTGTATCTTGCTGTCCATAGTTTGGGCTTCCCTTGTGGCTCAGATCATAAAGAATCTGCCTGCAATGCCAGAGACCCAGGTTTGATCCTGGGTTGTTGGGAAGATCCCCTGGAGAAGGAAATGGCAATCCACTCCAGTATTCTTGCCTAGAGAATCCCATGGACAGAGGAGCCTGCTGGGCTAGAGTCCATGCTCCAACTGCAAATGCACGCAGTGGTTTTTCGTCTCTTATCAGTTCTTTGTATTTTGTTGCTCCAGGAGACTTTTTTTTTAGGTGCAAGCACTGAAGCGAAGGGTCTCAGGGCCCCAGTCCCGGCCTATCTCAGGACCAAACATGCTCAGCATTCTCTCCACGCTGGGGAATGACTCACTTCTACCATCCTGTGATGCTATGCAGAAACGATTCCTCTGTGCAAACGGAGGTTAATTTTTCCCAGCTAGCAGAAAGCTATGCAAATATAATCAACATAGAAAGGAAGGTTTTTGTTTTTTGTTTCCAAGAAGGAAACAAACTTTTGAAAATCTTCCTTCGCACACACCTTTGGCAGGTGCTCCCTGTTCCTCTGAGTTCCTCAAAACCAGAAGGAGAAGTCTGTCTATTGAAATGCTAATGGGGGAGCAAACTGTATAATAATATGGCATCCCCTTTGGGTCTACATATAATTTACACATAAAATAAAATTGCACATGGCCTTGTTTCACAGCATATTTGTTTAATTATCCACCTTTTAGGATGCTTTTTTCTTCAACTAAGTTTCAATATTTAAAAGAGGAATAAAAGTGTCAGCTTATCTGCACTCCTGATAATTAAACATAGTGTGGGGAATAATCACATTATCTAAATGGTGGAAATTTGTCCAGCTCTAATAACTAACATTTAGCAAGGGATTTTCTCCTTTCCTCCTCTTCTAAGGATGATCTTTGAACTTCTCTCTCCTTTTCTCTTTAAGGAAAGATCATCAAGTTGAGAGGATGAAAATGCCGCCCTTTCCCCCACATTTGTAGACTTTGTTTTACCATGAAAAGATGCCAGGGGAAACTCTGCTAGAAGAAACTCTAATTTCTGCTCAATTCACATTTTCCCCCAAAATGAAAAGTTGACTAACACAAGAACCAAAAGAAAATAAAACAGGAATTGACTGCATTTTTACTCTTATACCTTTAAAGTTGGTCATTTGTTCTGGGTGAGCTGCTCTGTCACAATTTACAACTGTGTCACCTTTGAGTTTGTAACATAATAACAAAACAGTCAGCAGTTCATTTAAAATAATAATTTTATTGATAATGAGTAAACTGAGTGCTTACTCTCTGCAAGGTATTGACATGCTTTTTTCAATGAGTTTTGCTATTTTCAAAGCCTAGACTCACAATCGCTCGCTCATACTAAAAATAGTCATCATCTCCTTCTAATATTTTCATACTGGAAACCAAGGTAAAGCCAGTTTGTTCCTGTTTTGGCTTCAGGTAGGGAGAAAAAAAAAATCCCTTTTAATAAAAATAGCAAAAAATAATTAAAACCACAAGGAGAGAAGACGAACATGTGTTAAATGCACTTCTTTTTAAATTGAGGTATAGTTGATTTCATATAAGTGTATAATATGGTGATTCATAAATTTTAAAAGCTTTACCCCATTCGTAGTTATTACAAGATAGTATCTTCCCTGTATTATACAACTTTTTCTTGTAATTTATTTTGCTTATTTTTCTTGTAGCTTCTCTTATTCTAATAGCTTGTACCTCTTGTTCCCCTACTCCTGTAGCACCCCTCCCTCTTCCCCCTCCCCACTGCTAACCATGTTTGTTCTCCATGTCTGTGAGTCTGCAGCCTCCCTTGGTCCAGGCTCACCCTGTTCTTCACTCCACGTCCTCTCCCCCTTAGTGTCCCTAGTTATGGTGTATTTTGATTTGCCCATTTTTGTCTTTGAGGTTAAAACAAAACAAAGCAGAGAGGGCTTATCATCTTCAATGAGACAACCAAGAAATTCTAAGGGTTGAACTGGAACATCAGCTGCATCAGTTTTCTTGGAAGTGGGAGACTTTCAGAAGACACATTCAAGTGTCAAATGAGAAACCAACAGTGCCATCTCTGGAGTCGCTCCAGATCAGCCCAGTTGGGCAAGACTGTGGCCAGGATGCTGTACTTCTGGGGCGGGTCATGCAGGACTCCACTACCCCAGCCGTACAACTGTCCTTCTCTGCCTTGCTCTTCAGCCTGTGAAGTCAGGGCTGCGATGTCCAGGTGGCTGGTTGCTTTACAGCCACCCCAATGCAGGGGAAACGGGGGTCAAGAAGAAATGAGTGTGATAGAAGGAGAAAGCCTGAGCTAATAGAAGCTTCTACACCAGGGATTCATTTTTCTCTTGTAAAAGAATTTTTTCATCTAATAAGAAAGCTGGATAGAGGTCACTCCAGGGATGATTAGCGACTCATCAAGGTCTCCAAGGACCCTGACTGTGCCTACACTATACACATCGTATAAATGGATGTCCCCTCAGGCTCTCAAGGTGGCTACAGCATCTCCAAGTTCATATCCTCTCACAGCGAGGTGCAAAACAGCAAGAAACAGAAAGAAGCAGATTCTCCCTCTCTCATTTATTTCTTCTAAATATGTGGCAGTCCTTAATCTAGAGGCACTACATTTTATCAGTCCTCTTGACAACTCACCTTTTTTTTCCTAAAGAAGAGATGAATAAGTCAAGATATCCTCCCATTCATCTACTCACCCATCTGTCCACACATGCATCTATCCATCCATCCTTCATCCATCCAACCAACCACTCATCCTCTCAAGGACCCACTTTGATTCTCTTCTACTACTGCATGTGTGTCAGTATCTCGGTCGTATCTGACTCTTTGTGATCCCATGGGCAGTAGCCCACCAGGCACCACTGTCCATGGGGTTTTACAGGCAAGAATACTGGAGTGGATTGCCATTTCCTTCTCCATGGGATTTTCCCAACCCAGGGATCGAATCCTCATCTCTTCGTCTTCTTCACTGATAGGCAGATTCTTCACTGTCTGAGCCAGCAGGGAAGCCAACTTCTACTATACTCTGTGTTAGACCTTGAGGATTCAGAGATGATTCAGTCAGGTTTCCATGTGCTGCCTTGGTCCTCAAACTCTTCTGGGGGAAGGTGATGCATGGAGACAGATCAGCTAATGCAGCATGGTGTGTGTTATATGTGTATGCCCAATGAGCACCTGGAAGCCAGAAGGGGCAATGTTGGACCTCTGAGTTCCAAGAACTTAACGAAGATGCTAACCTTTTCCTAGAATGGGGTGTTTTACTGCTCTAGTACCATACATGACTTCTTGTTCACATCCAATCTTAAAGAAGCATGGCTCTGAGCAAGCTTTGAACTCCCTCATAGATGTCTAACGCTGACATTCAAGTCATTATCCCAAACTACCATCACAAACTAAATACAGGAGCTCACCACTGTCAACCCACTTTAATTTTAGAGATGTGCAATTTTTTCATTGAGTTGTATGCTTTTTTTCAATATCACACTATAAAAAGAAAGGCGATGCTTTGAACCCAAAGAAGAATTAAGTATTCTCTTTATGCCTTGGGGAGAAGAAGGCAGAGTATAGTTATCAACAGCCTGTTGATGTGGCTTTTCTAGAAGCACAGAGAAGCTTGGAGGACTCTCTGTTTGAAGTTGGTGGAGCCTCAGTTTTGGAAGAGAGAGGCATTTGGAGACAATCTTCAGAGAAACCATATTCATGGCTGCTCTTTGTGTGACTAACGGGGATCTCCAATTTCACTCTCCAGTGTGTAACTACCTCCACTAGACTGCCTCCAACAAATTAAAATTAAAGAGGGAACCCTTGAATGCCTACTTCTAGGCGATTTGGTTTTAGCAATGTATCAGTGTAAACTGTATTTTAATTCTGACTTTTCTTAAAAATAAATAGTCGGGGATGTTTTACTTCCTCAGCTCCCCTATTAAAAGTCCATCTAAATTCCATCAGCTTTATTAGCTCACATGAACATTAAATTTCTTCCAAAGGTGAGTTATCATTATATAATTCTATGGTCTGGCATTTGCGTTAGATTCAAAATGCTTGCAAGGTTTAGCTTAGCAATCTTTTCTCAATAGTTCTAAGGCTGGTTCTCTCTCTCTCTCTCTTTTTTTCCTTTTTCTGATTAAGCACCTTCTAGTATAGAGCTTCATTCATTCTTATGTTAATTCCCTAGCTTATTCACTAATTTATTTTTCCATTCATCTATTCTGCAGACATTTGCATAATCTAAATCTTGTAGCCCACCCACACAAGGGCACACATTTAAATTTTTAAAAAGGTCCCTCTACGTGGATGGACCTAGAGATTATCATATTGACTGAAGTAAGTTGAATAGAGAAATACAAATATACCACTTATATGTAGAATCTAAAAGAATGGTACATACAGCTATATTTTAAATGGATAACCAACAAGGACCTACTGTATAGCGCAGGGGATTCTGCTCAATGTTATGTGGCAACCTGGATGGGAGGGGAATTTGGAGAAGAGTGGATACATGGGAATATATATACGGCTGAGTCCCTTTGCTGTCCACCTGAAATTATCACATTATTAGTAATTGGCTGCACTCCAATAAAATATAAACAATCTAAGAAACTGCTTTCTAAAAATATTAAAAATGGTAGAAATGAACCTATTTACAAAAAAAAATGGAGTCACATATGTAGAAAACAAGCCTATGGTTACCAATGGGGAATGCGGGGGAGAGAATTTGGGAGATTGGGATTGACCTATACACACTACTATATATAAAATAGTTAGCTGGGGAGGACCTAATACATAGTACAGGGAATTCTGCTCAATACTCTGTAGTGATTATAGGGGGAATAGAATCTAAACAAGAATGAATCTATGTCTATGTGTAACTGACTCACTTTGCTATACCCCTGAAACTAACACAGCATTGTAAATCAACTCTACCCCAATAAAAATTACTTAAAAAAAAAAAAAAATGTCCCAGTCCGCCTGTATCTCATGAGCTGGGAGCAGAGAGAGAGCAGGCTATTCACTATCAGAAAGTAGAATGAGTGACGTGTAGGAAAACGCTCCCTCTTGGGCTCAGGGATTCCTTCCTGGAGGGACATGAGCTGTATCTGAATAAACAGGGCAGATATTGGTAAACATGGCCTTCTTGAAGAGGGGCAGTTTATGAAAAGAAGAGCTTTAGTTTACTAATCAAAATGAGTGATTACACATTATATTATATATTATCATCTATATTTTACAATCTAAAGGACACTTAAGTATTCATCAAAACCCAAACTTTGAGGACCACTAAAGAAGGAACACCAGGTGAAGTAGAACTGTCAGAGATCAGAGGAAGCCTCCAATATTCTATGACTTCAGGTAATTAATTTCTTCTTGTCTTGAAACATCAAAACCAGTCTGAATGTGGTGCACTTCTCCTCCCCTAAGTATTGCTGCCTTTAGACATAATCTTGACCACAGTTGTCAAAGTTGTCAAGGCCAAGACAAGAACGGGGCCTCCCCATGTAACCTGGGGTCACACTCCACCAAGGCCATGATTTTGAACCTCCAGCTCATTTTGCTTTATTTGCTTATTTATTACAACTTTCCTCTTCTAACGCAACTCTACTGTGGACTGCTGAACTATTTAATTTTTCTCTTCATGACCCCAAGAGAGATGAAAAGCCAGATGGGGAAGAGGTCTAGATCATGAGTAGTATGAGAGACCAGAGGTTAGAGAATCGCCCTCCATGCTTTTGAAGCATCCTGTGTTTCCAACCTGCCTTAACTCTCCTGTTGTGAGCCTAATGATTGACTCAACTGGTGTTCATTTCAGTTCAGTGGCTCAGTCGTGTCCAACTCTTTGCGACCCCGTGGACTGAAGCACCCCAGGCTTCCTTATCCATCACCAACTTCTGAAGCTTGTACAAACTCACATCCATCAAGTTGGTGATGACATCCAACCATCTCATCCTCTGTTGTCCGCTTCTCTTCTGGCCCTCGATCTTTCCCAGCATCAGGGTCTTTTCCAAAGAGCCAGTTCTTTGCATCAGGTAGCCAAAGTATTGGAGTTTCAGCTTCAGCATCAGTCTTTCCAATGAATATTCAGGACTGATTTCCTTTAGGATGGACTGGTTGGATCTCCTTGCAGTCCAAGGGACTCTCAAGTTCTCCAACACCACAGTTCAAAAGCATCAGTTCTTCAGTGCTCACCTTTCTTTATGGTCCAACTCTCACATCCATACACGATTAATGGAAAAAACCATAGCTTTGACTAGATGGAACTTTGTTGTCAAAGTAATGTGTCTGCTTTTTTAATATGTTGTCTAAGTTTGTCATAGCTTTTCCTCCAAGGAGTAAGCATCTTTTAATTTCATAGCTGCAGTTACCATCTGCAGTGATTTTGGAGCCCAAAAAAATAAAAGTCTCATACTTTTTCCATCATTTCCCCGTCTATTTGCCATGAAGTGATGGAACCAGATGCCATGATCTTAATTTTATGAATGTTGAGTTTTAAGCCAACTTTTTCAGTCTCCTCTTCTACTTTCATCAAGAGGCTCTTTAGTTCTTCACTTTCTGCCATAAGGGTGGTGTCATCTGTGTATCTGAGGTTATTGATATTTCTCTTGGCAATCTTGATTCCAGCTTGTGCTTCATCCAGCCTGGCATTTTGCATGGTGTACTCTGCATATAAGTTACATAAGCAGGGTGACAATATACAGCCTTGACATACTCCTTTCCCAGTTTGGAACCAGTTGGTTGTTCCATGTCCATTTCTAACTTTTGCTTCTTGACCTGCACAGAGATTTCTCAGGAGGCAGGTAAGGTAGTCTGGTATTCCCATCTCTTTAAGATGGGTCCTGGTGAGTCCTATGTATTACTTGAATCAATCAATTTAAAAATTCACACAATTAAAATAAGACCTTGACCCTTAGCTCTACACAGATTTCCCCGCACCTGTTATAAAATGTGTCTGTTTTTTATTTCTTTGTTTTGTTTGGTCATTTTTTAGTGTAAGAATAATTGGAAGGGAAGACTAAAGGAAGAGAAAGAGGAAGGAAACCAGTTACTAGGGAATGAAGAAAAGGCAAAGAAGAAAGACAGGAGAGATAGTTAGAGATGGAAAGAAACACAGCTAGCTGCAGAAAGTATGGTGGAGAGAGAAAACCTTGAGTGTTACATTGTTTACATCCATTGTGATTGTTGCGACTGGCGACATTCACAGTGGCTCTCAGTTCAGTTCAGTTCAGCTCAGTCCTGTCCGACTCTTTGCAACCCCATGAATCACAGCACGCCAGGCCTCCCAGTCCATCACCAACTCCCTGAGTTTACTCAGACTCATGCCCATTGAGTCAGTGATGCCATCCAGCCATCTCACCCTCTGTCGTCCCCTCCTCCTCCTGCCCCCAATCCCTCCCAGGATCAGGGTCTTTTCCAATGAGTCAACCCTTCGCATGAGGTGGCCAAAGTACTGGAGTTTCAGCTTCAGCATCAGTCCTTCCAATGAACACCCAGGACTGATCTCCTTTAGGATGGACTGGTTGGATCTCTTTGCAGAAGGGGCTCTCAAGAGTCTTCTCCAACACCACAGTTCAAAAGCATCAATTTTTCAGCACTCAGCTTTCTTCACAGTCCAACTCTCACATCCATATATGACCACTGGAAAAACCATAGCCTTGACTAGACAGACCTTAGGAGGGGAGAAATGAGCTCTCAACAAAAGGAAAGCAAGAATGTGGCAAAACATTAGAGAAAACACCAGTCAAAATGGCTCACTCAAGACTTTCTGACACATCTACTCACATGGATTGGGATAAGGAGAAGAAATATTATTAAAATAATAAACTGTTCTGTCTTATTTTAAAAGTAATCATTGTATCTTAGAGGAACAATCAAGGTGGGATGATCCTTAAAAATATTTCTCCACTGAAAATTTTGTTTGTTTCTTTGTTTGTTTTAGTAGTAGCTGTAATTAGCATTAAATGAGCAATTAATATGTGCCAGGTATAAAGAAACTTAAATTGATTTTGTCTTTAGATTAAACTCTGTAAAAAATTTTATTATTTTTCTTTAGACTGGAGGAAACTGCATCACAGACTGGCAGTTTTTCAGATGCATGTTTATAATCACTGAACTCAGGGGAAATATCTAATATTGGTGTAGAATTCCATAAAATTCTTGAATAAAATAATATTATTGACTCCACAATAGCTCTCTGCTGTTTCATTCTTTTTCTCTAGATAAAGGCAATAAGGCTGAGAGAAGTGTGATCAGTGTAGTCTCTTTTGATTTGCAAGGAGTGGAGCCATTTTTGGAACTCAGAATCTGATGCCATATCTCCAACTCTTTCCATCTGACCCCAGATACCATTACATCTCACCACAGCTAACAACAGAATCACCTGGGATGCTATAGAAGTACGTATGTGATCACACTCTCAGATTTTGTCTTAAGTGGTTCAGACTGAGGCCAGGGAGATGACTATTTAACAAACTCCCATGTGATTGGCAAGCAATTTATTTGTTTATTTTAATTAACATTTATTGGGGTATACTTGCTTTTCAATGCTGTGTTAGTTTCTGTTGTACAACAAAGTGAATCAGCCCAGCATATACATACATCCCCTCTGTTGTGAATTCCCTTTCCATTTAGGTCACTTCAGAGCACTTAGAGCTCCTTGAGCTATATAGTAGGTTCTCTTCAGTTATCTATTTTATACACAGTATCAATATTTATATATGTCAGTCCCAATCCCCCCATTCATCCCACCTCCCCTTTAGCCCCTTGGTATCCATACATTTGTTCTCTAAGTCTGTGTCTCTGTTTCTGTTTGGAAATAAAAGCATCAAAATGGTATAGATAATCTTATTTGGTAGCAGTTTAAACTGGGACAATTCATCTGCCCTAAGGGTGACCGCCTACCTGCTTGCTGAGCTGTTACCCTGTGTGGACATTCTGCTCTGCCACCCTGATTACCTAGGCAGAATCGAGGGACTTATTTCCCCAGTGTCTGCCAAAACGGGCAACTGATGGATCTTTGTGGACAGCTGGCCTGAGAAATCGGGTCCTTCTGAGGGCAGCACAAGCATTAACTGATCAGTGCATGGGGTGCAAATAGCCACCCCCATGCCCCAGCTTGGGGAATTTGGAGGGGTCTCTCCAACTTCAGAAATAGGGCTTCCCAGGTGACGCAGTAGTAAAGAATGTTCCTGCCAATACAGGAGACACAGGGTTGATCCCTGGGTCGGGAAGATTCCCTGGAGAAGGAAATGGCAACCCACTCCAGTATTCTTGCCTGGAAAACTCCATGGACAGAGGAGCCTGGCAGGCTACAGTCCACACCAAGAGCTGGACATGACTGAGTGAGACTCAGTGACTAAGCACACACGCTCCAGCTTCAGAGATATCCGTGGGTCCTCGTTGTGAATGCTCCAAAGCCCCATCCCTCCTCCTCCTCAGTTCTGTGCTCCGCCCTCTGCCAGCACTCCTGATGACTTTGCAGGTAGGTCCCTGCCTTGGAGGCTTAGGGGCCTCTGCTTATGACCTTCATTCCCTTTGTATAAGTTCTTACCAACCACAGGTTAAATCTTCAATGGTAAGATTTATTTCTTTGATTCAACCAGGTTCTTCTTGAGTTCCCTATGACTTCCCACATCTGCAGTGGAACTGACAGAAGAAAGCAAAGCACTTTGTGAAGACTTTCCTACAGCCCAGAAACATCTGAAATATAGACCTTGCTTAGAGGCGTCCTGG